>NC_066362.1:22991794-23335128 GCF_013377495.2 Cygnus atratus | reverse complement strand
AGAATATCCCTAAAAGTGTCAGTTGTGCTTCTCATCAGTACGATTAGGATCAATTATCATTCCCTGAAGACAGTTCTAATACCACATTTCTTATAAAGCCTGGCCCCTAGTTGCTTTTTTGAGATGGCTTTTTAATATAATTCATTAGAGCTACTCTAAATGTTGTTTGCTAAGTAGCTCAGTCTCAGTGAAGCAGCTCTGCAAAATAGGAAACCAATTGTTGGTGAGCAAGAATGAACTGAACAAGGAGGAAAACAGCCTAAGGGAACTGAATCTTCTGCCCCATTTACACAGCCTGATGTGGAGCATGATTTGTCTCACGAGAAGAGGGAAAAGAAGCTGCTCTTGAAGTGTTTGTTGTCCTCTTCCTTATCAGCACCATGACTGTATCCTTCTCCTGAAGGAGGTGGACCACTGACACCTCCTGATACCCTGACACCACTCTAGCTGAATTAGCCAGGATTATGCATTGTTCAAAACAAAATTCAGTATGCGTTGTTCAAAACAGCTCATTCAGTGATATATGCACACTCTGACACAGTGTGTGTTTCAGATTTTTTCATTACAGGTTTAGGGAATGCACCACACCTTGAATTCTGGTTTAGTCTGAGAAGCTTTGTGATTTGAGGTGAAAAGCCTTAAATGCTTGTATTTCATACTCATGATTATCCCCTGCAGCAATTTTGAAGATCATAATAAAGTAGACAGTTCAGAACCATTTAAAATCATAAGTCATGCCCTAAGAAATAATCCAATTAGGTTTTAATAATAATATAGGGTTAGGTTCTTTTTTTTTTTTTTTTTATGCTTTTGAGCCTTCAAAATGAATTCTTCTAATATATTCAAGCTCTTTTTCCCCTTGAGACTGTATATTAAAAATTCTTCTTTATTTTTAATTGAGCTTGAGCTTTCAGCTAATAGCCCACCTCTTGAAGAAATGTAAGAAGCATTTTCAAATGCCATATGACTTAAAATGAAAATGATACTCAGGAAAGAAAAAAAAAATGCGCAAGCTCTTTGAAGGAAAGTCTAGTGATCTGCAGAAATTCTAGCTCTGATTTCCAGTAGGAATAATGTGAGAGGAAAAATGTCCTAATTACTTTATAAAATGTAATTCAGTTAATTTATGAACAGGACTGGGTTATGTAGAGTGTCATTTAGGTTATTTCTAGTTCCACGCAGTACCGGAATCACATGGAGTTATGCAGGAATTCTGTTTCTTTTCTGCAGAAAATATGAAAAAGAATTAAAACTTAGCCTGAAAAATAATCCACATATTGGAACTAGTAAATGCTGGTAAGTGCCTGCCCTAGCAAGGAACAGCTGAGAACGAATGATTTTTGGTTATGCAGCTTAGGAAGAGATTTGAATCAAAAAGAGTTTCAGTATGATTTGTACACTCCTGGTATCTGGTGTGTAAGAAAACTATCTTAAACACCTGTCTCCCCAACTTTGATTTCTGTTTGAGAAGCACTTAATGGAAGCCTAGAAATTAACCAACATATGAATAAGTTCTACTCAGTTGTTGAATTGAGTCCTTAGGGAAGCAGGAGTCATAGACTGAAAGTTAATGATGGTTTCAGCAGTATTTGCTTTCTTGTGGTTGCAGGACAAATACTCCACATTTCCAAGTAATATGCTGTCCATCACGACTGATACCTGGCTTCAGCTGATTCAGATGCTTAGTCACTGTCACCATGCAGAGACACACACATACTGAGCACAAAAAACAAAATTCTCATAATGCAGGAAACATTGGAATTCAATGGAGAAAAGATGAGTTGTGCAGGTTCTGCATCCCAGTTGTGTTACCAAAAAGGAAAGAAAACAAACCAGAACAGCCCAGTGCCTGTACTTTCCTGTGTGTTCTGTTGGAACCAGAAATGAAACTGCAGCTTGAGGATGAAAAAACTACTTTTCCATCCGATGTTCTACTGATACTTGATGGCTGGATGTTGCCTGTGTTTGATATTTAAATTCCTGCAGTATCTGAGCATCTAAGCATCTAAATATAATGTGCTCATCTTCTCAACACTGCTGTGAAGTGTGAAAGTGTTACCTCTGAAGCGAAGGTGGAGGCTGAGTTACGTTGTTGGTGCTGGGTGATTAACTGGGCCTGACACAACCCAGTGCCAAAATCTCATGTGTCAGATTTCCCTGCTCCGTCCCCTTTGCTCCTTCCTCCACATCTGGGTGTAGCAACAACCAGAAACAAAAAATACTGGAGAAATTTTCAGATAACATATCTTCCACACACAGTGAATATTGACTTCTTTCTCTCTGTCAGACTGTCTCTCAGTTCCTGCTTTCATTAACAAAACTTCTTTTCTGTTTTTGAGATAAAAAGTACCAAGGTTCCTTATTTCAGCTGCAGGTTTCAACCTGGCATTAAAAGTAGCCTGCAGTTTCCTTTGGCATTTACAACTGGATCAACCAGGACTGGACAACTCTTACTGTTAGGTTCCCAGTGCATTCAGAACCCAGGCTGTGTATATTTAACATGGACTGAAGATTCGGCAACATATCTGGGTGCTTAAAACTTTGGTTTGAAGTGAAGCTGTAAACCAAGTGGTTGTTTTTTTTTTTTTTTTACCTATGCAAATATAGCTAGAATATTCTGTTTTATCTGATGAACTAAAGCCAGACCACCATAAGTGAGCATACACATGTAAAGCAAGAAAAAGGATTAAACTAAAAGACAAAACACCTGGATAAATACATTTCTTCAGCCTTGCATCCAATTTTGCCAGTTCTAGACTAACTCCATGTAAGTCTGATTGTCACAGTAATATCTCAATACATGAAGTGTATCTAGGTGACTTGGGGTGACAAATGGCTTATGTTATGTGAAGGAGTATTGGACACAGTTCAACCACAGTTGTGTGCAACTGTGTACTGGGTCTGGCTGGGATGTTAACTTTCCCTGCAGCAGCCCATACAGTGCTGTGCTCTGCACTTGTAGCTAGAACAGCAGTGGTATCACACAATTGTTGTGTCTGCTGCTGAGCAGTGCTGGCACAGCATCAGGACTCTCTCTAACCCTCCTAGGGGGTGGGCAAAAAAAGCGAGAAAGAAACATCACCAGGGCAGCTGACCTAAACCAACCAAAGGGATATTCCATACCATATGATGTCACACTCAGCAATAAAAGGTGGAAAAAGGAAGAAGAGGGGAGGGGTGGGCTCTCGTTGTGAAAACGTCTGTCCTCCCGAACACTGGCTACATGCGTTGAGGCCCTGCTTCAAGGACGTGGTCAAGCATCGCTCATTTGTGGGAAGTAGAGAGCAATTTCTTTCCTCTGCACTTCCACATAGTCTTTACTTGTTTTGTTTTGTTCTGTTTTTTCTTTTTCCTTTCCCCCTCCCTTTCCCCTTTCCCTTTTTTCCCTTCAGTTAAATTGATTAATAATAATATTTCCTTAATAATATTATTTTTCCTTTAATTAAATTATCCTTATCTCAACTCGTGAGTTGTTCTTTTCTTTACTTCTTCCTCTCCTCATCTAAGGAGGGGGAGTGAGAGAGCGGTTGTGGTATTTAGCTGCCTAGCACGGTAAAACCACCACAAACTGATCCTGAAAAAAATCAGACTGTTAAGCAATTCAATATAACCTAGGATACTGAAACTTCATCTGTGTAAAAAAGCTTTCAAAGTGACAAGTACAAAACGGAAATACCTAGCCATTTAATATACATATTTACATACACAGGATGCTTTTGGATACCACACAGGACATACAGGAAAACTCCGTTCTTCTGAAGAGCTGTAGGCCAGCTAACTGAAATATAATTACAGAACACCTTGAGTTGGAAGGGACCCATGAAGATCATTCAGTCCAACTCCTGGCTCCACACAGAACTGCCCAACAGTCAGACCCTATGTTTGAGAGCACTGTCCAAATGCTTCTTGAGCTCTGGCAGGCTCGGTGCTGTGACCACTGCCCTGGGAAGCCTGTCCCAGTGCCCGACCACCCTCTGGGTGCAGAACCTTTCCCTAACACCCAGCCTGACCCTCCCCTGTCCCAGCTCCATGCCGTTCCCTCGGGTCCTGTCGCTGTCCCCAGAGAGCAGAGCTCAGCGCCTGCCCCTCCGCTCCCCTCGTGAGGGAGCTGCAGGCCGCCATGAGGCCTCCCCTCAGCCTGCTCTGTTCTGGGCTGAACAAACCAAGGGTCCTCAGCTGCTCCTCATATGTCTTCCCCTCTAGACCCTTCACCATCTTTGTAGCCCTCCTTTAGACACTCTCTAATAGTTTTATGCCCTTCTTATATTGTTGTGCCCAAAACTGCACACAGTGTTCAAGGTAAGGGTCTGTACTGCCTATGTTTAGGAAACTAAATACCAACAACAGTTTCAGTTGTAACCCTTACCATGGGTCTTAGTTATATGTTGCTTTTTATAGTTATCTGTTTCTTGAAGAAAAGTTTCATTTTTTAAGAGATTTTTCTTTTCTTATGATGCCATGGATTAAAAATGTGTAAATCTAGAGAAAAAAGGATAGTTCCATATATTTTTAATTACATCATACTTACTGGGTTATGTTTAGCCAGAAAATGAAGAAAACTTTTTCAGTTTGACAAAGTAAAATATTTTTCATAGTTATGTGATTTGGCTTAAATATTCTTTTCACATCTTGTTCTCTCCTTCTTAACATATTAAAATTAAACTAGGAAGTATGAAGCCTTAGAGTTTAATTTTATTAGGTTTAGTTGTGGGTTTTAGTTATATCTAACTTCTTCCACAATTTATAAAAATTGTCTACAATATTTACAGTTCAGCACTGGAGTGGTAACCAAATAATTAAGGGAAAGAAACAGAAGTAATACGAATGGAAATGAAAATGCAGATCTTGAATTCTTGGACCGCAGTATTCCATTAAGCTGCTGGGAAAGATGTATCTTGTGATTTGTGAACAGAGCCAGTAGCTTAATATTAATTGAATCAAGAAGAATTTACATCTTACCAGAAGCAACACACAAGGAAGTCATATTACTACATTCTGGAAAAAGTAAATGATGGCTTTGCCTGGAGTAGGCTCAAAAAGAGGATGTAAAAGTTGTCATTAGGAGTGTAAATACTGAACTCAAGTCTTCAGTAGCAGAAAACTCCAGCAAGCTCCTTTAATAGGACAGATAGAGAATAAACACCTCAGGAATGATACCAGAATCCAGCCTTCAGACCTCAATGTTTTATGAAGGAAATAAACGCTATGGTCCCCACTTTCAAGAAGAGGAAAAGTGGAAAGAGCAGACATGAAAAAAAAATCTGGAAGAACTCTGCTGAGTGCCCATGCTGTGCTCAGGCCATGAGGCAATGTGGGATTAGCTGGTCTGTTGCATGAGAGAGGCAATTTTCAGCAGCTGTTGGTTCCAATATATGTAAGAAAAAATGGGTGAAAAGACAACCCCTCCCCCATGCTATGTTCATAAGGTATGGACGGTGGATTCTTCCTTGTTTTTACCTCCTATCACCTTTTCTACCCTACTTTCTACAGCACAGAAATTCAAGCCAAGAATTGGAATTCATCTTTTGATTTTCAAGGCTGTGCAAGCTGATATCCAGACTTTCTCTACTGTGATGAATTTCATTCACACAGAGCATTACTCAGCTGTTTTAAATAGTAAAAAATATCCAACAAAACAATATATTTTCCTTGCAATTTAATGAGACTATCCCTACAGTGCTTGAGATAAAGGCTCAGAAAAAGCATATAAAACAAAACACAATCAGTATAAAATCCTAAAATGTAGGAGGGTATCAAAAAAAGAAAAATCTTTCAACAAAAAGTGAGCATCTTAGTTTTCAAATTTTAAACAGTCTAATGAGAGCTACATGATGCAAACATTAACTTAAACGATTGGCTCAGTGTTAGACCTGTTATAACAAACACTAGTAAGTTCCTATTAATAAATTCTGTCATAAGATCTTCCTTTCCTTTAAAGGAAGTCCTATATCCTTTAGTAAGACTGAACACTCAAGCCTCAAAGAAAAAAGGCAAAGATTATCCATTTGTCCCTGCTATGGTTGTTTCACTCTTTTCCATAAAACCATCTTCTTCCAAATATCAAAGGTTTACATCTTCCACATTGACCATGATAGTGAGCCAAGAGGATGCAATTAAAAGAATTTTCTCATCTATTTTTTTATGCAATATATGCACTGGAATTCTCTTTTTCCATCTCATGCATCAATTAATATTTTACCAACACTTAGCAACATAAGAACATACTATTAGCTAATGCTAACAAGCTTCTCAGATAGAGCACATCCTCACAAATACTTACACCAAAGGAAAAAAAAAAGAGAAAGTTTCTTGAAATTAAAAATAATAAATTAATTCTCATCTTTAGAATTTGAAAATGGCTCAGAATCAATAAGTAGAAGCTGAATGAAATTCTATTTGCATATCTGTTTCTGAGAATGGCTATATTGTAGATTTATGACAGTGGTTAAACAAATGTATAAATAATTCTCTATAAAAACATTTATGTTCACAATCTGTCTCTGCAAAACTGCCATTTACGCAACAAAAAATGCCAAAAACCTGCTTTGAATTTCAAAAATTTAAGTCACCTCCTGTTCAGAATAAATTATGTTTTCCTTTTTGAAATACATAAATGTCACCAGTGGAGGGAACTTATTCTTGGTAACTATTTTGAAAAATGTATTTTTACTACTCACACAATGTTGTCTCCTACCTTTAAATATTTAGTGAAATGCTGAACTTCTGAGTTGTTCTGTCTTCACTGAAAATATTTCTAACAAATTATTCCAGCAAAATCTAATCTTTTGCTGGTCTTCTGAAGGGTGTATTCACAAGGCTGTGTTTCATTTATTTATTTATTTATTTATTTTTAATGTGTAGATCCTCAGATTAAAAAACAAACAAACAAAAAACAGCTAAAAACATTTAATTATTTTCAGGAACTACTTTTATCCCCAGGATGTGGAGATGTAATTATAGGTTAACCCAATGTACCGTGTTTTAAAGAGGGTTTATCCAGTCATTTGCTTTGCACCTGTTCATTTGTACTACAGGCAACAGTAGTCAGGCTGCTGCAATAATCACTTATGTTACCAGATTTTTTGCTAACAAAGAAACTCTTGTACTTGGTTTTGCATATAAATATATCTAGTGTTCATTAATGAGTTAATTGTAGGTCTCCATATAGATCCATGTATGCAGATCATAAAGTTTGTTTGAGAACCTAGCTGTACATTTGTACAAAGTGAAAACTTTTTGCAGGTTCACTCACATGGACATAACCTTGCACTTCCATTTATAGGTGGAAATCATGTAGATGTCTACCTGATTCTAAAATTGCAGCATTTTTTTACGATACTGTTGGAATAGATTTATAGGTTGATGTAGAAAAAAAAAAAAAGAACAGAATTTTTATGGGATCTTACTTGATCTTTAATTACCGTGTCTGTTGCTCCTTGGAAAATAATTTATAGTCTGCATGGGACTGCAAGCTGGAAAAACGCATTACCTCTTATTTGGCTCATTCATTAGAGTTTTGCAAATGAGCATCAGGTTCACTATTGAACAGAAATTGAAGTTGTCAGAGCAATGCACTTGGGAATTGGTTATGGAAAGTAAGACAATTTTGTCTTTAATGAATATTATGTGATCATTGGCTTTGTTGTTCACATGGGACAGAGAAATCACCTTTAGTAGATTACACAGCTAAACCAATTTACATAATAACATCATATGCATTAAAAATACATTGCCCTTGTGGAGGCAGGGTTCAACTGTTGGAGAGATAAAAATAACTACTACAAACCAGCATTTCCCAGCTACACACATCAGTAGGGATCACAGAATTCTCTTGGACATCAGCTTTAGTAGATTTCAGCACTAAACCAATTTCCTGAAGCACATTATGCACTTTGAAAGAGTTTGGGTTTTGAATCATACATGGGTCTCTCAGGAGGCAAGTTAAAATATATTTAATTTTATTAAAACTTTTCCCACTAACTCATATCACAAGGGATCATGTAATCCTATGAAAATGGTCATTATGGAGGAAATTTGATTAGTAAACTAATACCCTTAAATAGGCTGTTACACTTGGAGCATACATATGGATTATATTAATATTTCTCCTCAGTAGTCAGTTGTGATTTATATCCATTACTTAGGTAAATTCTTGGGAAGGACACTAGCACAGCCTTGCATTATATAGTTTCAAGACATATTTTGGGTGATGACCATCTTTCTCAAAGAAGGATTTAATTTTGTTAATTCTATATCAGAAGGAATAAGAGTCCTAATGTAGAACAAGGACCGGATTCATGAAATGATCTGTGAATTCTTTCTGTTCTTTCCTACAATACTCATAAATTATATGATTTATTTCCTCTGTGAGTAATGGTCCCCAAGAACAGAATTCAAAGTTGTTTCCTCAGTTACCAGCTGAGGGAATAATGAGCAATCATGTACAGGGATTTCTTAAGCCAGTCAGTAACACACTGAGGAAAGAATTGAGTAAATAAACACTGTCTTGCTCGTTCATTTAGTCAACAGATTTTTAAGGGGAATTACCCATAAGCACCCTGTGCCTGTCTACCTCAAGAATAGATGTCAGTATCCCATGGCAACATTTTTACGTAGATCCTTATAATGAACTATTTGAGTTAGGCTAGAAAAAGAAATAAGTGACTTCAGGACTGAGGGTGTGTTACATATCCTCAAAAAAGTTGAGTAGGAAAGAATTTAGAAAGCTTAATAAGAATTAATAACACATATGGGCTACCACAAATGTGCTGCTATGAGCATATATTTACACATATGTTGTCACTGAGTTAGTATTGATATTGTTGCCTAATGTAAGCAGACTGTGAATACAGTCATCATGGTCCAGGCTTTCTCACAGAGACAGAAAGAGACCCTCCCACCCAGGGAGGAAATTAAAATGTTCCATAATTTCTCAGGGTCCTCCAATATAGAACTTGAACATCCAGCAGTGGATTTCAATAACTTTCCTCTGTGCAGCCCTAGGTGTGATTTTGCCAGTCCTTGATTCTTGGCCCCCTTTGTTATTACAGACCTGACTTGTTTTGGCTGAGCCACACTCAGTATGTTACCATTTTCCCATTTTCATTTACTGCCCTCTCTGTGGGGTCCCCATCCCTGTAGCAGATTCATCTAGGAAGGAAGGTGTGACCACACCTCAACTGCTTCCCTCCAGCATTTTTGCACACATTTACACATTTTTCTTATCAAAAAAATCAAATGGGAAATTGATTTGGCTAGTTTAATTGCATATCGAGGTCATGCTCTCCAGAAGTAAGTTCTTAATTTTAAATATCACATCACCTAACGACACAATAGTATGTATGTATGTGTGAGTGTTTGCATTTAATTATTTTTTCCCCAGTAGAATTACAAGTGCAAAACCATTTATTTTATGAGGACTAAGAGAAATTGTTCTAAGGGTTTTTGCAGAATATTCATTCCAGTCTTTATGCAAACTAATACCTACAGAAGTATGTGGTATATATATGTTTACCATGATTATGGAAGAAGCTACTCAGCTGTCATTCCTACAGTGCCAATACAAGTGCAATCAAATCTTAAAAGCTCTTCAACCTTTTGTGCAAGAGGAATTAAGAATTTGGAATTACATGTACACTTAGTAGTAAATTCATGATCTAATTTTCAACAGCTCGTGTCCAGATTGTTTTGTAAAATGCTACTGAAGAAAACAAAAATATTATCTAAAGTGAGACAAATACATTATTTCTTTCAGATTTCCTGCATATCACAGCTATGAAGTTCAAAACAATTTGGGGATATTTTTTGGAATAGTATTCTATCTTTCTATCTTTACTAACTATTTATACATGTGCTAGATTTTTCTAGCAGTGATCATGGTACCAAAATAAATCACTGGGATCTGCAAGAGAATTCGTGTTCATTAATTGATGGAATTTAACCAACCTTTTTGTCTTACAAAGCAGAGAATGGAAATGTGAACTCCAGAAAGCAAATTTTAGAAAATGAAAGGCTATCTAAATAGAACTGTAGTGAAACATTTTCTTGTGATCTTAGTGTTGGATATGAAAGCAGCCTGGCCATACAAAGTATGATGGATTACTGGACTCTGCTTCTACTTTAATGCTTTCTTGTTTGATACCTGTGATCTGTGACCTGTACTGAGAAACTAAGGATTTTTTTGATTAGATAAAAAGACACACACTATGAGCTATACCTATAATATTATACTTTGCAGGGAAACATTAAAGTATTTTTGTCCTTTCTGAAATAAGACTTTCCCAGTGTTTGTGCTGAGGTTCAGGCTCCATCGAACTGCACAAATTTTGTTTGTCAGCTACTGTGTGATTCTTTTCTTGCAACATGAAAACATGGCACAGCTTCTATTGGCTTTTCTGTCTTTGGAAGTGGTGTGGCCCATGTTCAGCAGACAATGCTTTGTTAAATATTTTAAATATATTTAAATAAATAAATACTTCACATGTGATTTTTCATAAAGGCAGAGACAGCTATCCTCTCACTGAACAAGGCTGTCCTAGATTTTCTACCTGCTGCATTATCTCAAGTTGCAACTTGTTTTAATTTTTTGGAACTCCCCATCTGAAGAGAGGTCTGTGTCAAGACCTCCTCTTGCCCCAGAACTCTGTTAGAGGATTGAAGAAAATAGTTGGTTCAAAGACATAGCCAAGGAGAATTAAGATATCAGTTGTCAAGTCCATTAAAATATCAGGCATTATCTCCCATAAGTGACAGCAGAGGCTGAAATTCAGCCTTTAATCTGTTAATCATTAACTTCAGAAAATAAGTCTGCTGTTCCCTCTCTAATACATTTGTGTAGAAACATACCGACCTGACTGGGCGTAGGCAAACTGTTTTGGTGGAGCACATTTCTTCCACAAGACATAATTGTCTGCCAATGAAGCCAGTGCTCACACCACCCTCCAACTGCTTCAATCAACAGCACAAACACCACTTCACTACTGCTCGGAGGTATCCGTCATTCCCATCCAGTCATTGCAGCAGCTGTGTGTGTCTGTATCACTTCCTAAATCAGGTTGCTATAGAAAGAATGATTTCTGAGAGGCATGTTTCCTTCAACAGCGGGGATGGAAATTAATCATTGCATTTTTGAAAGACCAGCAGAGGTATTTGTGGCAGCTGGAAGTTTAGCAGGATGAAGAAAATATGGGGACTAGGAAGGGTAAACATAAGGGATAAGGACAGGAATCCTTAACAGGGAGAAAGAGCAAGGTTGTAATGGGGAGAAAGGGAGGTGGAGAATAGAGGAATTCCAGAATTAGGTGAAGGAGAGGTAGTTTTAAGAAACAACAGAAAGGCAGGAAAAATGTGTAGTAAAATACAATAAAAGAGTGTCAAAAACCTTTCTGTAAAAAAGCCAGAATTTATTAAGAAGAAAATGGAAGAAATCATAAAATGGAAGAATCAGTCTTAGTGAGCCAAATCCCATTTTACAGTCACATAAAACTACCGTACTAACCCTAGCCATCATCCTGCTATCACTCTCTTCACTCCAGCATTCCTGTGTCCTTCCCTTCCATCTGAAGTCCTCAGTTCTCCCTCTCCAAACCTCTTACAGAGACACCTGTGTTCTAGGACCTGACATCTCCATGCACTCTCATGATGTTCAGCCTGAGCTTTTGTTCCATATCATTTCACTCTGCACCTTTCCTGCTCTCTCCATGCTCTCGTGGGAGAAAGACAGTGCTGGTAGGTGTTGTGATGGTATTTTATACTAACAGCCATGTGGTCAGAGGCAGAGGTTCACCAAAGGGGCCTGGAGGAGCTTTCTGGGGATGTGGGGGCTGTCGATGTTCCAGCCTGGTGGGGCTGATAATGGAGCTATGTGCAGGTTAGGGGTAGGAGAGATCAGTGTGGGGAACTAGGGAGTGCTGTGGCATGCAGGTGATGTGTGTGTTGTGAGGGACCTGGGTCATGATGTGCGATGAACCTGCTTGGGGTGCAAGGAGAAGCTATAGTGCAGGTCCCTCAAAGAACCTGCCAATGACTGAGCAGGGAGAGGCTCCAGGTGCTTCACATCTGACTTACTGAACATAAGTAAAAGCCCAGTTGGATACCTGGTGCAACTGTTATCTCCTAAAGAGTAGAGAATTGGCAAAACTGATATCTGAAAAGCTTTTTGGTAGAGAGAGCAGAATATAGTATGTAGACTTCTAAGCTATGCTACTTGAGATTTTGATGCAGTTTCCAACTCAGAGACATCTGTGACCTTTAACATTTTGCTCTCTGTATAATAGTCTTACATCCCTCAGCTACAGGGAAATTTTCAGACTTAAAAAACCCTTTTAATGACAGTGGCCCACTCAGGCAATACAGTAATGAAAGCTGTACAAGCTGTACAGTTATCAAGGTAGACAAGTGAGAGTCCAGGCTCCAGGCTTGTTAAGAGAAAAGTGATGGTATGATTTAATGCCTTTAGCTAATCTCTCTTTTTAATATATATTTATATATATATATAGTGGAAGGCAGTGGAGAAATGGTTGGATGCACCAAGTCACTGTATTATGTGTTCAAATGCAGACTGAAGAGTTTATTTATTTTAAGGGAAAAAACAGTTAAGCATTTGACTACTATTAAAATCTGATGTTTTAGATATCTAATAACGATCTGAACACTAGATTTTTTAAAAAAATACGTTATTCCTGTAAAGAGTGAAATATGGAACAAAAATGATTTTTTAATTAGCTTTCCTGTCTGTTTTCTGACAGTGTTTGAAGATTGAATGCCCTTATTTTCTTATTAGGCAGGTGATACAATTGGACTAGCTATCAAAACCAGACTCTGCATCAGCTATGCTACATCTAATGGACCAGGGAGTAATTCCTTTGACTTGGGTAATAAACACTTTCAAACACAGCAATACATTATCTGGTACTGGAAGATATGACAATGAGCACCTGTCATTACCTAGAGGATTCCTCCCACCAGAACATGCTTCTAGAATGGGTTCTTGAATTGTTCCCAAACAGATAGTTAAAGCAGCTATCTGTAACTCTGTAAATCAAAGATTGCATCTAGACTTCAAGCTCAGGTTGTATTTCTAAAATCTACTGCAATCTAAATTTTGAACCAGCATTCAAGCCGGGGAGGCTTACTCTTTTGTAAGCCCCCAGACATTTCCTCTCTGCTCTCATTAATGCTTCTGTTCCTTTGTTGGTTTTGTTTGCATAAGAATAAGAAAAACAACAAAAACAAAAGAAAAAAATGCAACCAAACAAAAATAAAATAAAATAAAATAAAATAAAATAAAATAAAGATGTCTGCTATATTTGCCACTATTAAAAGCTCTTTCCCTTAATGACACCATGAAAACCTGCCTGTGGTGAATAGCTGAGACTAGCTGGGGGCAATGAAGATCAGTGTATTGCAGTGTTTGGTGACATAGTATGTAAACACTACACTCCAGTGCAGTGGAGCTTTAATAAACTTTGAGTATTGTTAGCAGACTTGGGAAATTCAGGATCCTGAATGATAAATAAGAATGAGGACAAGAAAGCAAGAGATGTCAATGTGTGTAGGAATGTTACACAAAACCTCTGAAGTCTTGACAGCTGTGGTATTCATCACTATGTCAATACTGCAGAAATTACTTATACTGTGTGTGCTTTCTTTCACTGTCACTTAAAAAAACTATGTGTATCATATCATTGGTAAGATTTTATGTTCAAGTCTATTCAAAGGTTGACACAGTATTCTAAGACAAGTATGCCTTCCGATATTTTTCTGCTAACAGTCTAATTTCACACAATAATATGTGTAATATTGTGTTATAGTTGAGGCACATTATGATTGAAATGGGGAAAAGGTTGAAATTTTTGTCGACTATGATTATAATGACACTGATTGCTGTGTTGTGAATGTTTTTTGGGCAGGTTTCCAAAGCTAAAATGACAATTCTATCCACATCTTGTTTTTGTTGTACAAAAAGTGAAGTGTTTATGTATTAAAGAAAAACAACCACAGAAACAAAAAAAAAGAAAGAAAGAAAGAAAGAAAAAAGGCTGCAGAAATATACTATATGTACAAGTTCCATCAAGCAGTGGTTTGTGGAAAAGCTGTGTTCAGAGAAGATTTGGTATATGCATACATTAAATTCAGTTGATCATCTACACTTTTTACACTTAGAGATAGTTTCTCAATTAAATGAACGAAATTATTTCCATTCTATGGAAGATGACAGCCTCCTAATGTGGAAGGTTATAAAAAATGCCCATGTCTTGACCTCTGCCCTGGTACAACCACCTTTATGGAAGAGAGGACTCATCTCTGCAACTGGATAATTCTGTTGAGGTCAAAGGATTTTTAGTATTATTACTGATTATACGTATGTTTGCAGTCTTTTTGAGCACCTGTGATTGACTAGTAATTGAATGTGAGAATATGTGCAGAGTCAGAATAAGGAAGACCAATACTTCTCAGATACCTTCCATTTGGTCATTTCATCCAGTAGTAATGAAACGTTTTGTTCTCACTATTTTCTTAGTCACACAATCATAGAATCACAGAACACCTTGAGCTGGAAGGGACCCATGAAGATCATTCAGTCCAGCTCCTGGCTCCACACAGAACCGCCCAACAGTCAGACCCTATATCTGAGAGCACTGTCCAAATGCTTCTTGAGCTCTGGCAGGCTCGGTGCTGTGACCACTGCCCTGGGAAGCCTGTCCCAGTGCCCGACCACCCTCTGGGAGCAGAACCTTTCCCTAACACCCAGCCTGACCCTCCCCTGTCCCAGCTCCATGCCGTTCCCTTGGGTCCTGTCGCTGTCCCCAGAGAGCAGAGCTCAGCGCCTGCCCCTCCGCTCCCCTCGTGAGGGAGCTGCAGGCCGCCATGAGGCCTCCCCTCAGCCTGCTCTGCTCTGGGCTGAACAAACCCAGGGACCTCAGCTGCTCCTCATACGTCTTCCCCTCTAGACCCTTCACCATCTTTGTAGCCCACCTTTGGACACTGTTTGATAGCTTTATGTCCTACTTATATTGTGGCACACAAAACTGCACAGTGTTCAAGGTAAAGCCGCAGCAGTGCAGAGCAGAGTGGGACAATCACTTCCCTTGACCCCATGTGTTTGATGCACTCTAGGGTGTGTTTGGCTCATTAGGCTGCCAGGGCACACTGCTGGCTCATATTCAACTTGATGATGACCAAAGACCTGGATCCCTTTCAGTGAGGCTGCTTTACAGCCTCAGCCCACAAGCTCTATAATCTCCAGGATTGCCGTGTCCCAGGCTAAGAATCCTGCACTTGTTAAATTTCATACTGTTGGTGATTGCCTGGTGCTCTAATTTGCCAAGATCTCTCTGAAAGGCCTCTCTACCCTTCAGGGAGTCAACAGCTCCTCCTAATTTAGTGTTGTCTGCAGACTTAATATACCTTCAGGTACTGCAACCAAGTAATTTATGAAAACATTAACGAGAACTGGCCCTAAAATGGAGCCCTGTGGAACCCCAGTAGTGACTGGCCACCAGCCTGATGTAACCCCATTTATTAAAATCCTTTAAGCCTGACTTGTCAGCTAATTGATCACACATTGCAAAATGTATTTATCTAACTGTATGCTCGACATTTTGTCCAGAAGGATACTGTGAGAAACAGTAACAATGCTTTGCTGAAATCCAAAAAGATAACATCAGCTGGCTTCCCATGGTCAACTAGGTGGGTGACCTTGTCATAAAAGGAAATTATTTTTGTTAAACAGGACTGAACCCATGTTGGCTGTGACCAATGACTGCATTCTCTCTCTCTCTCTCTTTTTTTTTTTTTTTTTCAGTAAATTGCAGAATAATCTTCACAGTTTTACCAGGCACTGAAGTGAGCCTTATATACCTGAGCTGGAGACTACAGAGGACACTGAAGTGAGCCTTATATACCTGAGTTGGAGCCTACAGAGGAAAGGACCACTCTGTTTGGATTGTTTCATAACTAGGGGAGCATATGAAACCCCTAAAACAGAGAATTAAGCAATATCCCTTCAGACCATGATTTATTTTATTTTATTTATTTATTTATTTATTTTTGTGAGGGTAGAATAGTGCACTTTCACCTTATTTATTGCATAGTTGTCTGGATTAAGCAAGACTAAAGAAGCCTTGTATGCTGGATCTGTAAAGATCAAGGATCTAAGGCTGCAAGACTACTCTACCTATCATTTCTAAATTTTACCCACTCCTGTCTTTCAGCAGTTCCTTGATTGTTTGCACTTCTCTAGGAAAGAGCCACAATCATTGGAAGGATTTCTTCCTTTGAATTAGAATTGGCTATATATTTCCAAGAGATTTTTGATGCAGGAATTGGGCCTATAATGAAGAAATGTGAACATTAGGCTGATAAAACAGACTACAGATATCCATTATTTTCAACTATAATTTCATTACTCTATTTTGTAGGCTTTAGGATTGGGATAATCAGTGAATGATAATCAATGTCTGCTAAGGTCTATTCATCACTGGATTTATCATGAGATTTCAAGACGAAGAATGCATAACATTACTCCATTAATCCATTCTGCAGGTTCTACAAAGACTTACTGCTTTGGTTGCTGCCCTTTCTGTGTGTGACTCACAGTTCTTGTAGAGAATTAGTTCACAGTGTAGTCACACCACTTTTTCAGAGAAGTGTTCAGGGCATGAGAAGACAAAAGCTCTTAATTGTAAATTCTCATCCTACTTGACAGGTGGGACTTCATATGAACTCTTTGCTAATTTAATTTTCCTTTGTCAAAACAAAAGAGTAAGGCCAATGGTCCACCTAGCCCCATAGTCTTTCTGTAGCAGTACTGATACAAGATTTTATTTAAGGAAAGCCTGTGATACTGGCCACAGTGTAGTCTGCTTTCCCTGCTTCCAGAATGACTGGGTTTTTAGAGTGTCTTTTCCCTTTAGTATATGTCTATGGACTTTTCCAGTGTGTCTATCAGAGGAAAAATTCCACTTCAGAGGTATTACCTTTTTATTACATGTATATACAATGACTGTCACTATCAGACAAAGTCTAGAAATATTAATATAATCAATAGTAATTTGTGATCCAACCCTTTTATATGATTTTTAATAAAGGTACAGAACTCGAATATAGTACCTGCCTGCTTTCTATGCGTAAGTCTAAATGCAAATGGTATTACAGCATTTTTCAGGATCACATTAAAAGAATGGTTTAAACAGGAACTCTTTGTGCTACACCTGAGCGAGAGAGTCAGGGAAGTCTGGAGAAGAACAAAGGAAGACCTAAAATATTACATTGTGAGATATGTACAACAGATTATGAATGCTGGTATTTCTCCCCTCTGGAAGGATCCTCAGATTTTATTTGAAGCCACTGAGCTAAGGGGATCTTGTCAAGGAACATTCTTCCCCAGTTACACAGTTTTGTCCTATCACACATTAAGATAAAACATAACATGTTGCTGGTTAGATTTTAAATGGCTGATTTCTACACTTTGAGCCCATCAGTCCAGTCAGTTTTCCATGTCATTTCTACTCATTGAATCTAAATCTCTCCAACTTAACTAGTTCCTAGCTTTAACTTTCTCCATTGTGTGTATCTTTTTCTCCAGATCTTGCTACAAGGCACAGAGACACGTGAGGCCTGAGAACAGTTCTTTCCAGTAAGTAATGAGACAAGAAAGGCATCAGGTACCTTGTCTGTTCCCATGTCCCTCATAATGAGGTTTGCTGCCCAGCTCACTAGCAGACTCATGTTTTCCTTGGTTCTCCTTTTGCTGCTGGTGCACCTGTAGAAACTCTTCTTGCCCTTTACAATCTCTGTCAGTTTAAACTCCAGCCAAGTTTTGTCTTCCTCAATTTCCCCCCTGTATCAACAATATAATGTCACAACTGTGCTCATAATAGCCTGATTGCCCTCTCCCTTACTTTTAAACAATTTAAAAAGTATGAATTTTAAGTCATACACTTTCACGGATTTCTCTAATATTTAGACTCTGTTCAGAGTTTTCTTTTGTGCACATACTCAAGGTTTTCTTGCCAAACCATCTATGTGTTATTCTATTTCTTGTAATTGTTCTTTTAATTTTAAGCTGATATTCTCATACGCACATTTGACTAATATTAAGGATTCAAGACAAAAAGCTTTATGAATTTCAGCGCACATTGGATGCTTTTTTTTATTTCCCTAATATATTGGAATCAAAATATGAAGCTGTCTAAATTTCTGTAACTGGTTGATCCACCCAAGTGAGACTGCTGGAAAAGCATTGAACAGGTTTGAAAGGTATTCTTGGAAAGTCTTGTAAAGCATTTCTCCATCCAGAGAACTGTCATTGACTTCAATAGGAATCCTGCGTCAGTTGGATTAAATGATCAGCACTCTATTAGCTGTTTCCATAGTAAGACAAAGGAGCAAGTCACAGACAGTGTTTCTGAAATTCCAGTACTTCACAGTCTTCAGAGGTAAGAAGGGTGTCAAGGAAGAAAATATACGGAAAAGCAAACACATAAATTGAAACACAAATCTTATTTTTAATTGGACAAGATTATTATTTTGTTGTTGTTGTTCTTTATAGATGTAGGCATATACTAAAGCCTCACTTTCAGCATGACCATATGTACACAAAGCTATAGGGTTTATTATATGAATGTCCCTCAAGCAGTCCACAAAGCCTGAGCAGAATTATGCTTTCTTAGTGTCTCTTTCCTTGGGGAAAGATAGGGGGAAGGATTACAGTTCTGCTTTCTCTGTGTAAGCTAATAAACTCAGTCTGATCTAACAAGATGCACTCAGTAAGCTGGGGCAGCAGCTGGTTCATCATTTTTTTGTATGTTCAAGTACCCTTTTAAGAATTCATTTCTCCCTCTCCTGCCTGCCATCTCTGTTAGGCAAGACAGTTCTGCAGAGTTTTATTGTATATTTGGATTTGTTTGTGCAACAAAATGATACTCTATGGAAGATATATTTTTAATTTGTCTTAGATTTCAGGAAGTGGACATGTTTTAACCCAGTAATATCAGTTATGGAAATGAGCTGGTCAGTACTGATCATTCTAAAAGAGTTTTTAACAAACTTGGATTCGATGTTAAGCACACATCAAAACCTCTCCTTCCCTTAAGGTGCATTTTGTTCTGTATCTCAGTAGTCTTGAATTTCTATATTAAAGAAAGAGTTGTCAGGCACAGCTATCATTACATGTTTTAGTGAATCTTGTGCTGGCTGTAATGGCACATCTTTTATAAGATTTCTCCATTATGCATTGTAGAGATATTAAGCCTAAATCAGGTTGAATAACAAATTGTCTGACTAGTGAAAATAAGGAACTCAAATACACTGTGGAAGTTACACTTTCATTTTCTTTTCTACAGGACTAAAACATAGTAGGATTGTTGAGATACATTCAAAATAAAAAACAACTTGCAGGTTGGGTAAGTTTGGGGGGGGGGAGAGGGAAAATAGATCTCTTGTTCAATATACCACTGTCCTGCTAAGAAAGAACAATGAGACTATGACCACAAACATCTTAATTGCTCCCCAAGCACATCTTACAGTGATGACCTGCATCCATACTCTCATCAGAATACAACGGTATACTGTTGCCTCTTGGGAAGCCATAGTTTTGTTTTTGTAGATGTGTTGCTATAGCTACCCATGACAATTAGTGAAGTTTTCTGAAGATGGTCAGTCTCACCCATACAAACTATAAGTGAAAGCAAAACCCTGTGTCTGCCCTTAGCTTCCCCACTCCCTCAAACACACCCTGCTTTATTCTCTATTTCATTCATTATTATGAGAAAATACATATAGTTGTGTCTCAAAGAATTCCTTTCCAAACAGTATGGTAGATAAGAAAGCATGCACAATGAAGACATTATTCTGCAAATATGTAATAGCAATAATGAAGCAGTGACCCTAATTTAGCTTTACTATTAACTGTTTGGCTATTCCCCAGCCTGCCACAGTTCTCTAAGGGGTCCAGGCTATTGGAAAGACCCACAGGTCTGCAGTTTCAATGATGGCCTTTTTCCTAATGTAACCTATCTGGAGATAGTGGCATGTAGCTTGTCTCACAGCATCCCAAAGCATGATGGGCAGCAGCTTCTTGGGCAGGATAGCTGCAGTGATTAAAAGTAAGCACTTCTGTCCCATAGCCTTCTGCAGGAAGGTAAAAATTCTTCTCAGCTGAAACTGGAAAGTCCTCGTGCTGCATTCACTGGAAGGTGAAAAGTCTCCCCACTGTTAAATAAAGGGCATTTTACTGCCAAACTTCTACAGTTCCCCTGAACAATACAAGGCAAGAGAGAGGATCCAAGGCAGCATTTCATGCACCCTCTCACAACAATTAGCAGCCTCCGGCACATGGACCAGCAAGCTGTAGGTGGGCACTAACAGTGCAGCGAGGTGGTTGCCAGGGTTACCACAACCTGTCAAATCAGAAAACAAAAGTGTAGGAGCTGCACTTCCTGTCAAGTGCATTGCCTCACATGCTGCTTTAAGCTGTGGTAGAAGAAAAGGCAAGTCTTTGACAGGCATGCAAATAAGAAATCTGTATCATAGCTTAAGGCTTAGTGTAAGAGGCTACTGATCTGCAAATTGGAAAGATACCAAATGCCCATACCTACAAGTGAAATCACAGCTATAGATTGGATACCTGAATGGAACTATTTCAGCTAGAGGAATCATTCTTAAACACTGATGAAATGAGGCTTGTTAGAGATGAGCCTGGGGGAGCAATGCCAGTGTTGGGGGTGAGGGCAATGGCTCAGTTGAAGTGCATCTACAGTAATGCAGGCAGCACAGGCAACAAACAGGAGGAGCTGGAAGCCATTGTGCAGCAGGCAAACTATGACCTAGTGACCATCACTGAAATGTGGTGGGACCACTCCCATGACTGTGGGAGTGCTGCAATGTATGGCTACAAGCTCTTCAGAAGGGACAAGCAACAAAGGAGGGGTGGTGGCGTGGCTCTCTATATTAGAGAGTGTTTCGATGTTGTAGAGCTCAGGACTTGGAATAAGGTCAAGTCCCTATGGGTAGGGATTAGCGGAAAGGCGAGCAAGGCAGCCATCCTGGTGGGGTTCTGTTATAGACCACCAAACCAGGATGAAGAGACAGATGAGGGATTCTACAAGTGGCTGATGAAAGTCACTCAATCGCCAGCATGTGTTCCCATGGGGGAATTCAACTTCTCAGACATATGCTGGAAAGACAATACAGCCCAGAGGAAGCAGTCTAGAAGCTTCCCTGGAGCGTGTGGAAGACAGCTTCCTGACTCAGCTGGTTACTGAGCTGGTGAGCGTGATTGCCAAGCTGCTTTCCATCATCTGCCAGCGGTCTTGGTCAACAGGAGAGGTCCCGGATGACTGGAGACTTGGTAATGTGATGGCCATCTCTAAGAAGATATGCAAAACAACCAGGGGATCAGGCCCAGCTGGCATGGGTTCATGAAAGACAAGTCCTGCCAGACCAACCTCATCTCCTTCTATGACCAGGTAACCAGCCTGGTGGATTAGGGAAAGGCTGTTGACATAGTCTACCTAGACTTCAGCAAGGCCTTTGACACGGACTCCCACAGTGTTCTCCAGGAGAAGCTGGCAGCCCATGGCTTGGACAGGTACATGCTTTGCTGGGTTAAAAAGTGGCTGGACAGCCAGGCCCAGAGTGTGGTGGTAAATGGAGTGAAATCCAGCTGGCGACCAGTCACCAGTGGTGTTCCCCAGGGGTTGGTGTTGGGACCCATCCTCTTTAATGTCTTTACTGATGACTTGGATGAGGGAATTGAGAGCACCCTCAGTAAGTTTGCAGATGACACAAAGTTGGGGGGAAGTGTTGATCTGCCAGAGGTTGAGGTTGGAAATTAGGGGAAATTTCTTCTCAGAAGGAGTAGATAAGCATTGGAATGGATTGCCCAGGGAGGTGGTGGAGTCACTGTCCCTAGTCGTATTTAAGGAAAGGTTGGATGTGGTACTTAGGGACATGGTTTAGTGGGTCATATTGGTGGTAGGGGGACAGTTGGACCAGATGATCTTGAAGGTCTTTTCCAACCTTAATGTTTCTATGATTCTATGAAACAAACAAACAAACAAGCTGCTAAACCACAGGCATAAAGAAATTAGCATTGCAAACTTTTTTTTTTTTTTTTTTTGGGGGGGGGAGATTGATTAAAATGACTTTCATATTTTTTGAGAATACAATTGCATTTGTTGCATCTTGGCTGCGCTGCAAGGTTAATGTAGAGATGTACTTCAGACAGGCATTCAAAAACATATTAAGCCTTCATAAAAAGAAGACTTTATTTATCATCATTGCCACTGCACCACATAAGAGTAGGGGAAAGATATCTTAAGATATCTTAATTCTTTAGAGGCAGCAACTCCCTGATACTGACTTCGGAAATTGAGGAACAAAATGGAAACAAATAAACAAACAATAACAACAAAAACCCCACCTTATTAGCAGTTAATAAAATCTCCAACCAAATCCAAACTGCTGAATCACCATTTACTGTTGTAAGGAATGCACTGAATTAAACAGGTGAATTCAATTCTCCCTGCTGACTGTAAAAGAACCTTGATAACTTGTTTAAACACTTACAGAACAGACATCTAAATCTGGGTTAAATGAAACCCATACAGAGATTTTAAAAGTGATCACGATCCAGTTGATAAGGTCATCTAATATCTAAACCAGCCCATGACATCATACCTACTTATTTAGCCTACAGAGAAATAAAAAAATCTGTTCTAAATATTTTTTTTTGTCCCAGGCAAAAGTTCAAATGACTTCATTTTTTCAGGACTGAGAAGGGATGAGGGTAATAATAATCCATTATTATTGTCCTGAGAATGGACAAGGGTCCTCTATTGTACACTCTCAGACACACACACAGAGACATGGAACTACTGGAAAGAGTCCAGCAAAGGGCCATAAAGATGATGAAGGGACTGGAACATATCTCCTATAAAGAAAGGCTGAGAGAGCCAGGGCTGTTCAACCTGGAAAAGAAGAGGCTCAGGGGGATCTCATCAATGCGTATAAATACCTGAAGGGACAGCGCAATGAAAACAGAGCCAAGCTCTTTTCAGTGGTGCCCAGGGAAGTAAACGAAACAAACTGGAATGCCAGAGGTCCCATCTAAACATATATCAGGAAGCACTTCTTTACTGTCTGGGGGACAGAGCACTAAGACAGGTTGCTCAGAGAGGTTGTGGAGTCTCCCACCTTGGAGATCTTAAGCGGCCTGGACATGGTCCTGGGCAGCCTGCTCTCAGTGTCGCTGCTTGAGCAGGGCAGTTGGACCAAGTCACCTCCAGAGGTCCCTTCCAACTTCAACTGCTCTGTGATTCTGTGATTCCTTCTTTAGAAATCTTGGGCATCTTCTTCCTAACCTGATAATATATATTTTTTTCATCTCTTTATGGAAGAAATGTAGATGTTGTGTAAGTACAGGGAAAAGTGCCATTCACTTGCTACAGATGTCTTCTTAACTGTCAGAAAATACCTGACTTTTTTACTTAAATTAACAGAATTCAAGTGACACTGAAATCTCCTTCTATTTCTAAGTTTTCACAAAAGAAATTTCCGTCTCAGTACTAACTGATCGTGTCTAGTACAATATTTTTCTTTATTTTTCTCCAAGCAGCAGTTAGCATGATAGATGAATGCAGGAGAAAGGAGAGAAAATGATGCTCTCAGGAAATGTGACGAACAATACAATTGCTCCATGCCTGCAGGAAAAGAAAGTCTAAGAAGTTCTTTTTCTATTGTATGTGTATTTACTGGCAGCAGATTCAATGGTTTTGTTTTATCTTTATTTTTCATTTTTGAACTGGGGAATATTTGAAGCTGGGAACATGACTGAGAGAGAGCACTGCACAAAATACAAAGGCATGCAAATATTCTTGCATCTGGAGAATTTTCCCAGAGACCTTTGTCAGAGTTCTCTATCTAGGGAAAAAAGCAAAACAGGTCATGTCCATAATATGTCGAAGAATGTAGACTTTCCAAGGTGGTTAATATGTCTTCATGGCCTGATAGTGTGTGAACAGCTTCCTGAGATGGCGCAGATATGGTGTTTCTAAAAGCCTAGCCAATATCTTTGAACAGACCTGTGCAGCACTGTCCTATGTAGACACTCATTTCTTTAGAGTAAGATCACTTATGCCTGATACAGTTCAACAGTATGTCACACACCTTGAACCAAAAGATTTTAAATTGGAAACAATTGTTCAGGTACCATAGTTTAACTTTTTGCATATAGCAATGTTGTTGCTTGTCCTATAGCAGGACTTCCTGAACAGTGGTCACCTAGTCTTTTTCAAATACCACCTGCTGAGTATATCACACAGTTGTTATGTTCATGGTTTTCATTTACCAGCCAAGTATGAATGATCATTTATCTTTTGTACTTCAAGCCTTGTTTGTTTGCTTGTGCTAGAAGGTTATCTTTTTTTTTTCCAGTTTCCATGACCCATTTTCTGATGTCTTGCTGAGCCCTTGAGTCATTCTTGGGATGCATTGGCTTAGAGCATTATAAAGATAATTTACTGGTATGTTGTTCCTTATGATGCTTTAAAAATCCTTGCCAGATTTGTTATTGAAGTCACATAAGAGACAGAGTCCTCTGTTATGTTCTGCATTTGTATTATGTCCCAATCTCAGAGCATTTAGATGCAATCTCAATGCAAATATTCACTCTTCTCATTACGCTACCTTCCATTTTACCACAAAGTAGCTACAGGAACAGAGAGAGCAGTTCAAGAGCTACTCTTAGTTAACTGAGGTATCTCGATGTAGCACATATAAGATTAAAAGAATAATTAGAGATATATCAAAGAGGAAAAAATTTACCACAGCATTTCTGGCAATATTTGACTCAAAGACCTCGTCTGTGTTAGTGCATTAATCATAGCCAAAGAACATCCCCACATATTGTTCTAACACTGTCTCTGTTACTAAGTGGTTGGATTGGCCGCTGATATGGTTTTGACTTATCAGCTCACACATCCTCAGCCATGTCTAAGGGAGTTCGTGTAGGTCAGGAACTGTTCCCCATAGGCAGGTTAGATGAAGCCATTCAATTTTGGAAAGTGATTTCAACTGTATGAAATTGGGCCATTCCCTGGTTCTTGATCCCAGAGAACCACCTTAGGTACATCTATTTACTAATGTAAGCATAGTCAGTATGTGCAGGAAAAAGTCCTTGGTTTTGAGCTTTCCTTATAGTGGCTTGTAATGGCAATGCATATTTCAGACAGTAGATATGCTGTAGTTTCCATAGGGATTTTACCAGCTATTATAAAAGATGATACTCTTGACTAGCTGTACTTAGGAGAGGAAACCTCTGTTGTAAACTGGTACTGACAAAGCTTGGCAGGCAACTATAAATGGCTTCATCAAATCCTGTGCCAAACCACTAGCTTATACTGTACTCTTTAGTAACAGTTGACAAATTCAGGTGCAACATAGGTCAGGGCTGAGTGCCCCTTTCTTGGAGATGGCTCTCCTGTGCCATTTTGCTTTCCACATAGACAGGCTGCCCTTGGGCACTAAGGCACAAATTTATTTTCCCTCTCAGGGGAAAATAATTAATAAAAAAGCATTTTAGTACTGAGGTTTTGGGAAATCCAGTGGCAAAACCTTTTCCATTTTTCATTCACCCTTGGAATTTTAACAAAAACTCACCCCTATGCAAAGGTTTAATAAACGTAAAGATAAAAAGATTTGAAGATTGTCCCTGCTCCTAATTGACAAGATTATTTCAGCCCCACTCTTCCAGCTAGACTTTTTTCATGAAAATTTAAAAAAAAAAAAAAACTATGTAAATTGACTCCTGGATTTAAGGATTGTGACGTATGCAGATTGGTGAATGCCTACATCTTATTTAAGCAGCCTTGAAAGGTTGACTCTGAAACAAACCATAAATTAGCCTTACTGTTTACTTGCTAAGTACCTCACACAACCAACCTTTTAACTCACAGATTATTCACCTCTTTTTGATTATTAAGCATACAAGCAAATCCAATGTTACTACTTCTAAATGATAGTCTCTTAGGTCTATTTCAGACATGGCACTTTCTGAAACCATGGAAAGAGGTGTGAAAAGTCCTCCCATTTAATGGAAGCAACAATTTTCTTTCTTTTATAAAGAATAAATCTCTTAACAGGTAAAAAGATGGGAAAATTGAAAGGAAGATAATCAGAATTTGGGTGTCAGGCTTAATCAATTTCTTGGAAGTATTTACACCAGTGATTGCTTCAGGGATGTGTCACCTACCTGTGCTCATTTAACAACATCAACAAAAAATAATAATAATAATAATTACTGGAATAATTACAGGACTATATGGCCCTTCTGAGACCCATGAGCTATGGAACAATAATGTAATAAATCCCACACAGTGGGAAAAAGGCCACCAGCTCTTGAAAAACTGAGATCTTCTTTTCACTGCATGAACATTTAAAGTCAATTTTCAAGTGATAGACAACAAGGCTGAAGTGTTTTTTTAAAGTGCCTACAAATGTTTATTCATGGATGTCATGCACTCTCCACAGCTATGCAGGGAAAACAGCTTATGCATATGCAAATAGCACTGAACTCTGCATTTGTATGTGAAATTACCTGATTGGCATTTCAAATCACTGTGTCTTGTGCAGTTATGAGAGTTGCTCAATTGCCTCTATTTGAGCCTTAAGCCTCTATTTGTGCCTTAAGGCACATTTTTGCTAAAAATAAGAGTATGTCATAGTTCTCTTTATCAAACTTTGCTTTCATCCAAAATTCTTTAGCAATATCCTATATGCTACTTGTTTGAGATTGTCCCTGTAGAGAGGTAATTGTGTTACAATTGTAAGGCACATATTTTTTTGATGTAGGAGCCCTGTACAGTGAAAGAAATTAAATATAAATGACAGTATAATCCAGTCTTGGTTACAATAAATTATTCATTTTTTTCTTGAGTACCTGGATTATAACAATTGAAGAACTTTCCCTCTTCATGCAGAAGTCTCTGCCATTTTCCAGACTCCTCCGTACAGATTCTTGGTCTCAACCTTATAACAAGGACAGTCCACTATCCACTGCTCTATGGAATGTAAAAATATCTTGCCACTTCATCTTTTTGTCCTGTCAGTTTTTTATATGTAGGTGTTAGAGAACATTGACATCCAGGGTGTTAAATTCACAGTGTCGCTTAGGTACCTATATTTGGTGAAGAGCTAGGGCTCTATGAATGTTCACACACTCAGGGGTCTGGAGCCATTTGAGACCAATGACATGATACAGTGGTGATAAATATGGTAAAGGACTGGTGGTAGATCTGTTTCCTTTTGTAGAAACAGCTGGAGTCTAGTCAGGATACTCTAGTGCATCCTAGATACCTACCTGCAGGCAACAGTGTTAAGTTCATTGGCAGTAAAGTTAATGAAATCTGTGAAGTGACTTAGCTAGCCAAAGATGGTCCAAATTTCTCTGAGTGAGCACAGTCTTTTTTTTTTTTTTTTTTCCTACATTACAAGGCTATATTAACCAGATCTTCAGTGACTGATAATGGTTACTTAAGCATCCTCACCCATCTGTAAATAAGGAAAAGTAGATAGATTTTTTTTCTTTTGATAGATGAAATCCATCCCATTTTTTAAAAAAATTAAATCTGAAATTAAACCGTTAGGGAAGATATGCAGACAAAGAAATACATATTAATGACCATCCTTATAGGTGCTTTCATTAGCTGTATTCCAATTGCCTCTACTTGTAGCTCAACAAATTTCAGCAAACGCAAATGATGAAGTAAGCATTAATTTCTTTGACGCCATATATATATATATTCCTTTTCTCTGTTTTTCACAGATATAAAGGATGACTTTTGCCTTAGTGCTGTTATATCATATTTGGCCACAGCTGACCTGAAGCTTGATCCAAATAGGATCCATGGCCCAAGTTCTTCATATCCAGATTTTGCTTAAGAGTCATTGAAAGTCAATTAGCAACAATACTCAATCTACTCTTAGAGACAATGTCCTGGAAATCTCTCTTTTTCAGCCTAATAGCTCAGTGAATTATTACTGTTACTATTGTTAATAATTTAATGTTAATTATTTGTAGTCACAGTTTTCAAAGTAGCATATGAAAGTGGCCAAGCTTTACTAAGGAATGAGACAATAAATAATATATATATATATTTAATTATTTTCATCTCTTTCTTCAGTTTATCCATAAAGAAGTCTGCAAAATCCTGTAGCATCTAAATTATTTTAGATCATCTTTACACACACACAAGCACTTGCATATAGCTTTGTTTTCATTAATTGTAGGATTTCCAATTATTAAGTCTGTAAATCTGAGAAGACTATGCCTATTATACTAAAGGTCTTGCTCCAACCTGGTCCTCAAAGATTAAACCACAGTCATTTGTGAGAATTTATGTTTGTGCAGAAAACTTGTGGCAGCAGTCATACTTTCTAAACTGCTAATTCACACTGTGTTGAATGAAAAGTATTGGAATTTATCAGGGGACATTATAGCTTTTAAGAGTAGTTCGTTAGCAATTTTTTTAACTCAGAGTACTCGAGGAGAAAGACTATGCAGAGACTCAAAGGCTGGCAAAGCATATTGGGAAGTGTTTAACAAGCAGCTTTCGTTTAGTAGAAAAGGATTAGGAAATAGAGGAGCTGAGGGTGGATAATTGTCTCTGAGATGTGAAACAGCAATCAGTAATTGCTGTCAAAATAAAATTGAGTATAAATCTATGTGAACTAAAAATATTCTCAGGCTTTCCTTGCTGCTTGTTAATTGGCCTTGTATTGTGTAATGTTCACTAGAGATCACCATTAAGCTGCTGTCCACTCACTAGTTAATTCAAGCAATAGAAGTCCCTCTTAGGAAGCTCACATGAGTGCTGTGATTACATCTATCACTGTTTCCTACACCCAATGGCAATCTAACTCCCTTTAGCTGCTCTTGGACTGGAGATTATTGTTCCTTGTTAATACACTTCATTTACTTAATTAGGGTTATGTAATTTTAAAGGTTATCTATTGATCAGGTTGAAGAATATAATGTAATTTGGCTCAGTTATATCAGTCCATGTTGTTTACCTACATGATTTTTTATTACTATATTACTCATGTTGTTGGTATAGTTCAGGATTGCTTGACAATGTTTCTAAAAAAACATCTTTCAGGATTCATTACTGGAATATTACAAGATGCATCTCTTTTTGGACATCTGTATTCTGCCCAGTTTTGTACAGGTTTTTTACATGTTACAGACTACATGTTGTCTTCTGACAATTAAACATCCTTTTGGTCTTGTATTTTATGCTAGAATACACTGCAAACTACCTTCTGGTGTGTATGGAACTAACAATGTGATCACTTGCATGAACTTCTTCCCTTGTCTATATTGCCTATATATGGGGATGATTTTTCTGCTAGTGAATCCCAAGTTAGGGTCAGTGATGTTTTGCTGCTTCATTTGCTGGATGAAGATGGTATCAAGAACTACAACAATGCAAATATTGCAGAAGATAGTGTCACACTTTGAACTCTGCACAATTCCACAGAAAGAAATATTTCCAGGTACTTCATAATATTCTATTGCCTTGAAGTGCAGCAAAATTGACTATTTAGCAGAAGAAGGGATAGACCTCACTCTCATAATGCTATATTATTAGTAAAAATAGTGCTATATTTCTCAAAGAAATCTTACTAGAAATATGTAAATATTGTCTCAATTACCATATGTATTCATAGAATAATTTTACAAAATGTCAATATTATATAACAACGAAAAGTGTGATTTTGGCTCTGTATCTAAGATCACTTAGTAATCTCTTGTAACAGGCACAGTGTTTTGTTGAAGTCTTTATTGACAGCATATTCATTCTTGATATTCTGTTAATCTTCCTGTTCTTGCATGCATCTTTGTCACAAGAACAAGACATCTGAATGTCAATGCCCGACACTGGTTTATGAGAGATCATAGCCTAAGCAAAGCAGTGCTGCTTTCACCTTTTCAAAATTCAGTAATTTGACTGGCTGAGGCTATGGTTCTTTCTGGCATCTGCCAATGCTGTAAGAAGAGAGGAGACCAGTCGGTCAAAGTCTACAATAAGCAAAAGGTCAAAGTAGTCAATACCTCGCTGTTGTTCATAGGCTGTGTGAGGTTCTAAAAACCCATTCATGTGTCATGAAAGGGAAAAAATAACAGCATTGATGCATTGATGCATCACAGAACATAACAGAAATAGGAAACTGTACCAGCTTATCCATTTACATTTTGCTTTTACTTTGGCAATATTATGACCCTCTAAGGCATTGAGAGAAAAATGGACAGATAAATGGTGTTCCTGTTAATCATAAAAATAGGTTGATCTCCAGTTATGAAAGTATTTATTATTGTTTCCTATGGTTTCTATCAATTTTTGCCTATTGCCTTTAGAATTGTATTTTCAGTCTGAAAGCTGTTCAGATGCTATGATTACAAGGCTTGTGTTAGTACCTATTCTCACGATCAAGTTTTACAATGATGGGAAACATTTTAAAGTACTTATTAAGATATTTTCTCTGAGATCTTTTCCTTTAACAAACTTTAAAAAATCTGCAATTTTCTGTCACTAATTTTATGGTATCTCCAGATATTCCTGATTTCTGAAAGTCATCTCATACAAGGAGCTTGCAAAACCTGGTCAGCTTCCTCAGCAAATTTGATTTCCATCAGTTGAAAGCCCCTGGCTGCACAAATGCATTATCACTGCTGCTGAAGATAAATAAGAGTTTTAAACAGGGAGACTCGTTTGGTATTAAGGCAGAACTCTGCAACCTTTCTGTTACTTTCTTCAGTCCCTACTTGTTTGTAAAACAAGTAAATTATCCATGGGAAATAAAGAGCAGCTGCCAGCGCCAGGGAAATGTGTGTCCCTTCCTTTCCACATGGTGCTGCTGCTTTCCCTTCTCCATTTCCACATTAGGACAAGGAGCAAGTTGGCAGCCCGCTGCTGCTTGTGCATTGCCCCAGATGGATGACTTTCATCCATTACATGCTGAAGCAGATATTTACACCGGGGGGATTTGTGCTGGAGCAGTTTGCTTCTGAAGGATGGGCCCCCATGGTACGGACCCATATTGGAGCAGTGCTTGAAGTTCTGCAGCCTGTGGGAAAGCCACGTAGGATCAGTTTGGGAAGGAGTGGGAGGAACCCCACCCTGAAGTAGGTGAAGGGAGTGACAAGGAAGGAGTGGCAGAGACTAAACTTTATGGACTGACTACAACACCCATTCCCTGTTCCCCTGCATTGTTTAGGAGGGGCAAGTAGAAAAATGTGGATGGGAGGAAGGTGGTTTTAGTTTTCTTTTAGTTCTCACTGCTCCAGTCTGTTATCAGTAGGCAGTAAAGGACATTCATTTTCCCTATGCTGCATCCGTTTTGCCCATGACAGTACTTGGTGAGTTATCTCCCTGTCTTTATCTCAACCCATGAGCTTTTATTTTTTATTTTTAATAATATTTTCTCCCCTTGTTCTTTTGAGGAGGGGAAATGAGAGAGCAGCTTGGTGGTGCTTAGCTGCCCATTGATGTGAAACCACCACACTGTCATTCTCACGGTCAAGGCAGGTGACCTCTGTCTACAGCCCTGTATCTAACTACAGTGGAACCTTTAGACGGAGGTAAATATGTCAACAGAGAGACAGGGAAGGAAAACTGATGGAGTGAAAAGAGATACTAACATTATCCATGAAAAAAATATTCATAGCTTTATTGTACAGATTGTACCTAGTGAACACAACCAAGACTGGTTGTCATGAGCTTGACTGTACCCTAAAAGAAACAAACAAACAAAACCAGCAAAAAATAAAATAAAAATAAAAATCCAACTATGTTAAAAGACAGGCAAAGGACATGGAAACAGAGTGATATAAGGAGAGTAAATGATTTGTTGAAAGTTCCAGGGGAAATCGGTTAAAAAGCCAGGAAATAGAATATCCATAATACTTAATCAGAAGTATAGTACTTGATGAATAAGGCTTGAATATTTGGTCAGCTGCCATTTGATGTTACATTGTCTACGCAAGTCTGTAGTGTATTGATGCTAGCTGTTGATGCTTCATTGGTGCCTGAGTTAATGCCTGCTAATTGTTTAGAGTTGTCCAACGAGGAATGCAGTAAGAAGGAAAAATGCACAAATAAAATGACACCATAATTCAGTAAAGATCACAGAAAAAAAATATCTATTAAACTTCACAGAAAAGTAGCTGGAGCCTCTTTTGAAGGCCTTTGGTGATGCTTAAGGACACAGTATACAGAAAAGCTAACTAAGGCTGCTACAACTGTCAAGGAGAACAAAGTCTGGCGTCACCCCCAGCAGACAAATTATTTGGTATTGTCTTGTTGTCTGTAGAAAATGAAGTTTTTTTTTTTTTTTTTTTTTTTTCACAGTATTATGCTTCTTATTAATTCTAAATCTTAAGCTTTTGTATTAAGTATTTCTTGGACTCATCTAGTGTAGGGTGTTTCTAGACATTGCAGCAAAATTGGATGTTCAGACTGGATATGAGGAGGAAAAGGGTAATAAACAACTCTGGAGTTCTCTGAACAGAAATTTTTATGCATGGAAATGTCTTGAAGAAGTATTTGGAGAATATTCTGGGAAGTGCTGTCACATACTTGGATGAAAGAGGGGCTTGCTTGTTGATGACACGGACAAGACTGAATTCAGCAAAAAAAATGACCAAAGTAGACAGTTTGGCAGTATCAGAGCTGTGAAGATCTCTCTTGACACGATGACAGAGAAGGAGACTGGCAAGAGTCAGAGACGATACTATGTCATAACAGTCATTTCAACAACACTTCTTTGTTAAGAGCACAAGGACTGTGAGCATCTCCTCAATAAGTTCTCTGCTTACACACTGATCTGACTTCATTTCTAAGGGGTAACTCTCCTGGCAAAAGGTCATCAACTTTGTTCCTGGGAAAAAATACCTTTTATAGCTGTTGGAAAGAGAGATCTCTCTCTATGAAACAGGGAGCCTGTTTCTCACAATAGAGAAAGCTAGTAGTCTCTGTGAAATGGCCACCAAAGGTAATGCTATCAGAGTCTAGGGCCTGGGTAAATCAAAATAAAAGACACTAAGTATTACCTACTACGCACGGAAAAGGAGGAATTACTTTGGGGTGTTATACAAATTACAAATGATTGCCCTAAATCTTTTTTCCATGCTGGAGCCATGGCAGTATTACCTTCTCTGCTCTCAGTCTATTACTTTTTTAATTCTGTGCTCGTGTTCAGGATCTCTTCAGATGGCAAAGCACCTGCTACCTGACTACATGATAAATGAAACACCATCAGCTTAAAACAAGTTGAGCTCATTTGATGAGATTTGCTGGGCAAGTGCAATGATCTCTTCATTGTAAAATCTCCTTAAGTTTGCTTTTCATTAGCTACCTTTATTCAGCTGCATGAAACTGAGATTGAAATTTGTAAAGTGGCAGCTTTTAAATAAGAATCAGTATGGTTGTTTCTCTTCACACTTGCACTCCAATGCACCCACAAGGAAAATCTGAGAAAACATGTTCATGTTGTATGAAGCATAGGCATCAGATTGCTGAATTCACCTTGAGTTTTGGGGAATTTCTTTGGCTGAATTTGAGACTTTCATAATCTACATGGTGGATTTGGGCAATATACTGCTGAATTATCAGGGAACTTGTTGGATCTTCTCTTGGCTTCTGCAGTAAACAGGATTTTTTAGCCTAAGTAAATATGAGGCTTCCGCTGAAATTTATTTTTTTACATGGATAATGATGACATTCATTTATGTGAGACTGGAGAAAAACATATTAGCAGTATAAATTGAAATCTGAAAAGCACAACCCTTAAAGAGCTAGGAGATCTCTTTTCATGCAGTCTTACTATGAAGTAGCCACTGTCATAACTGGGACAATGAAATAAGGGTCTTCGCATTGTTCGACAATGACAATTTTATATTATTTCTTTCCTTCTTGAAACTGTGCTGGCCAATCTTTCCAAAAAGTAAAGCTAAAGTAATGGCTTCAGTGTTACACACACTGCTTGTAGAATGGTATGCTTCCAGTTCTCACAACATTGCTGAGCAACTACTTATTAGCATTATAGCCCCTATTTCTAGAATCATAGAAAAAAAAATAGGTTGGAAGGGACCTCTGCAGATCATTTAGTCCAACCTCCTGCTCAAAAGGAGGCCTAAATTTGAACTTAGATGAGGTAGATCAGAGCCATGCCAAGTTTTAAAATTTCTGCAGGTGGAGATTCTGCTTTGATGAAGTAATAGGATTTTCTCTTATATCATTTACACCTTAGATAACTTGCTTCCCTTCAGAAGTATTTTTTCCTTGGAGATAAGTGCTCAGATAACCTGTATATTCATCAATCAACACAAAATCAGAGGAACAGGATAGGGAGATCAGAGGTAGAGAGAAGTCAAAAAGTTCTGAGGAAGAAGGTGCTGATAAGGATGGGGGCACAGAGAACAACAAATGAGGAAATGACCAGGGAGCAGAGGAGGACTGAAATGTATTAGAAGTGGGTTTTTGTTATTGTTGTTGTATTTATTTATTTACTGACTGCACATACATGTAACTTGCACTGCCGGTGAATCACTAGATTTTTTAAATGGCTCGACTGTATACACATATCAAAATATGTTTTTCTGGATAAGAAAGGCAGACTTTTTTGGCTTGAATTGCACTAAATGTTCAGGCTGTATAAAAAGTGACTGTCATTAACAACACCTCTCACCACAGTTCCTATCCCCAGCTCCCTTCCCGTTCTCTCTTTACAACCCTTACACAGGAGGATGACTCTGGGAGAAACTTAACCAGGTTTGGGTCCCCACTGAGGAAGAAATAAAACAGTACAAGTGTGTGCTCTGATTCAAACAGAACTGACAGTTAGAAGAGTCACAAGCTTTAAAGGAAACCTTTAAAATATCCTCTTGAAGAAAAAAATGTTCAAAGCCGAGTGAAAGTGCTGGTTTGGTATTTCAGAAAGGAGCCAGGGAGTGCACACGGGAGTGAAGGATTCTTAACTGTTTGGTTAATCAAATACCGGGAGCTGACCCTAACTGAACTTCTGAGCGCTTCCATGTTTGACCATCATTTGATCACTCTGTATAAATAATCTTATTTGAATTTTTTAAAAACAGTAAATTCAAAGGTTGAAACTCCATCCTTAACATCCATCTCCTGCTGAGCCTTTTTATTTCCTCCTACATGGTACTTTGGATCAAAATGCTTTGGAAAAGATGAGCAATAATATCTGGGCATGATGATAAAGAAAGAGATGCCTGTTCCCAAACTGACAATCAGGACTGTGTGTTTTTGTTCAAACAAAAGACATATTGGCTACTGTGAGACTCAAGAAGAAGGCTCTTAATGGTCTGCAGAGGCTTTTGAAGAGTGTATAAATATGAAAAAAGGCAGTGACTTTGCTTAGTGAGCTAGAAATAATTCAACAGTACAGACGAATCATGTTATTCAGCTGTAAGAGGAACAGAGGAAGTCTTATGAAGGAAGAATGCAATCAAAAGTCTTCTGCACTGAATTTCACTAAGCCAAAGCAATAATATTATTTCAAATCAGGTGGAACACAAGTTTATATGTATTTTTTTTTGCCACAGTACTATATACCCTTATGCCCAGAAAACCCTTCAGGAATGTTTGCTTATATATTTGGATAATTTAGAGCTCAATTAGGCAGTATTCAATATTTTTATCCTCCAGGCAATGATTTTTGCCCCCCAAAAGCTGCCTGTTAAATTTTAGATAACACTTACAGAAATATCTCATTTTAATACTTAGTACAACAAACAGTATTTTCTTATTTCTGTTCTTGTAAAGGTAAAGATTGTTTTCAATCCTCCCTTTTTTCATAATTTATATATAGAACTGGTGTATTACTGTTTCTATGGGAAGTACAAGATGATGCATATGAGTTAATAAGATTTTCTGAGATTTGCCATTGCTTTAGCAGACTCTTATGATGGGAAAATATTACATAGCTTTGTCCACTTAAAAGTTAGTTGGTTAGTTGTGTATTATTCCTCTGGGGCCACTGGGTAGATACAGACAATTCCAGGAGACAATTAATCTAAATTAATCTAACCCATTTTAGACGTTCATCCTATGAGGAAATTATTGTCCCTCAGCAGTATCTCTGAGAATAAAGGGATCCGATATTTCAGCCTTTCAGATATGTAAATTTAGGTAAGGAGAATCCCTCCTTAGGGTCTAATATGCCTTTTTATTTTCTTTTTCTATATGCTTTACCATTTTTATGTCCCAAATTTTCCTCTCATAATAATTTCAGGTGTAAGGAACAGATCCATTGCAGCATGTTCTTTACATGCTTAGTCATGGCAGTCTAATGTATCTATGTTCTCCTTTCCAAAATTATTTTATTCATACTATAGTCTGCAAGGAAAAATGGGAGTGACAGCATGAGAACTTGCCACTAAAATATTTTAATTTATAAAGCATACATTTTAGTATGCACTAACTCTTCAACACATTCCTGGAAGGAGCTCATTCTTTACTTTTGTTTACCTTTACACATATTTTTCAATGCTATTTCAGTCTCCACACCCTCGGTAGCTAAGGCAGAAGAGATGGAATGATTGCTTTTCTTGCTGCTGCCGGGGTATTTTCGAACAGCTGGGAGCACTTGCATACCACTTTCTCTGCCTGATAGCAGGGTCAGTGTTAGCTGTTGAAAGCTCATCTATCTTTCTGTCTTGCTCTTGCACAACAATGGGGTTTTCTTACTATTTTCCTTTTTCCTGACCCTGACTATTCATCACTAAGGTGGAAATAATGGCCCTAATGACTAGCAAGTCCCTCCCCTGCTTTCCCCCTCAATGCTCAATGTGACTCTTTCATTCTCTTGACCACACCGACAAAAATGTCCCAACGGCAAGTAGCTGTCCAGTCCTAAGCTCACTTGATTTTGATTCTCTCCCTTTTCTTCCATCCTTGCCTCAGAGGAGGAAAATTGTGGTGAAGAAAGCAGCGACCAAGTCCAGTGAGTTTCCATCGTCCAGGATGTTCTTGAACCAGGCTATTCCCCTACACCATTATTCATTTCATTTGGATGATTAAATAAAGCAGAAAAGGTTATTTTGTTGGAAAAGAGCCTGTATTAATTGTATAAAAGCTGTCACTGTTCCGTTTTGGCTTAGTCTCATCTCTGGCTCCTAGTAGCTAGCTGTAATACCTCTTTCAATGAGTTTCTAGCTTCAGGCACCTCTCTAGCCTCCAAGATCTGTATTTTTTTGCTTTTCATAAGTGAGCACGACATCGCTGGAGCTGGAGCCATTTCCCTGGCTGTGAAGCCTTCATGGTTGTTTTGATATTGCCAGCTTGATGAAAACTGCTTTCTGTTGTTCCCTCTGTCATTTGTGGTTGTGGACCCAGGCCTCTGCTGGTACCTGTGTGTAGCGTGAGAGGAGGGATCATCCAGGGGATCATCCAGTGGATGGTCCAGGGAAGTGGATTTGCTTGTCTGCAAGTAGTAAGACAGTATATGAACTTTTATGGCTGGCTGGCACTATCTCCTTGTTTCCTTGCACAGCTCTGTCTGTTTGCAGCCATCCATGCCTACTGCTTTGGCTCTGTTGAGCAGGGACACTCCTTGTATATATACAGTTATTATCTGAATACTTATTGTTACAGTTATTATCTGAATAGCTTATTGTTCAAATAATTTAGCTCTTTAAAACAAATATCTTATTAAATGCAGATAAATTGAGAAGTTATTTTATTTTGAAATACTGAACAAATACTGCACTTTTTTTTCTTGCAAAATGTTGAAATGAACGTTTTTATATTGTTATATAGCACTTTCACTCTCTTAGAGTGGAACAGAATTCATGGGGTAACAGAACCTCATATTTCTTAATTTGCCAAGCTTTTGAAGTTACAGCATGAGCAGCATTTTGGAGAAGAAAATTTGATCTGGCTCTTCTGTTCCACTCTAATGGTAATGATGCCATTAGAAATTAATTATGAAAAATAATTTTCAGAAGTATTGTAATAAAAATAGAAATAATTTCATTGTGTTGGATTTTGGTTTGTATTATCTATCTTGCTAGATTATTAGTAGTGTCAAGTCACAGACTGTTTAGAAGTAGGTAGCATCGAAAAAATACAGACTCTTTGTTCCCCAAAATTACAATGCAAGACAAGAAGTGAGAAGCAGGTACAGACATAGACAGCATTACAGAAACAAGAAGAACAAAAATAAATGTATTATGTTATTGCTCCAGGATACTACTTTTGGTTGTTTTTTTATTTGCTAGCTAGAGGGTGAAGGAGAGCTACATCATGTTAACCACACTGAAAAATGTCCTCCTTGATTAGAGCAGAGTGATGGGGTGCTCCCAAGACAGGTAAGATGTATGAAAGAATGCCACAGCCTTCAGGTTTTTTTCTGTTGTTTCATACAAAAACATTGTTTTGTTCAGTATATAATGTTCCTTATGCAAAAATGTTAATATGTGACATATATTTGACATTTTAAAAATATTTTTGAACATTAATATTGATGTTTATTAGTTGTCTTGTGTATGTAATTGTATGTACATATTGCCTTATTATATTAATGAAGGCAAAGACCTTTCCACAGCTTTCTTAAGTGGTTGATGTATCGCTTCTGGCCAGGGAACTGTTTGCAGTGCCAAGATCCAATCTATAGATGGATCAATCAAGCATGCTAATATGCTGTGTCCCATATGTAGAGCATGGGGAGATACAGCCTGAGAACAATAGGCTTTGATGATATTGTATGTTTGACACGTTATGGACTTGATCATCATCCCCCTCCCTAGAGGGAATGTCTGCTTACCTGCTGCTGCATGGCATCACCTCTCTGCCAGAACAGGGCTGAGGGCTTTTGAAGGTAGGGCATGACCTGTGAAGGTAGTCGGGGGGGGGCGAACCTACCCCTGAGGTAGAATTCAAGAGGGCACTCCATGAGAGCAGAGCCTAGGGGGAACACAAAGCCCTTTTTGTTGTGGAGGTAGACGTGAACTGAAACATGGCTTTCAGTTTTGATCATAAGTACAGCAGATCTCTTCTGAGGATGAATCTGAGAAAATGTAGTCACTGATGTCTTGCTATGGTTTCTTGTTTTAATTTTGATGTAATTCCAAAGGGAAAAGAATGTTATACAGAACTTTTGACAGAGTGTGGAAAAAAAAAAAAAAAAGATGAAAATGTCATTTTTATCTTGCATAGAACTTCCAATCCTGGGGATTTAAATATTCATTTTTTCAATAAAATGAAATTGAAATAAAATTCCTAACAGTCTATTCAAAATATTTCAGTCTAGTTTTCTGACAGCAAGTTAGGGAAAATGAAGAAAAACTTCATATAATTACAATCTGAAATATTGAAAATATTATTTTCTGTTTATCAATATGTTTATCATATCGATATGTTTAATATTTCAATATCATATCTTATGTTTAACATACCAATATGTTTATCAACATATTTTACTTTAGTCACAAGTGGGGTTCCACAGGGTTCCATTTAAGGGCCAATTCTCTTTAATGTTTCCATAAATAACCTGGATGCAGGACCTGAAGGCATACGAAGTAAGTCGGTAGACAACACTAAATTGGGAGGAGCTGTTGATTCTGTCGAGGATAGAGAGGACCTGCAGAGATATCCTGGCAAATTAGAGGGCTGGGCAATCACCAACAGTATGAAATTTAACTGGATTCTGCAACTGGGAAGGGGCAACCCTGGTTATAAGTACAGACTGGGGGATGAGGGGCTAGAGAGCAGCCCCACTGAAATCTGGGGGTTCTGGTTAATGGCAAGTTGCATGTGAGTCAATCATGTGTCCTAGCAGCCAAAAGGGCCAACTGTACCCAGGGGTGCATCAGGCCCAGCACTGCCAGCCGGGAGAGGGAAAAGATTGTCCTGCTCTGCTCTGCGCTGGTGCAGCCTCGCCTCAAGTACTGTGTGCAGTTCTGGGCACCATAATATAGGAAGGTCATAAAACTATCAGAGAGTGTCCAAAGGAGGGCTACAAAGATGGTGAAGGGTCTAGAGGGGAAGACGTATGAGGAGCAGCTGAGGTCCCTTGGTTTGTTCAGCCCAGAGCAGAGCAGGCTGAGGGGAGGCCTCATGGCAGCCTGCAGCTCCCTCACGAGGGGAGCGGAGGGGCAGGCGCTGAGCTCTGCTCTCTGGGGACAGCGACAGGACCCGAGGGAACGGCATGGAGCTGGGACAGGGGAGGGTCAGGCTGGGTGTTAGGGAAAGGTTCTGCACCCGGAGGGTGGTCAGGCACTGGGACAGGCTCCCCAGGGCAGTGGTCACAGCACCGAGCCTGGTGGAGCTCAAGAAGTGTTTGGACAGTGCTCTCAGACACATGGTCTGATTTTTGGGTGGTCCTGTGTGGAGCCAGGAGCTGGACTCGGTGATCCTTGTGGATCCCTTCCAGCTCAGGATATTCTATGATTCAGTTTCTATGCTTTCTATACTGGGGACTCAGTTAACCAAGCAAAATAAAATTGTGGCCGAATGACTCTTATGCGTTGTTTTTTTTTTTTTTTTAAATTCATTAATTATTATTATTTTTTAATTATAAAGTTAATCAAAACATGTAACAGTAAAAGATCATCTGTTCTTGGTTCTCTTAATTTTGGAAGTTTTTATGTTTGATTTTTTTTTTTAATTAGATGATGATAGTCTCAATAAATAAACTTTGATGCTCATAGCAATTTACATGCAGTCTTCTAATAGTTGGGTTTGAAATTTTGTCTTATTTTTATCATTGTTACAGTTTTCACAGTCTATGAATTTGAGTTATAGCACAATGTCAGACTTTATTTATTAAGGACAGGACAGAGATTAATAAAATGCTGGACAAGCTACAGCTGATAAGAATTTCGAAAGCTTCACTGTAAAATTGAATGAAGTGGAGATAGAAATTGAAGACATGGAGATAACAATTGATGGACAGAGTCTATTCCAACTGAGAATACCAAAGAAGACTGTAGAACACTGTGAAATTGAACTGATCACCTGGAAAATAAGGTTAGAGTAAGAAATATCAGGTGTGAGGGCTGAGGAAGCCAAGCTAATCTTTTCTGAGAGGATTATGAAGGCCAGAAAGTGGATATATTTCAGCTTTTTTAATGTATGCCATACATTGCCTCTCATAGCTCTAGTGTTCACAATTAAACACACTGATATGGTATTTGTACAGAGCACCTCTTTTGGCCTCCAGTAGGCAATTCCACATTAGATTGCATATTGGAAGCTGAAATGAAAAATGGCTTAGTTTTAAGCAATTCAAAATGGTGACATTACAAATTAACTGAGGCCTATTGGCTGAACCAGAATTTAAGCAACTTAGCTCTAATAGTGAATTTAATACAATATTGTCAGGAAAATCCCATACCCCACCCTATGAAAGCCAGAATAAGAATAATTCCCCACATTACTTTTTTTTTTCTTTCTTTTTTTTTTTTTTTTTTTCTGTGCTATGTCAAAGTTTAACTTGTTAAGGTTAACTTGATGAGGGCTTAGGTTCATGCATTTTTTTCAGTCTCCAGCCATCCAGAGCATATGGATAAGATGAACTATATATGGACTGTGAAAAATAGCTTTGATTCAGCCTCTGAAGGGTTTATTTTCAATAATGTAGATTGTCATTGCCTTTCCTCTTAATTCTTAACCGCTATTGCCACGGAGCTCATTTAGCTGAATTTATATGATGTGATAAGTTAATATTACATTTATTACCATAATTATCATGTCTGATTAATCTCGCTTATTCTGTGAAGTTCTGCAAGTTTCTTACTGGAGGGCATACTTTGAAGTTTTAATATTCATGTATAAAGCAGATGACCCGAAGACTGAAAATAATTAATCTGGACTAAAGGTGTCTGTGGCGAATTAAAGACAGGTATGCTGGGATGGTTTCAATATCCAGTGTTGTCTGAGGCAGGATGAAGATAGATGTAGTGTGAAGTCAGAGGGCATGGTGATTGCTAGATCTGTACCCATCAATCCACTCCTCCCAATGAGGTTTTAAACACTTCATGTTCAAATTTGTCTGAGATGATATATCACTTTTTTTGGTCTATGCCCAAACTCAGTTAGGCATCCCTGCAGATGTCATTTGTTCTGGCCGTGCATAGAAGCTCCAGACAAAAACCTGCTGAAATGAGCTTGGTGCAGGATTTGACTAAATAAAAATCAGTAATGTAAGCAATTGAATTTCTTCTAAGTGACCACAAAGGCCCACTGGGCATCCCCACCTAATCTATGTGCTAAAATAATCATAAATTTGTCTGGTGTTGGTATTTCTATTTTTTCCATTTGGAGCTGGTTTGCATAAATTCTGATGAAGGTATGTGTTTGTATGAGAAAAGAGAGTGTCTTCTTCCTCTGTCTGTATTATTATGTATGAAATGGTGAATTCCTAACAGTGCAAGCTAATTTTAAGTTGATTTTCCAGGAGAAAAAAAAGAGAGACCAATGTGATAGTTTACATTTACAAACAAACCACTGGAGCTACTTCAGTAGAAGTAGCATTGCTAGTAATATAAAACACAGGCTATTTATAGTGTTGGTATTATTATTTATTATTATTATTATTATTATTTACAGTTTATAATCCTTGTCTATTTGGATAACAATAATGTCTCAGCCAAACTCTGAGCCTCTAAGTAGGCCGTCCTGGCTGAAACGTACTCAGAAAAATGCAGATAGTACTGAATTTGACCAGAAAGAAGGAACTAGGACAGCATAGCTCAGTAGCCATGTTTTCTCAGTACATTTCTTATTAAGAAGTCTACCTAGCAGAGGGGAGAAAAAACAATATATAGCAATAAGAAGAAAAGCAAAACCACAGACTGATTGTGAAGAGTGTGGCCTATTTCTTACCACCTTAGGGTGGTTATATGAAAAGTGAGTTACCTGAGTTTCGCTATATGTTGTCCATATACTGCATCTGCATTCTGTATGTTTTGAATGTATTTTGCTCCTATGTATAGGATTTTGTGGGAAACACTTGGAAAACAGGAAGATACTGCTTATTGTCCCATTGGTATTTAATATACAATTCTTATCATGGGAATAGTTTGGCAGTTCCTATTACTCTGGTTAGTTTTGATTTGTTTCTTTTACCATTTGCTTGTGAAAATGGTGAAAATGGAAAATGAAAATGCTTGTGAGTTCTTACACTCAAATGGTTGACATAAAATTTTCTTAAGTACAAAATGCAGGAGAACCAAAACAGGAAGACACTTGAAACTCTTATGCTACAGAAGGGTGGTTCTATATTTTTTCTGCTCCATATTTTAAAGTGTCAGTTTATACATGCTTACTACATTATTTTAGCGATGGTGTTATCTTCAGTTGTTTTCCATGGATGCTAAAGATTGAAAATGTCTCCATGTGATGGTGTTACAAGCTAAGAAAGTTGGATTGAGTGTGATATTAGATTTCAAGATCCTTTCCCAAATAGTTCTATGCTCTTGCTACATGGAAATATAATGCTCTTTTCTGAGCATATAGCCATAGATCTGATGCGCATAATTTGTATTTCGCATATACTGAGAAATCTATATAAGGTCCTAACTGGGAATAGAATTCTCACTGAAGATGCCTGAAACCTTTGTTCATGTACTCAGGGGAGAACTGGATGTGGGGATATTGTGCCTTCTTCCTATCTGCCCAGGGTAGCAGTATACCTAGGTTGGTTATTTCTTAAGACTTTCTGGGAAGGGAAGCTACTTAACTTCAGCACAGGGGAAGAGCTTTGCTTGCAAAAATAGGACAGCAGAGAACAGCTTAGGAACTGCTTGTCAGCTTGGGTGCTTGAATGCCTCTCGATCTCGGTGATTTCAACGACATTTGCAGAAGCAAATAAAGCATCTGAAATATGAATGTGAAGTATTTTGTGAATATTTTACATAGCAACAGGGCTGAACTAAATCTTGCAATTTTAAACTGGGGTTAGGGGCCTGTCATTAAAAAAAAATAAAAATAAAAAAAATGTCAAACACCATAATCATTTTAACCTTGGTTCATAAAGTACACATGCCTACTTTTGACTGGGATCTGAAGCAGAAATTCAGAGTATTCAGAACCACTTATTTGCCTAAAATCAAGAAACACCGGGATTTTTAAAATTCTTCAAAACCAATCTGTAGACAGTGGAAATACAAATACTAATTCAAACAGCCATCCCCTTCTCTCCTGCCTGAACTTCTAAACCTTTAGTGAATAAGCTATTACTAGCTTAAACCAGTCATAGTAAATCAGTCCTGAAGGCTGATAGAAGTTGAAGTCACCTTTGTGAGGGAAAAAGGGATAGAATGAGGAGAAAATGGATACATCAAGATCACTATACATCATATATTTTCCTAGTATTCACTATTATAATCTTTTCATCAATAGCTATAGAGAAAAGCTAATAAAAGTAGCACACGGTTGTTAAACAAAATTATAATGCATTAGATTAGTTCATACCAGTTCATTTACCTTCAGATTTTATTGTAAGATGGCAGTATTTTAACAGAATGCTTTTAAACGAATGCTAGAATTCTGTGCTGTGGACTGTGAAACATTTATTTTAAATATTTATTACTCCATTGGAAAAAAAAAGTGTTGGTAGTTGTGGTTTAGAAATTGTCAGTTCAAATAATCAGCTCTGCCTCTTTATCAAAGAATGCACTTTTGCAAAAGCAGAAAAATGTACTTTTCAGCTGTCAGGGTGCTGAACATTGTGCTAGTGTGGGGTGGAAGTCTGTAGTGGCACTCGTGTGCTGTCAGTTTCCAGCCCTTTATCCCTTGTGATTTGCCACTGTGAGGGATTTGCCACAGCATTTTCTGAATGAGAAAGCATACGGTATTATAGGGTCACACTCTGCATTTTGTTACATTCATGTCAGCACTTCTCTTGTTTGAGGGGAAGACAGTATTATATCCATGATATACCTTGTGTTATACCTTGGGTTATGGCAAATCCTTGATTCAAATTCATTTTTTACTACATGAGCCTTTGGCAATATTGCTATCTTTTCAGAAAGTTCAGATCTCTAGTGCGCTGTGAGGAGACACCACATAAGGGAGGAGATGCACTTGGAGGTGGCTGGTATTGTGCAGGAACCCCTGGCCATTCCCATCTCCTCAGCTAATACATTGGGTCTATGGACTGGGAAGGAGTATAGTTAGGTGTTGGCATGCTCTCATAAACCTCAGCAGTGTAATGGCCTTCCGGTAAAATAGTAGAGACTGACATCTCTGAGACTATGAATGGGGCTGAACTTCTGTGGTTGCTTCTCAAGAGAAAAGCTAAGAGAAAGCCACATTTATCACTCGCCACTAGTCATACCAGATTGAGATATTGGTTTTCTTCTTGTGCCAATTGTCCTGGATGAAGCCAAAAGCTCTTTTTCTGTTTGGGATGTAATGCATTTGTGAGGCCAATAAATCATATATATTAGATATGCATGAAGCTTTCACACCTATTTACTGCATTTTTTGACAGCAGAATACTTGTGATGTCCTTCTTTTAATCTACATGGATTAGGAGTTATACACCATAAACCAGAGGCTTACAGTTAAAAAGCATTATCTAAGTCATTCCTTATGAAAATAAAATTTAAAAAATCTGTGAGTAAATTACAGTCTCTTTTATGTAGGAGGTTCTTGGTTTGATAAGCAGTAAATGGATCCAAGTAAATGTAATGGAAATGCATCTTTTATCCCTGGAACATATGACTCTGTTAGTTCTAAAAGGTGAGAAATTTGTGCAGATTATAAGCAAGGTCATAAGAAAGGACTGAAGCAAATCTATTAACAGATGGAATCAAGTTTATAAAATCCAGTAGCAATGTAGAACCCAGCCTAAAGGTTTATTGACTTCATGTGTTGTTATTGCCTCCCTTCCTTTCCCTTCCTTTATTTGTCCACAGATTCTGCATGTTATTTTAAAAAATTATCATCTATAAGGAATGAGTCAATCTCATGCTGGAAGATGTCCAATCTATTTTTAGGTGTGAAACTGAAATATGGGAACTCTAGATAAAGTCACATGAGCCAAGGTTCATTTCACTTACCTTTAGGCACTGACAGAATGGTCACAGACACCAGCACATCTAAGAATCAGCTAGAATGAGTGGAGAAAGGAGGTTATTTGTAGAGGGTCATCAAGACCTTGGTGGGGCAGTAGGGAAAGGAAGTGGTGATTATAGGATTTTTCTAGCTTTCTCCGTAGATTCTAGAAGACTGAAGTCCTAATGTGCATGTTTCACTTAAGCATTTAAAATAAGGTAAATGAGGTACTCTTGTCTAACTTAATTTTGGACTGCATGCATGTCTCTCTATTCTGTCATTGCTCATACCCTGATCCTCCCTAAAATGATTTATAGAATTTATTTATAGAATACAATGTATGTAGAAATATTCTCTGCCTACACAGAAGTGACTCGATTATACAAGAACTTCAGAATTAAGGGTACAAGGAAGAGACATAAAGGGGAAGAAATGAATGTAGGGATGTTGTGATTGATGGCATACTACCCTACAATGCATCTTTCTGCTATGAGTAGTAAATAAAATCCATATATTTGTGCAAAGTTTGAAGAGAAACGTTGATGACACTGTGATCTCATCTTGAAATTTTCTGCACTTTTATGATAAACATGCTTTTCTGAATGAAATAAGAAGTCCATCTGCTCAGGCTTCTTGTCAGTTACCCATATCAAGATCTTCATAGAAAAGTAAAAGAAACATTTAGAGGGACATTATGTAATGTTCTGTCCATGGAAGAACTTTTCTCCTAATTCAGTAACATATTGTTTTATATTTTTGTGCAGTCCCAAGCATTTGCTGTTGTTGTTGTTGTGGAAAAGCACCACAGAAAATTCAGACTGTTAATGTCATTTTCTGGTTACAGGAGGGCTGTTAATTGAGAAAACATGAGAATGCTTTTCTTTTTTTTTTTTTTTTTTTTTTAAACTTAATATCTATTTTTTGAGGAAGAATAGAATGCCAGATGTGAAGTAGCATGCAACTCTCCCTGCAAGACCACTAGGACTTTCTCAAGAAGTTGCAAGACAAGCCTTTCCACATGCAAATCTTAAAACAATACAACTCATAAATGAAGGTAGCAGCTGTCACTGCTCATGCTTGTTATTCCATTCAAGCACTCTCTGTTAAAAAAATTATGTTCGGTATACAATTGAAATACAATTGCTCAGTCAGCAGAAACCAATGCATGATGGAAAACAAAATCATACATAAAATAGATTGTCTTTTTAATTCAGTATATCTAAATAGCCCAACAATGCTGTAGCATCCTTTTATTTATTTATTTATTTATTTATTAATATTTTAGGTGCAGATACACATGATTTTTGTAGTCTCTACACAGCATTGACTATACATCTATGGGTTACTATTTCTTTTATTCTCGACACCCCAGAAACTATATTTCTCTTATTTATGTCAATATGAGGCAGAAATGTATTTTCAGGTAATGTCACAAAAAAGTAAGGTGTTTGCTTGTCCATTTTGTCCATTTTAGTCACATACTTTTATTTTGCATAAATCATTATGTCATCATAAACTTTAGTGTTGAGGTTATTTACTTCACGTGAGGCTCTTGCTCTGCCTGTGGAGAAGAGAAGGCTCCAAGGAGACCTTATAGCAGCCTTCCAGTACCTAAAGGGGGGCTACAGGAAAGCCGGGGAGGGACTGTTTTTCATTGAGTGTAGAGATAAGATGAAGGGAAATGGCTTTAAACTAAAAGAGGGAAGGTTTAGATTAGATGTTAGGAGGAATTTCTTCACTCAAAGGGTGGTGAGGAACAGGTTGCTCAGAGAAGCTGTGGATGCTCCATCCCTGGAAGTGTTCAAGGCCAGGTTGGATGGGGCTTTTGGCCATCAGGTCTGGTGGGAGAGGTCCCCGCCCATGTCAGGGGCGTTGGAACTAGGTGGTCTTTAAGGTCCCTTCCAGCCCAACCCATTCTATGATTCTATGAGATGATTTCCAAGAGGAATCAAAGAATTCATTGTGAATTCCTTGCATGTGCATATCTAAGTAAAATAAGCAAAATATCAACAACCATTCTGGATTACAAAGCCACAGTATTCAATCTTAAATTGATTTTTGTTTTTGTTTTTAATTGCTTTTATGGTCTTGCAACCTGATATTTGTCTTCAATACTTTTTGTTTCCTGTCTCTCCCCTTCCCCCCCTGCCCCCCCCCCCCCCCCCCCCCCCCCGTGTATCGATAAACAAACCTTAGTAGCATATCCAAGAGGAAAGTCTGATATCATAATAGAGGTACCAAAAAAAATCATACTTTAAATGAAAATATTGCAGTACCCTTCACAATACCATAGCAAACATTTCCTCACTACCTGTAGAAAAGCTCAGAGAGTAAAGAAGAAATACTGTGGCAGAGATAAGGCAATCACAGGTATCAGCTTAATGTATTAGAAACATTAAAGGTTTGGAGGGAACCATGATTTTAAACTCACTGTTTTTGGAGTTATTAACATCCTACCTAACCTTTGAGAAAATTTATGTTATATTAAGTGGAGATAAGGTTCTGAAAAATGATGCCTAGTGTGGTGCCTGTATAGGTGAAATATATTAATATCCCTTCAGGACACTGAGAGCATACATCACAGTAGATGGGTTTAAACCTGTGCCTGGGACATAAGCTGGAACTCAGTTCAAGCTGTGGACTAACATCAGGTCTAAAGCTCACCCACCGAGAAATGAGAATGCTGAGGCTCTACCAGGGATTTTTAATATCTCCCTAGGCTAGGGACTTAATGAGACTCACACAAATCACAGGGGAAAAAAAATCCTACACATTCACAAGTTTTTGGCAAGTGACTGAGACACTGGAGATCAACATGCCCTACCACACTGAAGTGGAAGGTGAAGAGCTTCATCTGGTTACTTTTGCAGAACTGAAAAGGGATCAGCATAACCTGTGCTTTTTGGTGGATTATGCAACAGCAGTCAATAAAAATGGATATTGTATAGTTGTCCTGTGTGATGTTTGGCCTTGAGTGAAGAGTAACATAGCTTCTTCTATGGAGCTCCTGAAATACAATCGGTATCTTTGCCTTTGGATTTATTTGAAGTAAACCTGAAAAAAGTTAGACTTGTTTTACAGCGAATTTGAGAATCCCCTCTGATAAAGTGAAATGTCTGTAAGATATAAAGCCTTGTGGAGAAATACTTAAGAGAGGAGATTTAGCCTGGTTCAGCAGTTTTAAAAGGAAGAAGACTTTAAACCTGTATAAACCTTGTGATGGACTTTATACAGCACTGTTAAATTAAGTGCTATGTGTCTCACTTTTTTTTTTCTTTTCTTTTCTTTTTTTTTTTTTTTTTCCTTCCTCCATAGAAATCACTGCAGGAACTATAAGGTGAAGAAAAGTTCAGTGTGTTTGTCTCACCAACATATAGGTATCAGATTGGTCAGCTGATACTGGGGATGGGAGGGTGGAGGGTGGTGGAAGTCACAGGTGAATACACAATAAATGCAAAATACCCAGAATTTGCTCCTCAGACATGCCTAAGAACAGTCTTTTGTGACATTTGAAATAAAATCACAACAAAACAACAAAAAAAGCTCTAAAAAATCTGAATGGAAGCAAAAAGCCTTTTTTGGTGTGATAATATGAAACTATATTGATGAACACTGTGAATATGTAAATAGTTAAACATATCAGACTGAAAATTGTCTCACCTCATACTTTAGCCAGCTTACAGTTGCTTTCCTGATGGTGAATTTCCATATCACTGGACCTTGTTTTAGACTCAGTGCATAATAAAGGGTTCCTTGTTCATATTGGATCATATTTCTGGCAATGTAACAAGTTGCAGAATACTTATTACAAATAATAGAGATAATTTTCTCATGGAGAATGTTACCCCAGGGAGTATAGATTGCTGTAGTGAGATTTATCTGTAAAGTCTTCTGTCCCTGCAAACTAAGAATTTTTCAGTTTCCTGCAAAAATATGAAATTTACTATTCTGCAAGGAAATAGCGTGATCAACTAGGCAGTTATAAACCATGGACAGTGTATTAAAATGATGAAAAAAAAAACACTTTTTAGCAGTTGGTTTGCTGCTTTCAGAGTCTGAATCTGTTACCAGTTTTTTCAACCTCCAGGTAGTGAGATCCAGTTTTAGCAGGATTACTGCAGCACGCAACAAGGAAAGTCCAGAGGACATCAGGGCTCTAGGCTGTCACACAGAATGACAATAGCAGAGCAGAGGCAGCTGGAGCATACTGAGGGAGTTAGGGTTGAGTAAATTGCGAGTACCAAAACAAATTACTTGAAGGCAGGTAGGAAATAACTTTGGGAAGTACAGTGGTGGTGCAGACCTGCAACAAGGAGAGAAGAGCAGGGTGAAAACAAAACAGTTCAGATCTTGTATGAGTTATACCAGAAACACATTAAAAAGAGGAAGGAAAAATAGATATGGGAGATGATGGAAGATGAGGGAAATGACTATACTTTATAGAGGTACAACAGTTATTTTTTTCCTCTTTGAAATGTTTACCGCTAGAAGAATGGCTAGTTCATGTGTGAATTGAGAAAACAGCACAGATAGCAATGTCCAGAGGTACTGATGAGGACCTTCTTGGAAATCTATGTATTTTGAGTATTGGAAGTGAATATAGAAAGAAATCAAGAAACCTCTTTCTACAGTTCTTCTATGATGGCTAAAGAAACTCTGTCAGAGCTTATAATACAGACGGATTTTGATTTAATAGGTTGGCTAAGTATATGAGAGGAGGGAACTTGCAAGTGAAGAGCAATTGTCCTGTGCCATTTCTAGTAAGTTTTTACCAATGACTGAGAAGTAAAGCTTCAAGCAAGGATGATCTCTTCTCTTGTAGGAATAGCTATTCCTACTGCTGCTAGGAGAATTTTACATGACATTTGTGTAAGAAATGAGAAGTTCATTGTCCAAATGAGACAGGAAGGAAGAGGTTGGAACCATGAATGGTTTGAATGATTGGAATTTAATAATAATGTAATAATTAAAAACACTTTTTGCCTCAATAATACATTCCATCAGATAATCAGAAGACTTTTTTTTTCAAAGAGCGATGAAGTTTTCTTAAACCTTAAGAGGTTAAAGAAATTTAACCTTATTTGCTTCTACCTCGCACTACCAAGGAAAATACGTTGTAAGACATCTTTCCATAACCTAGCCCTTTAAATCTTTTTGGGTGATTTTGAACCACATTTTCACCTTTCAGAATGCCCTGCTGGCTAAGAGGTCCCAGATTCCTGAAAATCCCCAGGCATATCCTGCACCTACCTTCACATGGAAGGTGAGGAAGTGGCTTGTCTTGGCCCTCCCAAAAGATTCACCAGCAACTGGTACCCATCACTGCCCATGAGAGATCCAGGCAATGACTGTTAGTCTCCAGCTTGTTTGCCTACCCCTGGGTACCTGTTTAGGTAAGGTTTCTAAGGCACTTAGCTGGATGAGCAGATCCCACAACCCAAGCGCTGTGGGACACCCATGCTCTTATGAATGGCAACTGAAGGCCGTGTAGGATAGCTGAGAGCATCTCATGTGGCATTAAGTCTACTCTTGAGCACTGATATTCCTCCTTCAAGTCCACAGGGACCAGCATCCTTTAAAAAATGTTTAACACTTGAAGGGTTTGTATTGAGCTTCTCTAGAATGTTTAACATATCTAGTAACATGAGGATAATGTTGTTCTCTACCAGTTCTGATGAAAGTTATTAGTTTTCTGTGTTTCTAACCACCTTAGTTACATCTGCAATTTTACATTAGGAGAAAGGGAAAAAAAGTATCTGAACAAGAAAAATGTTCCTGCTTAGCTCTCCAAGGAAGTCTTCACTGTCTGTGGAATGCACAGCAGTTCAGTCATTCTGACCCCTCATATTGTAAGGAGGTAAACAGTCAATAAGAAACCTGAACATCAGAGGGTTACAAATGCTTTTCAAACAGATTTACTGATGAGACAAAGAAGGTCAAGTTCACACCCTCTTTAACACCACTGACGGCTGGATATACTCTTCTCTTTCCTCTCTAATAAGTAGAATATCACTTCATTCCACAGTTTCATCTAGCTCTGAATTTTCTAAATAAGATTGTCCACAGTATTTCTTTTCTCCTCACTCCCCTTTCTGAAGGAGACTACCTAAAAATAGATTTGCTGATGATAAGCAAATGCATCCAGAAAGGGGACTGGGCAAAGAGAACAGGCAGCAGGGAGGAAGCTGCAGCACAAACAAACATGACTTTTTGCTCCATTAGCTTATGAGAGGGGAAAGAGTCAAATACACTCTAAAGGAAGTTCTCATTTCCAGACTAGCAAATCAGCAACTGAGAGTGCAATTAAGGAAGAATGTTTCCTTGACAAAAATCAACTATGAATCTTAAAAGAGGTTTTAAAAAATGGCAGCAGCTTTGAGTAGCAATACTTGTTTGCTTTTAGCTGCAGTTGTAGATTTGCTTACTGTTTGGCGTTCATTCTCAGCGCCCTGTTCTGCTGTTCTGCACTAGATTTTTCCCCACCAGCTGAAGAAATCTGTCCAATGAGAAGATTTCTGAGTAATTTGATTTCCCCCAAAGAGTTCACAAATCTTTTAAAGGTGTATGAATCTTCCTTTGTGTTTCTTGTAGGATGAGCTAAAACGACTGACTGAAACAAAGATGGATGGAAAATGCCCTTGCAATATCTCTACCGAATGTAGCTAAAGAAGATCTAGGAGGACGCATAATCAAAAAGTGCAGTAATTGAAGTACCTTCATACTAATCTTCCAATTTTATTCTGTTTCATTGCTAAAGGAGTCTGATCCACTGTCTCTTGAAGTCCTTTAACTACGGGTCCTAAAGTTAGAATAACTGCATTGAAATTAATTGATTTCACTGGAGACTTTCAGTGGAAAAAGGAAGAGCAAAATGTTGCCCTGAGTATCTGGTGAACTCAGGCTGCTGGATGTATCAGTAAGTGGTAAAGGCAAAACTGTCATTTATGAGTATCCACATACATAAAATGTCAAATTAAGTATTTGTCTCTCAGCCATAGCTGTCTTAGTCTGCTCTTTGTGCATTTTCTTTGTTTGCCAGACACTAAGGAAATGAATACTGAGTCAAACAACCTTGAGTTTAGCATTTGTGATGTTATGCCTTCCTGTTCCTTCCTTATTCTCTGGCTGTTGGGTTTACTGGTGGCAGTGTTGTGCAAGGAAGAAACATGCAATACACCTGACAAAAACGTCTAGCTTGGTAAAGGGGTAGAGAATTAAATGTGATTGAGACTAGCTTAATTCTGATTCCACAAGTACAAACAATCTGGTAGGAAGTCATTTGGACCCCAGTGCATTTTCATTTTATTAGTTTCACCTTTTGTGATATACTTTAAATGAAAACAATTTCTGAAGATGATATTATAATGTTTCCAGCTGTATGTATAGCTCATGTAAAGCAGTTATTGAAAAATCCTGCCTGTTTATAGACTACTACCATTGTTTTAAAAGCTAATACATTGTGTAGTCCTGGAATGCACTATTTCATGTATATGTGTTTAGAGATGCGGCAGTTAATAGTGAGAAATGTATTTTTTGTATTTTTTAAAAAACCAAGAACAATTAACTGCAAGGAAAGTGAGCCAAGATCTCTTGAAGTTTTTCAGAGAAAGCACCAGAATTTTCAAAGTATTTCAGCTTACAAAGGGGCATATGACAGAATGTATATATGTATACATACACATTGCATAGATATATGCAGATATATATACATTGTATATACATGTATAGTATATAAGATTCTTTTAAAAAATAAAAATTGCTGTTTCCAGTAATGACAAAAAGACTTGTAGAAAAGCAACATCCACTGAACTCTAGTAGTAGCAGAAGTGACACCTGTTTATTGATTTTTTTTTCCCTCACTTGAATCTTATTTTGCATTCAGGCTTAGGCCATACTTCCTTTTTGGCATACATTTTCATACTAAGTAATTAAAATGGTCTAATAGGACAAAAGTCAGATTCGCAGTCTGGGGGCCAGATTCTGTATATCCTTTCACAGCTCATAAGGAAACTTCCTTTCCCTTTTATCATTTAGAGTCATCAAAAACTAGGCTGAGCTCAGAAAGAAACAAGGGATGTTTTTGCCATCACTTTGTGGGCAGTGCAGGGAACAGGCAGGGTATGAGGAGGAAGGTTATATTTCTAAGTAAATGCTGGGGAATTACACTGCACCTCAAAGCACCCTCAGGGTGCTCACATGTGGGGAAATAGAGGAATGCAGGCAGAGCTCCCCGCCAATATTTGCTGCTGTATCCTGGCATCTGATGTCCTGTGTGATGTTAGTGGTATGATGTGACCCAGCACTGGGTAAAGGTGAGCTGAACAAAGCAGACACAGTGCTTTCCTACTGATGAAATAATCCTTTGTAGGTGTATGCTAGTTTCCTTCAAAGCTCTTTTAGATTTTTCACACTGTTTTTACCTTTTCAGATGCTTTTACTTAAGTAACAGAAACTTAGATCTGGCAATTTTCAGGAAAAATGTATTTTCATCCTTCAAAATTTTTTCTGTAGCAAGTCAAAATAAATGTCAGTGGGTTCCCTAGGATTCATTTCTTTGCACAGACTTAAAAAAAAAAAATGCCAACAAAAGCAATTTCATTTTACCAGTAACTCTGGAGGGCTGCTACCGGGACAGCGTAAAGTGAATATTAAACATTCTCTGAGCAAAGATGTAAAGGCCCACATTTAAAACACAGACAAGTTATCATCTGATAATTAAAATTTGCAGGAGGGAGGGGTTGGACACTGTTGCAGTCAGTTTTTCACTCCTTGCCAGCTTTAATTTCACAAATGCCTTATCTTTTCAGACATTTTAGCCCAATAAAATAGCTTAACATGGTTACAAAGGCAATGTCTCTCTAAAGTAGTCATCCAGAAAGAAGTGGACAGAGGAAGATTCTTAAAATGTGATCCAGTCTCAGTCCATCCAGTCAACCATGGCAGAGCACTATTGAAAATACTTATTGGTAAGATATTTATTCACCAAGAAAAGACTTCACATGACAACAAACCAACAACAGATCAAAGGTGTAAAACAGCAGTGACATAACATGCATTTTAAAAAGAGAGCCGGAAGTCTTCACTGTCAGCTTGTGTTTCCTTTATGCTACAGAACTAAATTGTTTTAGAAAAATCAACATTTTTATTCCATTGAGAGATGAGAATATTTTTCACAGTATAGTGATCCTTCTTTTGTAGCCAGTATCTACCTAACCTTTTACCAAGTCCAGTTGTTCATAGACAGTATTTGTTTTTAGGTTAAGTTAATTAATCTTCAAAACCTTATGAGACAAGGTTTTGAAGTTCAATAGGACAGAATCATCAGGCTTCCACAGACAATAATTTTTAAAGACTTATCGAAAATAAAAAACAGAAATATGTTTTCTGAGAATTCAGTTTGTTAAATTTTAAAATCCATTTTTAGCTTGTAAAAGACTCCTACATCAGATTAAAAACAAAACAAAGCAAAGCAAAACAAAGCAAAATAAAGCAAATCAAAACAAAACAAAGCTTTGTTAAGTTTTAGAAAGCTCTTTTAGAGGCAATTTCTTTGTACAGGTAGTGAGAGCTTTCCAGAACTGATGAAATTCATGAGGAGGAGCCAGGAAAATCAATTCTTATTAAACACCATAATTTCTAAGACATGGCAATATTCACTCATAGAAGACTGTGGTTCAGAAGTCCATTGTAAGCCATCAATGGTATAGTTTGATAAAATGCTATTATAAACCTAGAGCAATAAAAAGTTATTATAAGACAACTCTTTAACTTTAAAACTAATCTTAGAGCTTTTTATTTATGAATTTTTAGGCTAACATAAGCGCAAGGTTTACATATGTCTCAAATTTGCTTTTAATTGTAGATTTGCTCTTTAGCATATGCAATCATTTGTGTCTGAAAAAAAAAAAAGGAATGTATAATTCCTTAGTATTCTTATTTTGTCAGTCCTTCATGCAAAGTGAATTGTTCAGCCCCAGTGTGACCTTTATGAAGAATCTGCAGTTTCATGCCAATAGCCAAATAGCATATAGTTCACTAAGAATATTAAATCCAGATTGTTATGCATCATCTCCCCATTTAGGAAGAGCTTTTTAAAAGAGCTTTTATGACAGATAATAGATGGCTCAAGCAGGCAGCTGAGAGAAGAAAAGGATTCAGAGGAGCAAGGATGAAAAACTTTGAACTGTGATGGTTTTAAACTAAGTATTGCAGGTGTTAAAAAGTATTCCAAAACCCCAAACTGCTGGTGTACTTCTTTCCTCCTCTCCCCCTGTGCCATTCTCTAACTCTCCATTCTCATAGCAAATGGATGCCTCTTACCAAGATCAAATTGTGACATTTGATTAATTTGAAATTTTAACTTTCTTGGGTAATTAAAATAGCAGTGTGACATCAGCAAAATGGCTCAGCAAATCCCTCAAAAAGCAATATGGAGAAATTAAACCCTCTTTTCCAGAAAACTATATTGTGTCTTTTATTAACTTCAAGAATTTGCGTGACTTGCTGTCCTGCAGGACTGATCCTGAGTATCTAACACTGCTGCAGTAGTTTTGTTAAAAGAATAGCAACACTTACAAAGTATAAAATTCCAGCATGCAGAATTGGTTCGGAAAAAAATTCTCTTGTAACATTAAATTAGGATATAGCAACTGTAGAGAAGTTAATACTCCAAGAATACTTGTGTAATGAGACTGCATAGCATTCATTCAGCATGTGATACTACCCCTTTTTACCAAACCTTATACCAGGTACAAATTCTGTTACTCATACCCAACAGATGCTAAAAGGCTACGGATATATTTCCAGAGTTGATATTTTGTATGTTAGGTTCAGTTCAGTGTGATTCAATTCAAGATTCAGGCTTCTTAAATTCAGGAGTGACAAAACCTAGATCAATTTAAAAACATGCATAAGTCACCTACCCTGTTGCCTTCAGAAAAATGACATTGGAATGGCAAGCAACCCACGTGAGTACAGCAAGACTGAATCTGCTGTGAATAGTACAGACATCAGCACCTAAAACTTCTTAACAGAAAACATTAATACAACTTTATTATTATTTTCTAAGTAATTTATACCAAAAATATTCGTTTTCCAATATTTTTAACCATGGGTAAGCTTATATCTGAAATGTTTAAATAACTTGGGTTCAGTCAACCCAAGGATGAGTTAGAGAGTAATATCATGCTTTGCTCATGCTCACAACCTCTGGAAAGCATATGCTTTCCATGTGCTTTAAAGTTTTTTTTTTTTTCCTTAATCTTGTTTTGTTTTCTTTTGTTTTGTTGTTGTTTTAATTGTTTGTTTTGTTTTGTTGTTGTTTGTTTTGTACTTGAAAATGCCAGTTGCTGAACAATACTGCACATGTGCTATCCTTCCACAGTGCTTATGTACTAACTAAAACAAGTTTGCTCCATTTCACAAAAGCAAGGACAGTGCTATTTTCCAGTGACTTCTCTTTCATTCAATTATTTGCTACTGTGATGTCTTGTTCATATACCTTCTCTTGCTAAGGGTTGTCCTACAAAGGGAAAGTTAAACTATCATAGATTCCAGTCCATGCTGACTCAAGCCTGTAGTATAAATCTAAAAGAATCATGTTTTGTGACTATCAATAAGAAGTTAACAACATTTATGCATAACATTTATTAATTTCAAAATATTAAAAAAAAATCCTTTTCGAGAGCAACAAATTGGCACATTCAGGAGTGTTTATTCACTAATCTTCTGTTTTATTTCTAAGTAAGTGTAGAGGCAATGTGAAAAATAAGAGCAGAGACTTGCCTAAAGAGAAACTATGGTCTTTCAGCTAAGACATCCAAACAGTGCCATGAATAACCGGGCTCTGCTTGTGTCTGATCCTCTTAACACACCAGAAGACACAGGGATCTTTTGAAATGTGATTGCTTAATTGAGTAGAGCATCATAACTGAAAATCACAGAAGGGTGGTATTACAGCTGTAAAGGGAATATCAATGCACATCTATGTTGCATAGCACCTAAGTTAGATATGGTATTTGTTGTCAATTGTTCTTTTTCTACTAACAGGACTACACTATACTTCCATGGCACATAAACTAAAGTCAGTATAAGTAAGCGAGGCATCTGTAGGAATTGAATCTTGGGGTCTAGACTGGATGAATTACCTATGGAGATGTTACTTTTTTGTCTCTGAAAGCCCAGGCAACTGCTTTTGACTAAGGATAGAATTAAGTCATTTAAATGTAGCTGTCTCCTCACCCATTAAGTGTCTAGTCTCCTGTAAAAGTTAATGAAGTTTCAGTTAACGTAGTCAATGGGCCATAGCGAGCAACTCAGCTTTGTCCAAAAGCAGAGGTCCGGTACTTAAGTAAATGTTAGTGCCATTCAAGATGCCCTAAGACATCACAGCCAAGTCCATCTCCAGCAATATATGGAAATTCTAGAAGTACTTTGTTACACCTGCCATATTTGGATATCATTATAGTGTTAAATACTATGGGGTACTTCAAAGAGTATCTCAAAATGCTGCTCTTAATGCCTATTTCTTACAGTGCTTTCCATGAAATATCTACTATAACTTTGCAAATTCTGGACTTTCAGTTAAAAAATTATTTTAATACAGTACAGTTTGGATAAAAGTCATTCTTTGTTTAAGGAGAGAAAAAATATATTTCTTTTATCAAGATACATTGTCACAAGGAATTGGAAAAGTTGAACTTCTCTGTCTAAATTAGAATAGTAAAGTGGTCTAACAAGAATGGCAGACTTATAAAGTACTGTAAGAAATGATATAAACACAGAGGGAAGAAATATTATCATGTGATACCATTTAATCCATGCCTTGGGGTGAAATAGCTGTTGAAAAGCACAATAGATTAAATCAAATGATATAATGAATTCATTCTATACTTATTTTTAATACAATAAAAATCACTGAAAATAAGTTATTTTTAAATAAGTGAAAAAGAAGGATATAAATTATCCTCCATACTTGGAATGATTAAAAGATCATAGATATTTTTAAGGTTTTCTTATTATTAATACTGCACAATATCAGCCCTTTTTGTGTGGAAGAAAGTAATAACTCTCTTGTGATATGAAAGACAAATAGGCTTTAATTGTGATGGAGACAGGATGACTGCATAGCACAAATGACTGTGAGTTATACAGATTTTTACCCTTTTGGTGTCAACTCAAATCCTGCCCAAACATCTGGTCCTCTAATTCCTCTGTGTACGGAGAAGTCCCAATTCTTTACACAGAAGTTATTCGATCCAGGCTCTCAACTCTTCCTTTATTGACATTTATACCATAATGACTGTCAAGTGAGTTCTCAGTCAACAGTTAACACTATTTACCTTTTTATTTATCCCAATAAATTTAGATGCCCTTGCTCAAAGTCCCATTGCTTTAGGAACTGCATAGGAAGACTCAGACCCAGTTTCCTGACTGTATAATGAGAGACAAAAGGTGAGAAGATACACGGGAGATGAAGCGTGTTAGTCAGAGACTTCCAGAGAACAATTTTGTAATTGACAACAAATCACAAATGTCCAACCTCACCATCCGGTCTGAATGCTCACTGCTCTTTAGAGGCCAAAACTGGAGTGGGTATGGAAAGGGGGTCCTTCCATGGTAACAAGCCTCTTAAGTTCTATGAGTCAGAGAAATTAGCCTATCTTTTCTGTGAAACACAAATGCTGTGTCCACATGTAGGAAGAGAAATACTATGATAGTGTAAAGCAGCAGTAGCAAAAGTAAGACAAACTCTTGTGTCCACTAACTGTTTAGGTGTAACTTACAGATGTCTTCACAATTCTCAGCAACACATAAACTTATCCACCTGACACCACTTTTTCTTTTATGACAAGTGTTGAATTTAAATTATAATTCCCATGTTAATTTCACCATTTAACCTCTGATTAGCCCCAATGACTTAATCAACACTTAGTGCTGGACATAGAAACAAAGTATTTTAAATCAATGATAGAAACTCTCACAGGTGGATGAGTCATCATTTTCACCTTGGAATGTATTTTTCATTTATACAGAGACAGGAAAACAGTTATATATATATATAAAAGATTTGGAAGCTGTATGTCTTTGAGCCAATAACTGATTCAGAACATTGGTTTCCTGCAAAGGAATTAATCCCGCCTACCTTTTAATATCTACAGTGCTGATGTCCACATTTGAACTGTCATCAAGACTTCACTGGTAGTTAATGAAAAGAAGTCAGCACTTTTAAGGTATGATTCATCTGACGTATTTGAGACATTCGTAGGATGAGATGCAATGCTCCCTAAGTTTGATCACATAAATCTTAATGCATCACTAAAGAGAGCTAAGAGGCTTCTTAAAAGTTAATGGCAGTAACCATACACTGAATGTAGAAAGGTGCCAATAGTTCAGTGATTGTTGAAATAATGGAGTCACACACTTAGAAGGGATGTTGAAAATTGGAAAGATCTTAAAAAGAGCTACTGTAAGGATTAAAAGTGGCGAAAAACCTACCTCATGTTGAGAGTCTAGAGAACCCCAGTTCTCTATCCAGTTTTCCAGGAGAAAGTTAAAGAAATGACTTGTTCACAAAGGAAAAATAAAGAAAATGCTGACAGCTGGTCATCAGGCATGCTAGCATATAAAAAAATAAGATTCTCTACCTAGAGATGAAGTCAATTCAGCTCAAGTTTAGCCTAGATTTTAAGATATTTTAATTGTGAAGGTAATTAATAAATGGCTGGCAACAACGTAGAGTATCAAATATCTCTTTTCAACATAGTCGTTTGACTCAATTAAGTTCAAAAATTTTAATTTCTTGATAAAGAAAAAATTCAGGAAGTTGAAATGCTTTGATTTTGCTTTGATTAATATCACAAAAAGCAGAATTTCTTGTGAAGCTACTTCAAAACATAAAGAATTGAAAGGTGTTTACTTGAAGGTCCTGTCTTACCTGAAGGAAAACTTCTGCAGCATATTATGAAGCACTCTGATTTCATCAGAGTGCACTTTGGGGGAATGAATCCTGTCAACATTTTTTTGCAAATCGGCTTTAGTAGTTGACCACAGGAACAGCTTACTAATGATGCAATTGATTCTTTGTCACTTTAATTCTTCAAATTTATTTTTTTTTTCTGAATGTATTTCTGAAATATCTGTCATAGTGTAATGAAAAGTTATGGGTTTGATGTAGAGGTGATTAGGTGAAACTGCAGGATCTGAGTTATTCAAAAGGTCAGATTAGATAATCATAACTGTTTTTCTGTGACCTCATAGGCTATTCGTCTTATGCATTAGGTCTTATGCATTCAATTTTAAATATTCTTGGCTTCCTTAGACACCAGTGGAGATTATTAAATAGACGGATGGAATTTAAAATTCTGTTCTCTATGCTATTGCTGACCATTTCAGTCAGCGTTACCTCATCTGAAATTTCCCCAGAGAGACTAGCCTAGAAGTGGTGGTTTGGGTGAAGGGAAGATATAGAACAAGAATTGAGATGTTTATGGATTTGTGATTAACAATGAAGTCTTTCCCTGACAGTGTTAGATGTTCCTATGCTACTCCATCTCAGGATGGAGAATTCCCTAATTCATCTTTCTCTTACCTGCTCTATGCGTGTTATTGGCAAATATCATCAAATATAGTATTGTTAGGGGGGTGGAACCAAAGTAGCCTTAGAATGTAAAGAAGTCCTTTAAACCATAATTACAATTGTTGGCTTACGTTTGGGTCAGATGTACTTCACCTGAACAAAGACCTCATTTTCTTCTATGTACCATTCACCATTATTGGCACTCATTCAACAGTAATACAAATAAAGGACTGTCAAACTGGGAAAATTGATTCAGAACCTAACTTGAGCAAGCTGAGGTAAATAAGCATGGATGTGAACTGCAGGGTGATTTGGCCCATTATCTTCGGTGCATATTTCTCATTATTCACCTTTCATGTATTTACCCTGAATCCTACTGCCAAAAGCAACCTTGCAGTCTTTATTTCAATTTACTACCCCTAACATTTGGTTAACTTTCTCTTTGTTGCACTATTATTGCACTCAACATTTTTCCCCCTCATGCTGCTCATCAACACAATTTATTGACTCATAGAGTTACTAAGGAGATGCTTATCAAGCAGAATAAACACCCCTGTGCTTGCCAACTGGTACTGTGTAAATTGGCTTTGCTTCAGTGTCCAGTCATAATCTAACAACCCCTTGATGGTGCCTCAAAATGCTTTGCTTTGTGTCTGGATTTGCCAGCAGAGTACATTTCTAGTGGCACAAAAGAAGTTTGTGTTTCAAACCCTTTTTTTATCCAGATTTCAATACTTTTTTTTTTTTTTCCCCATCCTGTATCCCCAGCCCACCTTATTGTAGCCTCTAGCAAAACATTTTGTGCAACTTATTACTGTGCTATCCAACATCATTAAATTTGTTCACTGATGCACATATGTAAATGTATTTTGTGATAATGACTATTCCCAGACTGACCTGGCAAGCTTTTTTTTTTTTTTTTTTTTCATACTATGTTAATGGACTGTTGCTGTGAAGTTTCGGCAGAGGTATTGTGTCTATTGATTGTATTGATACTGTTCCCAGAGGCTTCATTATCAACTTTGTAAACTCTGAGCACTAAAAAGACAAATGAAATATTCTAATGAGCTGTGTGTTCTGCCATAGCCTATATGTATTTCAGGGATGTAAGAAGTATTTTTTGACCAGTTCAGGGTCTGAGCTCTGTTATGCTGCAAGAAATCATATCATAATACTGAGGGTCATCTAATACTTGCTCACTTTCCTATTTCAATGCTTTCATGTTCCATTAAGACACAATCACTGAATTCTTCACAAATCAGAGCAGACAAAGTTCACTGGCACCATGGGGCTGTAACAAGCCCTTTCCTCTCTCCCTTTTTCTTTCATTCTTGTAACACAGCTGTTTATACAGAAGCGAGACAATGTAGAGTTTGTTAACAGCTGGCAGTTAGCAGTAATTTATTATGGAATGGGTCTTGAAATGGCTCAGTCTCCTTGACGATGAAAAACCAAGAGGCTATGTTGCTTTCAAAATCTTGTTTTGGGACTAGAAGTGGAGGTTGAGGCTGTGCCAATTTCAGGCTTATGAAAGCTGTATAGAAAGAAGAGGGCCAACTCCCCAGCTCCTCCTTAAAGCAAAATGAACTTTGTGAGACAGGATGTGTTTCCACCTATTAGCGTCAGTGTCTTGTGCCCCACCTGCACCCGTCAAAATAACCATCTCACTGGGACTCTGAAGGTTGGACCAGATGATTGTTCAAGGTCTCTTCCAACCTGGGTTGTTCTATTAATCTATGAATCCATGATTTGGCACTTTTTTTTTTTTTGATGTGTTTTGAAAAAATGGTTTTAATTTGACTTCTCACCTGTTGCTCTGAGCCTCCACAATTTTCATTCCATTTATTCTTTGCTCTTTCAGTCAAGAGATGAAAGAGGAAAGATACTTGTTAGGAAAAATGGTGGCATATAGTTGGCTAGTGAGCATCAGCTTAAATATTCCAGGAAGAAAAGAAGGAAAATGTTCTGTAAAAATGACCCATAACAAAGATTTGGGGAGAAAAATAGAATAAGGACAGCAGAAAACAGAAGTAAAGCTATTCAAGCAGACACGCATTCACACAAAATGTTTTCTTATTGAGCAATAATCCCTCCAAACTAACTTCATGGATGGATAGGATTCTGCCTGTCTTTTACCATGAAAGCTCTTCTAGCAATTGTTTTCCTTGGAAGAATTTCCCAACATTACAGGAGAGATGCTGGTTGTGTAAAATTAGCAAGGTTCTTTGCCAGCACTTCAGAAGACATCTCTGTGCCATGTTCCTCACTTCCCAGCTGTGAAGTTGCAGAAAGCCATGGTGTCTGGGAGGACAATTCTGACCCGGTGGCCTGGGTAACGCACTTAGTGACAGTGCAGGCAGCACTCAGCCATCAGCTCCACGCTCTTTGTGCAAATGGTAGATGACAGATGCATTTTCTGTAGGAATCAAGGCCTGCACACAGAGAAGCAACAGTGCATGTTTTAAAGGAAACTGCTGTTAGTCACAGAGGTGATAGGAGGAATACATTGAAGCAACAGAAATTGCAAGATAAGAAGGATGAGGTTTTATGTAGAGGTTATTCAGGGTATTCACTGTATTTTAATCTTCAAGTAAATAAGGTTACTGAATATTGTATAATGATATAATGAAGAGAAAACCTGCAAAATTCTTAAAAAATACATCCAATGTCGTAGGACCTGAGAACATCATTTAAACCACGATTAAGAGTAAAGTTAAGGCAGATACTAGTAACTATATATTTAAAGATATTTAAGGAACTATTTGGTCTATTTGGTCTTTTATTCTTTTATTCTTTCTTTCTTTCTTTCTTTCTTTCTTTCTTTCTTTCTTTTCTTCTGTGTTTTACTCAGTAAATGGTTAGTGTGGAAATGCTGGTTTCTAAATGTAAAGATAACTTGACTGAACTTGACCCCTAGTCCTTCTGCATATCCCCACTCTAGACAACAGAAATAATATATTCCTGCCCTGGGTAGGTCTCAGTCTGTCTCAGATGGGTAATATTAATAGTCATCTGACATCTAAGAGTTTCCAGTGCAGAAAAAAAATTATTGAGGAAGGGCAAGGGATTCTTTCTATTGATTCCCGTAGTCTTGTCTTCACCATTTATCCTTGTGTTCCCTGAATAACAAAGACTGGACAGGTTGCTGAGGTTGCTCAGAAAGTGCATAATGGCATCATGATGCAGTCATGACCCACACATCACCCAGTGCAAAGACCTTACCTCATCACAGAGTAAATACGAAGGCACTCTAGGGACAGTCAGGGCTGCATCTGCCCATGCCACCAGCTGTGTGGGTGTTCTTCACTTTGAGATGTAGAGCTCCTGGACACCAAAAGGAACTGCAGGTTCTGTCCTAGTCTTCTAGCTATTAGATACTAATTAATTTATCAATCAATCATTCATTTTTACAATGCTGTTAATTAAGTGCAGTGTTTAATCTTAAGCCATATCATAAGCCCTTCCCTTTCCCCTTCCCACCCCTCACCTCCCACCTCATGAGCCTCTTTTTCTATAATGTCAAATTGCTGAGTTCCTTATTGGGCATATACCTTGCAGTGACTACCTTTGTTCTCTGTAATGGTAACATGCAGAACAGCAGTGGGATTTTGCAGCCATGTCCTTCAATCTCTGATGCAGGAACGTACCCTTCACTGGATAACTTTAATGAGGGACAAGGTAAAGTTTCCTTAGCCTACCAAGTAGATCTACATTTCGTTTTTTGTCATTCATTATACCATGACTCCTTTAAGTAGCATTTCATGCATCCTCAAATTTTATTCATTGGGTCACTTGTCACCTTTCAAAAAGTTACCTTAAAATCTTGTTCTATTTTCAAAAATACTGCTTTAACCATGTGCTTATCAGTAGTGAATTCAGTGATGTCCAGTTTATCCTGAGGTGAACACAGACAAACTCTGACCTGGTGGCCACAAAATATCTGGCAAAGTATCAGCTTATAAAAACAACTTGTTATAATATCACACAGAATAAATCTCAGCTGACATGTCTGCTGAAGTTATTTTTAGAGGAAATAATTCATGAAACATTCAAAACTGAAAGGTGTGAAACAGTGAACATAATCTACATTGACTGGGAAAAAATGCTGTACCTTACAGGAGACTGAAACAAGGGGTGAGCAACAACCTCAGAGGGCAGCATCCTGGTCAGAATAAAGATCTGTCTGAATGTCTTTGTGCTAGAACAAATGGCTCAGGAAGATGATAAATGGAGAATCACGTAGCTTTATTTTTCTCCGCACTTACAAATGACTTAGTAAAGCTAACAGTCTCCACTAATTTCCACCATATATAGGGTATCCTATACTAATGCCAAGCATCACTCTATTAACTCAGTTTTTCCCATCCACTTTATTTTTGTGTGTCACTGGTATAAATGGCTGTTCAGCATTTAGCAATTTGGGATCATTTTATTAAAAAAAAAAAAAAAAAAGAAGAATTTTGAAAGCACGAGAAATTTTAACCCTCAAGGCCAAAGACGGTAGGGAGGAGTTGGTGTTCCCAGTAAATATAGCAAGCAGATATGGTGAATTGGAAAATAAATTAGAATTCTGATGGCAAAAGACCAGCTTCATCTGTCTTTCAAATCAGCATGAGCAGCTCTTAGATAGGTGAGTGGAAAGGATCATTGGGCCAGAATCTCCTCAGACTCTTCAGGTGTAAATCAAGAATAATCTCAGTTTTTATTTTGTATAAAATTGGTAAGGGAAGAAGTAAGCTCAGTAATGAATTTTCTGGGTGTTACTTGAATGTCAGAGAGATCAAAGACAAATTGGAGCAGAATACTGCTTGTATGACAAGAGAAAGAACAGAAATGAACAGAAATCACTTTATTTCTAAGCAAAGAACCTTAGCCCATATTCTGGCTTACGTGAGTCTCAAGGGAAAAAAGCCCAGACTCAGACGCACCACCATGCCCTGCTAGGGCTAGCTTAGTGTTGCAGGGAGTATGCAAAAACTGAAGAGGGCACAAAGAAATATGCAGAAATGATGACAGGGCTCAAAGGGATGAATCACAAGCGGAAGCTGGAACGACTGTCACTATAATATATTCATGCATTGTGTCAGGGCTTAATGTCAGAAGGTAATATGGACAAAAATATAAAATATCAATTAAACACTGCAAATGAGCTAAACAATTCAGAAAAAGGTTTTAAAAGCTCTTACACGACTGGTAAAATACCTTAGCAGATGCACAAATGCACCTTGGGATGAATGCATTATGCATTATGGATTCAGGGCTGCCATTATAACCCTCATAATCACTTTTTCAGTTGCTCATGTGTTGTACATCTGTGACTTGTTGGCAAGATACTGCAATGAAAGGAACACTCGCTATTTTAGATCATCTTTTATCTTTGGAGTGTTTGGCTGTTGTTTTTGCTCTTTTGCTCTTTCGGAACCCCTGCAATGCAACCTTTTCAATAGCACGTGCCGCAAATGTGCTATTACAACTCTTTTAAAAAACTGCTATATCTCAGTACATATAAATAGAAACAGGAGACCACAGCTGACAAAAGAAGTCAACTCTGTGTTGTCATCTCAAACAACATAAAAATAACAACAACAACAAAAAATGCAGTGGTTTACAAAATTACAGCAGTGGCATAAATATCAGAATGTGATGAACCACAGAACAGAAAAAACAAACAAACAAATAAACAAACAAAAAGATTGGGAATCTGGAGAGGTCCAAGTAGACTGGAAGCTGGCAAATGTGCCAATTTTCAAGAAGGGTAAGAAAGAAGACCCTAGCAATTACAGGCCTGTCAGTCTCACGTCAGTGCCTGGTAAAATTATGGAGAAGATGATCCTTGAAGTTATTGAAGCGCACCTAGGGGACAATGCAGTCATTGGTCCCAGCCAACATGGGTTCATGAGGGGTAGTTCCTGCCTAACAAATTTGATTTCTTTTTATGATGAGATCACCCATCTAGTCGATCAAGGGAAACTAGCTGATGTGATCTTTTTGGACTTCAGCAAAGCTTTTGACACAGTTTCCCATAGGATCCTACTGGACAAAATGTCCAGCATACAACTTAACAAAAACATCATGCGATGGGTGAGCAATTGGCTGACGGGCAGGGCTCAAAGGGTTGTGGTAAATGGGGCCACATCTGGCTGGCTGATGGTCAATAGTGGGGTCCCTCAAGGCTCCATTTTAGGGCCCGTCCTCTTCAATGTTTTTATAAATGATTTGAATGTAGCACTAGAAGGTGTTTTGAGCAAATTTGCCGACGACACCAAACTTGGAGGAGTTGTGGACTCGGATGAGGGTGGAAAGGCCTTGCAGAGAGATCTGAACAGATTGGAGAGCTGGGCGATCACCAACCACATGAAGTTTAACAAAAGCAAGTGCTGGGTCCTGCACCTGGGATGGGGCAACCCTGGCTATATGTACAGACTGGGCGACGAGACTCTGGAGAGCAGCCCCACAAAGAGGGATCTGGGGGTTGTGGTTACAGCAAGCTGAATATGAGCCAGCAGTGTGCCCTGGCAGCCTGGAGGGCCAACCGTATCCTGGGATGCATCAAGCATGGCATTGCTAGTCGGTCGAGGGAAGTGATTGTCCCGCTCTACTCTGCGCTGGTGCAGCCTCACCTCGAGTACTGTGTGCAGTTCTGGGCACCACAGCATGAAAAGGACATTAAACTGTTGGAGAGTGTCCAGAGGAGGGCAATGAAGATGGTGAAGGGCCTAGAGGGGAAGACGTATGAGGAGCGGCTGAGGTCACTGGGCCTGTTCAGCCTGGAGAAGAGGAGGCTGAGGGGGGACCTCATCGCAGTCTAAAACTTCCTTGCAAGGGGGAGTGGAGAGGCAGGTGACCTGTTCTCCATTATCACCAGTGATAGGACCCGCGGCAATGGTGTTAAGCTGAGGCAGGGGAAGTTTAGGCTAGACATCAGGAAGAGGTTCTTCACCGAAAGGGTGGTCGCACACTGGAACAGGCTCCCCAGTGAAGTAGTCACTGCACCAAGCCTGTCTGAATTTAAGAAGCAATTGGACTTAGTTTTTTGCACTTAGTCACATGGTCTAAACTTTTGGGTAGACCTGTGCGGTGCCAGGAGTTGGACTTGATGATCCTTATGGGTCCCTTCCAACTCAGGATATTCTATGATTCTATGATTCTATGATGAAACAAACAAACAAAAAAAACTTTAACTGTTCAGGGTAGATTCCTCTGCTTGTACTGTTTAACTGATCATTCAGGGTAGAACCTAGAATCTCCCTCTGTTAACACCTCCAATGCTTTCCAGGACACAGCACAATAGAAGTGATAGGTAGCATACATAGTAGGAGTCTCCACTTTCCATTGAAAGCTTTGAGTTGTCAGCAGACGGGAGTAAAGGCATGCAGTAGTTGGTGGAAAACATATGTTTGCAGACATGTAACCAAGAGTCCTGCACTGCAGCCAAATGCATTGCTAACAATCCCCAGGCATATTTATGAGAGCAGAAGGAAAAAAGACTACAGAGAATAAGATGACTGATCTGTCCATGATTCACTGTGGGAAAGTGCATTTTCTCTCTCCAGCACCAAGAGATTTGATCTTCTCCTGCATACAGCTTGGGCACAATAGTGAAGGACAATTTATTGATCTATTTTACATGGTGTCCAATCAAACTAATGGAAACGAAGTGAAAAATACTTTGTTTCTGATGTGCACTCCACATTACCTCAATGTCTAAGTAATTTCCCATTACCTGGTTTTAAGGATAAGTGAAATATATAGAAATCTATCACAGTAGGAAACCTGATATATTTTCCTGGGGGCTGGAAAGGGGAATAGGACGATGACATGATTTAACTAATTTCACAAGGCACAACACTCACCTTTGGAATAGTTAAGATGAGCAACTACCCATCATCTAGCATTTTTTGACCAAATTGGGGAGTTAATAAGGAGAGCAGCAAAATGATTCCTGACTTTCCTAGAAAACAGATTATCTTTGATGCTGTGAAAACTATCAGCACCTTGGGATACTCAAGAAAGATAACTTGATGTGGTATTCAATTCACCTAATGTCAAATGTGAGCCATAAGTTGGTCACTTTAGGTACTCTTTACAGTGGAAGGAAAAAGGTAGTTTTAGGGCATGGCTTAAGTGATGTTTTAGGGCATCTGCTTTCAGAGAAGTCAGAAGTAAACACCTCCTCCACAAACAGGGTGACCTTTAGTTCCCTGTCCTTTCTGTGTTATACAAGACAGGAACACCTCATAAAGGTTCCAAAGCACAATCATTTCTGAATAACAACACCCATAAAACAGTCTTCCATAACAATATTAGATGGATCTCAAATTATTTTCAGAGCAGGCAAATATTTTACTACGTTTTTGCTGAGAGGACAAGTGACAACAACCAACCACGGTGGTCATGCAGAAGGTCAGTGACAGAGGCAGAAATAGAAATCAAGTCTCCTGCCTTCCTGCGTGCTCTTTCAGCTCAACAAACCTGCCCTTAATTTCTGTATCCTACTTATGAGATTCAGCTTTATAGCTCTAGTTAATCTTTCTGAACTTTCCTGAATGTCTCCAGAGACAGTCTCTGAGGGAACATTATCTACCGTTCCTGCTGATGTTTAGAACTGTGAATACAACTGCATCACCTCTTCTTTTCACCTTGGAAGGCACCTTCATCTCTCCTGTCTGCTTTTGGGGCCATTTTGAGAGTTGTCCCACCTAGTCCTGTCTGCAGCAGAAACTTGTCTAGACTTTGCCAAGAAGATCGACAGCTACAGGACTGGTTGCGTCATCAGTCTCTCTGGTCCTCTTCTGAAGCACAAAACTGGACACCAGAGAGCATACAGAATGGTCAAGACGTTAAGGAAAAGATGATAGTAAAAATGACTGAATGACGAAGTTCTCTCTGGCCAAGACATAGGATTGCAAGTTTCAGAAAACTTTCAAAGGCATGCCAAGGTTCCTGGCTTCTAAAGTTGTGATCACAAACATGAGATTTAGGTACAAAAAGTCCAGAAACAGAATGCAATATTTTATCTTAAATTTATACAGCTTTGTGATTATACCAGAGTTTCTGAGTTAGAAGCCTTGACACAGATCTGAAGCAATTCTCTGAGATGTACAGCCTTGCAAGCTGTGCCAAAGAGATTCTGGGGATTTAGTGTACGCTGATTTTAACACAGTGAACCAAATTCTGTTCTGCTGCATAGATTTGTAAACTCCATCAAATTCAGCAGTGCTCCAACAAGTGTATTCAGAAAACACACACACAAAGAACAAATGATATTTAAATTCTTCCCTGCCTAAGACCTCTTATGGATCAAGGAGGGTGAAGTCAGCAGTCAAAGACAGGCAGCTAGTGTCAACTTTGGTGCCCAAGGATATTTACCAAGAGCAGACTCCTGCCCTCCTGGGGTGGCAGCTGAAGGCCTTGCTGGGCACCCTACAACACCTCAGCTGGCATTAGGTGTCTGCACTTGGGCAGCTGAATAGCCTATGACAGTCACTCCTCTGATTTCACTGGGTATTACTTGATATCTGCCACATCTATAGAACTTACTTGCAAAGGACGTAGTGAGGTTCTAAGCATCAAATGAAAACAGGATGAATGGATTTATTTAAAATATACAGTGAGGATGAAGGCATGTGCTTGTCTGGAAAAGGGGTTGTTTCCAAGTTTCTAAAGATGAGAAAAAGTTTTTTGGCCAGTATCATTCTCAATTAATGAGACCAAGGCAAAAACAAATATATTTCAAATCTTTATTGTTGTATTTATAAACATTTATGGGCATATGGAATTTTCTCTTTGGATTTGTCGACAATGTTATTACAACCAGACCTGGATGCTGTTTGCTTGATTGGTTTTGTAAAGCAAATAATAAGAAAATTGAGTTCAGCATCATGACAGTTTTATATACATAAATATATTCCAGAAGGGCTTAATTACAATTAAGTGATATGATGCTGAATCTAACTGATCCCCTCTTACACCAATCACTGGTCATACCTAACTGATCCAGTCAATAGTTTCCATCTTTACAACTGTACATGATTACTGTTGAAGGAACATAAACCCTTATAACTCTTTCTAAAGCAACATGATAGCTAGCATGGTAAGCAGTAAACTCGAGTTTTCCTCACTGTCCAGATTTTCCAGAGAAGATTCACAAATTAAAAGTCTGAGAGGATACTGTTGTTTGCTCTTATATCCTAGGTAATATGTCCATGGAGCTTGAAACAGTGATTTGAGCAAGTTCATAGAATCACAGTCATAGAATGGTCTGGTTTGGAAGGGACCTTAAAGATCATCTAATTCCAACCATCCCCATGCGGGTCAGCTTTGAAATTTTTTTTTTTCCCATAAAAATGGCCTTGAGAAAAGACCGTTACTCATCATTTTCTCATTGCTTTTAACAAAAGGTCAGAAGTTAAAAGTATTCAGGAGACATTTAAAGGTTTTTGAATATTCATATTTTCTGTTGTGGTCAGCATAAGTTTCAGCTACCTATGGAAATTTTTCAGACTTCTTAACAGTGATAAACGTTGTAATTTTTTGAAGGATGGATTTTTTTTTTTAAATTTGTCTTGTTTTCTTATGATTGGGATCACTCATGCTTTTATACTTTGGCACATTATAAAATGCCACTGGAAAAGACAGCGTAATGCAAATGACTGCTTCAGCACAAGCTAACTTACGTTTTCAGTTCTACAATGCTTTAGCAACCATGCCTTGCCACCTGAGCTGTGAAGGTTCAGATCTGAGGTTTATTTTGCATTATTGGTGTGGCCATGCCATGGAAACATGGCACTTGGGTGTAGGAGGTGTGAATCTCAGCCTCTGATCGTACTGGAGGACTCCAGACCACACTCAGACTCCAAGCTCTTGCTGTAGCTTTGCGGAAGTGCTTCCACACACTTGCTGAGGGTGCACTCAATCCCACTGCCCATGTTACTGACAGAGATGTTGAACATTGCTGGTCACAACACTGACCCCTGATGAACATCACTCATCACTGTTCTTCACCTAGACATCAAGCTGTTGACCGCAACACTTTCAGTGTGACCACCCAGCCAATTCCTTACTCACCAAGTGGTCCATCCATCAAATCCAGGTCTACCCAATTTAGAGGCAAGGATGTCATGTGGGACAGTGCCAAATGCTTTGCACAAGTCCAAGTAGATGACATCAGTTGCTCTTCCCTTATCCACCAATGTTATAACCCTGTCACAGAAGGCCTCCAAATTTGTCAGGCACAATTTGCCCTTAGTGAAGCCATGTTGGCTGTCACCAATCACTTCCTTGTTTTCCATGTGCCTTAGCATAGTTTCCAGGAGAATCTGCTCCATTATATTGCCAGTCACACAGTTTTGACTGACTGGCCTGTTGTTCCCCAGGTCTTCCTTTCTTCCCTTTTTAAAAATGGGGGTTAGTACACCAAAATCCTTTCTTAGTTATTTCATTTTGGACCATAGACCTTTACAACAGCAATTTTTAATGATGCAAGTTAAATGTATGTATGGCAGAAATATTTATACCCGCTTCCATACTAGGAATGACATGATAAAATTTCCAAATAGCATCCATCACCAGCTAACATTACAAATCATCTGAAGTATTAATAGTGTGATAGTTGGACTATAATAGCAAATTATGCCACAAGAAAAACAGACAACATAATAATTGTTAATAATGAAACTTATGTGTTACACATACATTTGTCTTACTGGAAAGTTACAAAATTTCTGAAAAATAATGTACTGGTTACACGTCATAGGCCTTCAGTATGGAGAGATGTCTGAAGTGTGTTTTTCTGTTTTCATTGAAGTGTTCTCTCCAGTCAGGCTTTATGATGTGAAAAGCTGACCCACCACATCCATAAATGGTGGGTCTTGCATGGCTTTTTCTTTAAAAAAATCAGCATACCAGCAGGAGAAAATAATGAGACATGGCTTCCAAATAGAAAAGAGACCTTATAATTCTGATTTGTTTTTGTAGGCCCTGGAGTGTAGCAAGAGTTCAGGTATAAAGATCTAGGGGGTTTCTATACCCCTTCTCAAGCTGGCTTCTGAATTTTGTCCCACAACTCATGCTTAACTTATAGATATACATCCTTTGCTGTCTCTACCCTCAATGCATTGATGAAATTACCATGAAGAAAGAAGATAGGGCTGGTTGTACACAGTTCTAGTTCTTATTTTGGTCATTTCCATTTCTAGGAAAGAGAGCGTAGAAAGGAAGCAGGCTGAGGAAACGTTGCTACTAGTGCAAGTGCCATTTTTGAGTAAATCTGGTTCAGGAGTGTTTCATATTCAAGGGCACAAAAGGTGGTTTAATGTTCCTGTAGTTTACAGTCAGACTGCAGGGAAGAGGAGCTCTGAAGGGCAGACAGCAAACAGGACAGTGACCTAAGGCAGCATGAGGAGCTGGCAAAGCAACTGCTTGGGGCAAGCCTTCATTGTGATCTGCACAGCTTGGTCAGTGCCTCATTAACACGGCAATTGGAAGCAAACAAACAAAACCAACACACACACACACACACAATGATTGCCATGAAGAAAGCCCAAATGTTAGTTGCTTACTAAGTATACATCTTCTACTCAGCTCTAAGGAGAGCTGACAAAGGAAAGTGACAGTATAGACACTAACAACAAAATGACAGAAGGAAAATAGATGCCACATCCTCCTTTGCAGTTTATGACTAATTACAAAAAAATGTATGGTCTCCATGAGGCAATTAAAGAGTTATGCTTCAGTAACCAATTAATATTCACTTGACATCATCAGTTTACCAACATCTCATAGAAACAGCCTTATTTTCCCTTGTCTGTTGTAATTGCATTAGAGCACAGCAACCACAAAAATAAATAAATAAATGAAAAAGCACAGAAGATGCAAGCTTTCTTGATTTGGAGGGATATTTTACCCCAGTATCTTTTAAAATGCAGGAAAAAAAAACACAAACATAAATACTCTGTCTACATAGTAGTACGTAGTAGACAGTAGGAATATTTCTATGTTGTAAACATTATTTTGGAAACAACAATGACAATCAATCACAAAACATTTTAAGCACCAGAGGAAACTTTAATTGACTCAGTATAGGTTAACTAGTCAAAGCTTTCAGGTATATTCTGCAGAGCAAAGGGAAGACAAATCCTATATAAATCACATTATAATTCATGTAAGAAGTGTTTTCATCCTTTTCGTCATTTCTGTTTGTTAAAGGTAAGTTCAAAAAAAAACAGTTTTACTCAACAAACATCCTAATGAGTCACATGGTAACTTTTTCTCAAAATTCTGTGAAAGAAGATGAAAGAAGCAATGGATATGGATTAATTAGACCGTAGCTCAGTTAATTATACTTATTTATAAACCATAAGCAGTCATTTTGCCTTTGCTTATAACATATTTCTTAATTGTTTCCTACTTGAAAGTAGGAAAAGACCTCATGGTGGTCCATCTCTCTCTGCTGAAGCTGGAGGGGTTAAGGTTGAGCAGGGTCCCAGTATGGGCACTTCTGCTGGGCACCCAGTGCTGGGAAGAACTGGTCTGGGACACGGAGCCCATCAGGAAGGTTAACAGGGCAAGTAATTGTGGACTAGTCCAAACAGCATATAATCCTACTCTGACTCACTACTCCTACAGAAAAACCCTAAAATTCCACTTTCAGCAAAAGCTGAAATTTAGCATATAGGAGATTACTTTTTTATTCTTTAAAATCCTGATTAACTACCCTTGAAAGGCCATAACTGCTTATTAATTACTAATTAGTGGGCTACTAATGTTCCCAGGTTGCCTGTGTTACTGCCAGGTTACTGTTATTGCAAAGAACAGTCCCCAGTTTGAAAAAGCATAGCCTCTTAGTGCCTTACCCCCATTTAACCCAGTCGGGTTGTACAGATGAGTCACCCCTGTGCCAGTTCAGGAGGTAATAAGCACTTATGGCTCTGACTCAGTACAAAACTCAGAGAATTTCGGGTCTTGTCTTTAGCATTTCTTATGGTTGACTTAGCATATCTCACACTTGACATCTTAATGACCACAAGATTAGAAAAATATCATTGAACAAAAAAACTGGCTTCTTTGCTTTCCTCCATTCTGAAGTGGTCCTAAGCTATTTCCTAGGTGAGTGCTGCTATCACTTGTATAGATCTAGGGCTGGGTTGCAGCTCTTATCGATGTCAGTTGAAGCTGTGCCTCTGGACACTAGAAAACTCAAGAAGGTCAGAGGGTCAAAGTGAAGGAACATGAAAGAGGTGCATAGGAGAGAATAAAATCTGCAAAGCAGGGCATTTCCTGGCAGAGGTCATCACAGCCTGCTCCTCTGGTTTTACATTTCATCCAATGAATGTCTAACGTGAAATGCATAAGGCAACCAAGACAGATAGGATCCTAGGAGGCAATGGTTTTTGAGAGGGAGTGATTCATTAAGCCAAAGATTTATGCCCTTCCTTGCTTGTGAGCTCTTTTTCAGATCACCAAAACATTATATTCTCTTCTGTGAACTGGCATGGCTATAATGTGTGCTGTGGAAGTCAGCTTCTCACTCTCTCTTCCATACTTCTACCTTGTTTAGAAGCCTGGCAGTTAGGGCACAGTTCTGGGCAATGAGGAATATGGGTGAAAATATGGACATTTATATAAAAACTGAATTCTACTATAATGTTGAAAATTTTATAAGAATGAAGTTATTATCTATCTCAGAAATAACTTTTTTTTCCAAAAAACAAAAACAAAACAAAGCAAAACAAACAAACAAACAACAACAAAAAAAACAACAGTAACACCACATTGCAGGGCCATTCCTCAATCCAGGAGGGAGCTGAGAGTTGAGTTCAGTATTTCTTGTATCTGACTTAACATTGGATAGTCCATAAGAAGTCTGTCCTTGGTAGTGAAAACTGAGACTAAAGAGAAGAAAGCCTTCAACATATGTATTTACAAAAGGGAATAAATATATATATATTCTTCTCTCGCTCTCTGTGCTTGTGCATTTGAAGCGGAGAAAGCAGGGAGGCAAAGAAAAACATTGTTTTTGCCTGGCTGCATTGTTTTTATTTCTAGTAAGGCATGTAAACATTAAGTATTAAATTATGTGCTGGATGCCATAACGTCCACAAAAGTATTGCCCAATTGCAGATACTATTATTATGTGGCTCAAAGAAAAACAAACAGAAAAACCCCACATAACTCTCTCCAGAGAAAACATGGAAAACAGTAGAGGGGACAAACTAGCAGATGGCCTTACCTAGCAAGGAATTACGCAACTCCAGGCACCTCAGCCCTTGGATATCAATCATTGTGAATACAAGACCATCACCATCCATCTCCATTCAGTGCTCAGAGGCTTCTAGAATAAGTCATGAAGTTGGCTTATAAAGAAGCAGGTAAAAATCATAAAAGCCATTTTTCTATAAGAAGGGAAACTAAAGAGAATTCAGAGGGAAAAATCAAGAAACTATTTTGTTTCTAGTTTTCTGCATTGTTAAAAAAAAAGAGAGAGAGAGAGAGAGAAGCAGGGTGCGTGTTTTGGGGAGGCAGGCAATAGACAAAGTACTTCAAGAACAGTATCTTCTCTGGTAATAGGAAAAGGAAAAAAAAATCTAAAACCAGCCCTTCAGCTAATTTAAATCATCATTGGTTGCAAGAGAATTGCACAAGCTAATGGAGGCTTAGAATCTTGCCCACTCATATTTCTTTGAAGAGATTTATATTCAAATAAGCAGTTAGATTATTTTAGTTTTTCTTTGTTCATAACACTGGGTTTCTAGTTTGTTTCACTGCCTTCTTTATCACAAAGGAACAAATTCTTTTCTCTGTTAAGTTATTCCTCTTTGAAGAATAGCTGTGAGAAGCAAGAGGAGGAACAGATTGGCAACATTTGTCAGTGCTCATCTGCCTTTATTATCACTTGGGATCCTGTTTTCTGAGTTATCTCCTGTTTTACTTGGGGAATGCTCTGAGTTTCCAAAAGAGCCTTTATTCATAGCTACACTATCAGAGTTTGGGCAGAAAAGCCATCCATGTCTGAGTTTTGATGCTTTACTGAACTTCCCGACCTTTTGTGAGGCAGTTCTGGATGATGCCATTGCAGTAAGTCATAAAAAGCTCTTCAGCATCTCCCCACTTTTAGAACAAAGTTAAAAAAGGTTGAATGTTAGTAACTTCCTAGTAAATTATTTCCTTCAGAAGGTGTCGGCACCATGCTACTTCCACTTTAATGTGCTGCAACATGAGGTAGAGGCCCACATATTTCTTTCTGTAAATTGCAAGTTTTAAAGACCTAAGTATTTAACACTTTAAAAAGATCATTCACCTCAAATGATCAGTGTAAGAAGTGCACACATCATAACTTTGAGTTCCTTAAAAGTTTGATAATATTTTCCAGGGAAAAAAATAATAATAATAATAATTATGAAATCTATTAGCTGAGCTTTTGTCTGTGGCAATCTGAGCATGCTTTTCATGCTTATCTGTGAATGTACTGTCTGTCTCTCTGTCCTCTTGCTTTCCAAGAAGAAATCAGTATTTCACAACACAACGTGCTAATGCTTAAATCTTCTTAAGACTGTAAGCTGCTTGCCCACTAAGGTTTAAACTGCTAGCTTGCTGTGTATAATGTGAATGAGTGGATGAAGAATGCCCCACAAGGAGAAATCACTTAAAATATGTGAGAACTGAAGCTGAAACAGAAAACCAGATCAGTAAATATTAGCTACGTTAAATATATAGTGTGAAATTCACAGATGTAGACAATGTACCGCTCACTAGTACATATAATCAAACTGTAAAATCACAGGTAAAATGATATAATCAAATGCATAAGTCTAAAGTCAGATGTTGCAATTAAATGCACGAGTCTAATGTCAGATGTTGATACAACAGGGTGCATTTTTTCATGGTGCAAAACCAGCACCCTGAGTATGCAAGATCACTTGTTTACACTTAAAAACCATTTCTGTGAGTATGGAAAAAAAGCTAGCCTTCTTTAAGGATCTTTACATTGTGCAGAAAGATTTTGATAGAAAGGTGAATGACAATACACAGACGAGAACTAATGAATCACTTGGGGCACCTAATTGTCCCTGCAGGTGGGCAGCATCTCACCCCATTTTCAGCATGTACTTGGTGAGTCAGGATCCTTCTATAGACAAATGAAAAGATTGTTCCTTCCTGAAGGGAACCTGTATTTCCTTTCACAAGTGTCCACTGATTGGGAAGGGAGTGGAGCAATTAGTTTAGACCAGGTCTCTGAATGTTATGTGGTTACAGTTAGGTGACATGGAGCTCAGACAGGATGACAGGTCTGCAGAGTGGCTGGGATGCCACTGGGATGTTCAGGTAGGGCCCAGGACTAGAGTTTAAAATTGGCTGCCAAGGGAAGGAGATGGACTGCCTGCTGTGGCGTCTAGCTTTTTTCACATCACCTCTTGTCAATGCAGCTAGTCCTGAAGAACCCGTGAAACTCCAAGAAGGGGGGAAGAGGGCTGCAGTGAACAACAGTGTCCCTTGACTCCTGTTACTGGACCATCCTGCCTTCTTTGTTAGGAACTGCTTTGAAACAAGGAGATAAATTCATCCTAATTTTATATATGAGGTACTTGAGGTTGCTATCAGCAAGAATTGATTCATTTAGCACAGCTCATTTACAACACTGATCTTTGAAAACATTTTTGTAGCCACTTTAGGTGAGTGGAGGATTTAACAAAAGCGAACTGCAGCCTCATGAAGCAAGTTTCTCTCTGATACTTATATCATCAATAGGAAGAACTTCTTTAGAAGTTTGCTAGCCACTCTAAAAACTATTGTTTGTGCTCTGCATTGTGTAGTCATGAATAGCTCTCCCACAAAAAGCTCCTCTAAAAAATGAATGCTCTATGGGAAAAAAAGATGAAATTCCTATTGTTATGTGGCCTGGGAGGATACAGACCAAACTTGAACATAACCTTGTAAGAAATTTGCCACTCCCTGTGTAAGATATTTAAATATTGCCTGTTAAAAGCGTGCATAAGGCTTCACTGAAGTACAGCGGGGAGACATCCCTATCCCAGACATTTTAAGTAGGCAAAATGCAAACACTGTATCATTATCTATTCTCATTGGATGCATGTTTTAGAACTTTAAGAATTGTTTTACCATTAAAGAGTAAAGTAGCTGAGAGAGAGAACAAGAGGACAGGAGGGAAATAAGTTCTGTGAAAGGCCCCAAAGCAAGATGGACTTGAGGGAGAAGCACCACATCACTTGATATTCTGAGGTCTGACTGATGTATGACTGGGAAATGGAATTTCATGTGAGATTATGAAATGTAATGGAGAATTGTAAGGAAGGCCATTCTTCTAAGGAAGGCAGAGCAATATTCATGAGAGTTGGACAGCCCTGTGCTGAGTCTTGAGAATGAGGACAAATGAGTTCGAATTGGATGCAAAGAAAGAGCGAACACTGGTGGAAGTGTTAAAGAATGGAGATGCATAACATGACTTCAGGACCTTAGGGAAAAAGTCTTGTTCTGAGAAGTGTGGCAGCAAAACATGCAACAAACAAGACTTCAGAGGATATGTGGCAGATTGTGGATGTGAGAAGAATCTAGTGGGGTGAGTGGGAGGATGAGATCAAAGGGTATGAAGGGAGGTGGGAGAAGGAGGGGGGTTCCGAATGGAAAAAATATGATAACCTTTTATATCAAAGTGAAAGGAGGAGGACATCTATGCAAGATGTATAGAAGGTTGAAGACCAGATGATGTTATTGTTATTATATCTACCATCTCCCTTTCTTGGAATGTTCTCAGCCCTCTTGAGGGCTGACAATGATAAAGAATTCCTTTTACTTTTTAGTTTTATTTTTTCCCCTGCATCATATAATGGGTTTATTCTTAGAGCACGAATAAAGAAAATGTTAAACAGGCCAGAGAGCAGTGTTGCAGTAGAATGGTTTAGAGGTACCAGCAAGTAGTCAGAATTTGATTTACAGTTAGTTTTGGCTTCATATCTTCTCATACAGGCTCACTTATCAAGCACGCTTTGTGCATTTAGAAAGCTTAGATTTAACTTACCTCACTCTAGTCACTCAGCAGAGGTAATAAAATTAGAAACCAGGTGGCCCTCAACTACCGCTATAATAAGTAGAAACTAATGGGCAGCCAGGCGAGCTATGTTGCCTTCTGTGCCGTCCTGATTTCTTCATGTTAGCCATAGCAGAAGACTGAGGGTAAAGGCTGCTCATTTAAGTGCCTCAGTTATGAGCCTAAAGTTAAGTGGAATGAATCTGGATTAAGGAAACACAGGTGACCTTACTGGTGACTGCAAAGAGCTGTGGGACTTCTCACTCTGTGCTGAAATACAACATTCAGCTCCGCAGAGAACAGGACCCTACTCAATCAAAGCCTTTGTCACACAATGGTGTGAAATTTTAAAATAAAAGCTGGTACAAAAGTCCAGTAATACACATCTGCAATGCTCCCTCTAACCTGTGTTAGGAAGGGACTTTCTTTCCACACACTGCCAGGAGAAATCTTTTTTTCTCACAAAATTTAAAATGATGGCATCATCAGCATATTAAAGATGTAGTCTGCCTCATATGCCTCTTCTTTCTGGATTACTTTTCTTCTGTCTTTTCTGAGTGCTGAATGGTGATGAAGCAATGCTAGCTATAAACCCTAGCAGTCGTTTGGGGACTACTGACTCACTAAGAGGGTCCATAAGTTTAAATCCTGCCATATAATTCTTCAGTACAGTATTATATTTATTTCTGTTTTAAACACGGTAATAGACATATCATAAGTCTTTAGCAGCTTCCAGCTTGGAGGCAGTAGGACAAGCACATGGTGGTATTAAAGAATGACATAGGGATCTATGTTAAATTGCTAATTACCTGGCACTGTACTTGCTTTCTGCTTATAATAAAAATGTGATGGTATTCCAAATAATTCATAAAGCCTTATGTGAGCAAGCTAGCCTTGTATTACTTCAGTGTAATTGAAAGTGATGAAGTGGAAGACTAGAGGTGTTTATTTTAGAATAACACTGTTAAAGTAAAATGCCAAAAGACAGAGAAAACCACTAGAGATCACGAAAGGAGTGAAGAGAAGAAAACTAACAGGGTCTAGAATAATCAGAATCATAAACACTGTAGCAAACAATTTAATTTTATTTTAAATGATTCCTAAGTAACAAATTAAACAAGCAACAAACCAGTGATTGTTGTTTCTTGGCCTGGACGCATATTCAGCTGTCATAAATGAGTTTACAAAAGCACATTTTCTTTGTATTTGAAAGCAGCAGTTTGATAGATCTCAGTCAGCTCCAGAACATTCTAACTTAGCAGGGCAAATTCTGTCTCAGGTACATGCCTGAACATCTTTTCAGTACAGCTTGCATTGTAAGAAAAGGTGTCAGAATTATAAATATGTTCTTATTTCTTTTCCAGTGAGTCTAAGAAGAATGTATGTTCCTTTGGTAGTGGTGTACCAGTGCTGGTGAGAGCTATACAATATATGTTACAAGTTTGACCGTTTCCTTGTCAAAGTGTCCATATTGCTAATGAAAGATAATTTTTTAAAAATGTTCTTTCCTCAGAATCTGAAATATCAAAATATATTAATTCTCAATCTTTTCTGCCTCGAGAGGCATGCAAGGACCCATTGAGCCAAGACCGTTGACTCCTTCAACATGGGGAAAACAGGGAGACTGCAAACCACTGATGCTCATTTCAGACCCCTTGGTTTATTTTTTCTCTTTCTTTTACTGGTGATGACAGTCCCCTGGGGCCTAGGTTACTCTTGACCAGAAAGAAAAGGCAGAGAGAGGCACCTTGTAGGAGCTGGGATGCTGGTCTACGGCAACAACCTGTTATGTGGGATGGCTGAAACACACTAGCTAACTAGCCTCTGTGAATTAAGAGGAGGCAATCAGCATGTGGATGGTACAGAGTGCTGTACAGATTCATGCAGTCCAGTATTTCATTTCATTTCCTTTTCCTTCCTGTCTTTCCATCAACCAGCAGTCACCCAGGTGCTCAGAATTTTGATAGCATTCCTTTCAAACCTTTTCAGTAGCTCACTGAGCAATTTTCTATGGGCAATCACACTAAATGTATCATAGCTCCCACAATGGCTTTTAAAGTCGCTTTGTCACAACCTTGTCTTCCGCTACTCTGCATCGCACCAAGCCAAATATCCCCTAACAAATTTGCCTGATAGGAAAGAGGACAAACAGTACTCTAACTCTTTTGGATATCTTGTGCTAAGGAGGAACAAAAGATGGAGGACAGGGCAGGCCTTGGTTATGAGAGGATACTATTCAGAGGCAGGGGGAGGGAGGGAAATGATCTCTCTCCCCTTTGTCCGTGTGTATATTAGAAGATAAAAAAGAGCTACAGGCTGCACTCCCCATCATGTAGCTTTACTATTAGAGGCAAATGCAGAGGATTAACAGTTCTCCTTAGAGATATCCCTGTACCTGGGAATGGAGGCTTACTGCAGGGAAAGGGTAAGAGGAAATGTTCTTTACCACTGCCTCTCCTGTCACACACTCTGAAGTGTTGCAGGAGAAACTCTCCTAAACATCTAGCTTTCAGCCTCCACAGCTGAGACTTGTACTTTGACAAGAGAAGTCAGATCTTTGTATTGTATTATATATACTATATTGTTAGACAGACAACACTCAGAAAAACTAGGGCAGCTTCTAACCCAAGACACTTAGGTGGTTTTGTATGTGACTGTAATGATTAGGGTTAAACAAACCCACAGAAGGAATGGTGATCAAACCCACAGGCTTCTTTTAACAGTACCAGCATTTTAGCATTTGAATTGGATCTTTATGCACTATTTAATGAACACTCTTATCTTAAGATTTAATAAAGGAAAAATTCTTGAGTAATGTACTCACATGGGAAACAGTGGGTAGCAATTTGCTGAATCAGCACTGAAAGTCACAAATTTTCTAACACAGAACAGAATACTCTCATTTTTCTCTGTCAATGATGTGCAGTTAGTAAATAATACATAAAGAAGAATCAGGGGTATGTTTAAAATTGTACCCTGTTATAAAAATAGAACCGTCAAGCTGGATTGCTGAGTCTGGCAGAGGGAGGGCATTAGCAGAGGAAAAGTAGATGCTTGTTGAACAGCTGGAAGATGATTTGTGGCAAGAAGGTGCAAACTTAACAGTTGTGCAAAAGAGCATTGATTGGTGTGAAATTAATTGGTCAGATTCACCACAGTTACAAGCTCTTTTATAGTCATTACTTTCAGCTGTGACAGATGAGGATAATGCTACAGTTAAGACCTTGTTTTTTTCTCGTAGCTGAAGCTGTGTATTGGAATGAATTATTGGCCACAAAGTACATTTTTTGTATACAATTTGCTGAGTATTTTGTATACAATTTTCCAGAGCCTCAGCAATAAATAAATAACTATTCCATCACAATAATGGCAAATGACGTTGCTAATATGCTCCTAGCCCATTTCACCTCTATGTCTGTTTTAGTCCTGCTAACATTGGTATTGACCAGAAAAAGAAGGGAAGGGAAGGGAAGGGAAGGGAAGGGAAGGGAAGGGAAGGGAAGGGAAGGGAAGGGAAGGGAAGGGAAGGGAAGGGAAGGGAAGGGAAGGGAAGGGAAGGGAAGGGAAGAAAGAACCTTTTTTCTTTTGTGTACGATACTGTGTTTACAGTGAAATGGACATGCTATAATTACCCAGTTGGGTGCTAGCAGAGGAAGGAGGGGGCTGTCACAAACATATCTAATGGGGATATGCCAGTATTCTTTGCTCTGAAGATGCTCTTTTAGGTGAGTGTTGAGAAAGCTGAAAGTACCTGTTACTTCTGCATTACCTAATGTATCACGAAATAAAGCAATTCATTCTCAGTGAATAGCTTTCAGTTCAACCTTGGTTTGAGCAGATGTTGCAAGGTTAGACAGTACTGTAACTGTTGGAGCAGTGCTTTGAGCTTCCTTCTTCCTCAAAATAAAAACCAGATGGTTTTTCAAGATGGAAGGCCTGTTAATTGGTATTTATCATCCACCCTCTAAGCTGGACGAAGTTCCTCTGGGTGGCATCCACCATCAAAGCTGAAAACTAAGAAGGTAAATCTTAAGCGCTCCAGTTACTTCATTCATGCTTTTTAAACAAATGAAAAAGAAACTACTCATTTGAAACAGACCTTGGAAGACAAGGTATTCTGATGTGTTTTCTGGCAGATGAAGTCCCAACTCACCCAGTAGTGAGGGTTTAAGGACTACTGCGGGGTCTGAAATCTTACTTTGCCCTTCACTTCCCATTTGTCCTGTGTATTCCTAAGATGCAAACAATGATTAGGGGTGACAGCATCTGTCCCTGATGTCTTGGTGCAGGAAAAATATTCTGTCCAGCATACAGGATTTCTGTGAGAAGAAATGCATTTTTTTTAAAGCTGAAATGTCCCAAGAGGGTTTAAAGAGGGTTTAATTTAGAACAGGGAGAAAAGGGGGGTGGGGGGGGGGGGGGGGAGGGGAGGGAAGGGAGGCGCGGGGGCTTGGGGAGGGGGGAGGGGGGGCTGCTTATAATAAACTTCTCCAGGGTTTCCACAGAAGTACTAGTCTACTCTTATTTATAAAGGCTAACGAAAATTGTGGTAAATTTGCAAATAAACTAAACAAGGGAATGTAGAATACAGCTAATTTTTTGGAGGTTATGAGTTTGACAGATAGGAATGAACACAGAAATAATTGAATGACATTGTGTGGTCTGTAGTGAATTAAAGCTTCCATTCCCTATCCTGAGACAGTGTGGGACAAGACTCCAAGGAAAATTTGGAGATGTCAGTGAATCAGAGCTTGCAGAAAAATGTTCCAAAGTCAGCAGTGCCCCATTATTTTCCAAACTATTTCCAAGGTGCTGGAAAAACACTAATAATATACTACACTGCAATGAGAATCTCCTCCTGAGACCACCATTTTTCACATTTGAATATTCATTCTGCAAATCAAACTTCAAGAGAAATGAATAAGAAACAGTTGAGGTCACTTTATATCAGGTGTGAATACCTGTCTCCTGAGAGCTATGCAGTGTAAAGGAGCTCCATGTTTTGAAAACACAATCAGCTTTTTTGTTTGTTTGTTTGTTTGTTTTTTGTTTTCGGAAGAACTTAATCCTTGTCTAATTTGTAAAGAAAGCATTGTTTTTCTCATACACAGTGACAAAATACAAGAAAAAAAATACAAGTATTTTTTTCGAAACCATTTGTTTTAATTAATTCCTTATAAAATAGTAATAGGTTATGAAAGTTTCAAATTTCCAAAGGTGGTCTGAAGTTTTATTATTTCCAAACCTATTTTTATAATATTTATGAAATTATGGACAACTGAAAATAGTTATTTGGCACTAAGGAGTAAATAAGTTGAGATCGTTATGCCTTCAAAATTAGAAGGTGGCTTTACTCACCTTTATTCAGTACAGATTTGGTGAATAATATTAGCATGACACCAAATGCAGTGAAATAGTGTTGTATATAACACAATATTTTATTAAAACAGAGAAAAAACTTGACACTTTGTGAAACACCAAGCTGAAAAGGAGCTTGGGAACACTGGTGGCTGACAGCTTATGCATCCAATTACTGATATGTCACCAGAAATATGTGGGAATAAAGTAATGAGATGGCAGCTTCTGTAACAAAGGGTAACATTGTCTTCTTACATCTGTATCACCAATTTCATATTATGTATAAATCTACATTTTCCTGTTAACTCTTTACAGTCACACAGATCTCTTGATCAAAAAACAGAGTACAGTAATACACATGCAATGAAATTAATAAGCACTAAAGACCACTAATATTGTGAACTTAATTTCAGTGTTGTTATTGCCTTCACAGAAATATATAGTGCTTTAAAGGAGGTACTCGGCGTATTTTGATATGAGACCATAAGCTGACACAAAAGGTTATATTGGGAAAGAGGGGTTTTTCTCTTTTTACAGTTTTATAAATGTAACTTCTTTTAATCACACCAGGTATTTTTCATGTATTTTCCTAGAAATTTTTAAAGTTCCTCTTCTGAAATTAAAATAGAAACAGATGAAAAATTTAAAAGCAGCATGACACCAGTGATTCAATTCAAACACAAACTGAACTTTTCTAGAAGAAAAAAACAAAAACTTATTTAATTGTAATGAAATTTGTATCTGTCCATTTCTGGTTAGAAATGAGGATCCAAAGGCCCATTCATAATAAAGAGTGATGTCTTCATCAACTAAATTTCAGGTTGGAAATCAGGAGACATTTCTTCCCAGAAAGAGTAGTTAGGCATTGGAAGGGGTTGCCCAGGGAGGTGTTGGAGTCACCGTCCCTGGGGATGATCAAGGAAAGGTTGGACGTGGTGCTTAGGGACATGGTTTAGTGGGTGACTGTTGTGGTTTAGCCCGGCTGGCAGCCAAACACCACACAGCCGTTCGCTCACCCTCTCCCCTCCCTCTCCGGGATGGGGGAGAGAAACGGGAAAGTGAGGCCTGTGAGTTGAGATAAGGACAGTTTATTAAGACAGGGAAAATAATAACAATAATAATAATAATAATAATAATAGTAATAATGTGTACAAAGTGATGCACAATGCAATTGCTGGGCGCTCCTCAAGAAGGAAATCTTAATGGCTCAGGAGCGGTCCGTCCCCACGTGCCCAAAGACGAGCCGGCATGGAAGAAGACCGGCCTGGCTGAACAGAGAGTTGCGGCTTGTGCTTAGCAGAAAAAAGAGGGTTTATAATCTTTGGAAAAAAGGGCGGGCCGCTGAGGAGGACTACAAGGATGTAGCGAGGCTGTGCAGGGAGAAAATTAGAAAGGCCAAAGCTCATCTGGAGCTCAACCTGGCTACTGCCGTTAAAGACAACAAAAAATCCTTTTACAAATATATCAATGCGAAACGGAGGACTAAGGAGAATCTCCATCCTTTACTGGATGCGAGGGGAAACCTAGTTACTAAGGATGAAGAAAAGGCTGAGGTGCTTAATGCCGCCTTTGCCTCAGTCTTTAGCGGCAATACCGGTTGTTCTCTGGATACCCAGTGCCCTGAGCTGGCGGAAGGGGATGGGGAGCAGGATGTGGCCTTTGCTATTCATGAGGAAATGGTTGGCGACCTGCTAAGAAGCTTGGATGTGCGCAAGTCGATGGGGCCGGATGGGATGCACCCGAGGGTACTGAAAGAACTGGCGGATGAGCTGGCCGAGCCGCTTTCCATCATTTATCGGCAGTCCTGGCTATCGGGGGAGGTCCCAGTTGACTGGCGGCTAGCCAATGTGACGCCCATCTATAAGAAGGGCCGGAGGGCAGACCCGGGTAACTATAGGCCTGTCAGTTTGACCTCAGTGCCAGGAAAGCTCATGGAGCAGATTATCTTGAGGGTCATCACGCGGCACTTGAAGGGCGAGCAGGCGATCAGGCCCAGTCAGCATGGGTTTATGAAAGGCAGGTCCTGCTTGACGAACCTGATCTCCTTCTATGACAAAGTGACGCGCTTGGTGGATGAGGGAAGGGCTGTGGATGTGGTTTACCTTGACCTCAGTAAGGCTTTTGACACCGTTCCCCACAACATTCTCCTCAAGAAACTGGCTGCTCGGGGCTTGGACTGGCGTACGCTTCGCTGGGTTAGAAACTGGCTGGATAGCCGGGCCCAGAGAGTTGTGGTGAATGGAGTCAAATCTGGTTGGAGGCTGGTCACAAGTGGTGTCCCCCAGGGCTCAGTACTGGGGCCGGTCCTCTTTAATATCTTTATCGATGACCTGGATGAGGGCGTCCAGTGCACCCTCAGTAAGTTTGCAGATGACACCAAGCTAAGTGCGTGTGTCGATCTGCTCGAGGGCAGGAAGGCTCTGCAGGAGGATCTGGATAGGCTGGAGCGATGGGCTGAGGTCAACTGTATGAAGTTCAACAAGGCCAAGTGCCGGGTCCTGCACCTGGGGTGCAACAACCCCAAGCAGAGCTACAGGCTGGGAGATGAGTGGTTGGAAAGCTGCCTGGCCGAGAAGGACCTGGGAGTATTGGTTGATAGTCGGCTGAATATGAGCCAGCAGTGTGCTCAGGTGGCCAAGAAGGCCAACAGCATCCTGGCCTGTATAAGAAGCAGTGTGGCCAGCAGGTCTAGGGAGGTGATTGTCCCCCTGTACTCGGCTCTGGTGAGGCCGCACCTCGAGTACTGTGTTCAGTTTTGGGCCCCTCGCTACAGGAAGGACATGGACGTGCTCGAGCGAGTCCAGAGAAGGGCGACCAAGCTGGTGAGGGGTCTGGAGAACAAGTCTTACGAGGAGCGGCTGAGGGAGCTGGGCTTGTTCAGCCTGGAGAAGAGGAGGCTCAGGGGCGACCTTATCGCTCTCTACAGTTACCTTAAAGGAAGCTGTAGTGAGGTGGGGGTTGGTCTGTTCTCCCACGTGCCTGGTGACAGGACGAGGGGGAATGGGCGAAAGTTGCGCCAGGGGAGTTTTAGGTTGGATGTTAGGAAGAACTTCTTTACCGAAAGGGTTATTAAGCATTGGAACGGGCTGCCCAGGGAGGTGGTGGAGTCGCCATCCCTGGAGGTCTTTAAAAGACGTTTAGATGTAGAGCTTAGCGATATGGTTTAGTGGAGTACTTAGTGTTAGGTCGGAGGTTGGACTCGATGATCTTGAGGTCTCTTCCAACCTAGAAATCTGTGTCTGTGTCTGTGTCTGTGTCTCACCACCCGTTGACCGATGCCCAGCCTATCCCCGAGCAGCCGGCCCCCCGACCCCGGCTAGCCACCCCTATATATTGTTCAGCATGACGTCAGATGGTATGGAATACCCCTTTGGCCAGTTTGGGTCAGCTGTCCTGGGTCTGTCCCCTCCCAGCTCCTGCTGCACCCCCAGCCTGCTCGCTAGCAGGACAGAGCGAGAAGCTGAAAAGTCCTTGGCTTGGTGTAAGCATTGCTCTACAACAATTAAAACATCAGCATGTTATCAGCGCTCTTCTCATCCTAATCCAAAACATAGCACCCTGCCAGCTACTAGGAGGAAAATTAACTCTGTCCTACCTGAAACCAGGACAGTGACATTGGTGGTAGGAGGATGATTGGACCAGATAATCTTGGAGGTCTTTTCCAACCTTTATGATTATGCAATTCTATGAACCAAATCATTGTTTCCTGTTTGCAGGACACCATCCTAAGCACTGTTCTCCAGCAGTGCTTAGGTATATTTAGATACATAACTGGCCAGCGTGTCTGACAATAAAGAGGGTAAAATTGTTCAAAAGCTTATTGTCTCCCTTTACAGGCTTACATTTGCTACTTAATCAAACCACAGACTGTCAGCTCTGTTGTGTTGCTCATAAAGAAAAGCAAGAAAAGCAGCCAGCTGGAGGTGAGAGTGCACTAAAAGCTGATAGTCGCATCACCTTGAAGATGTTTCGGCTAAGAAAACCACTAACATGGCACTATTACGGCACACTAGAAGGAAAAGCTACAGGGATAAGTTTTCTCTTTTAGCACATAGATAATGAGTCTAGTGAAAAAAAAAAAAAAAGAAAAAAAAAGAAAAGAGGTTTGTTTGTGTTTTAGTGAGTGTATACATCTTCTGAAAGATGAGATCATGAACATGTGATGAGGCTGTCAGTGTTCTTGGATATCTAAGCTGAGGTGTTTTGTACAGCACTGTATGTGTGTTTCTGAAAGACTCACAACATCACTGTAGTGACACATGCCGTGGGAGGAAATGTATTTTTCAGGCATGTACTTTTGGCCCATAATCTGTCATTCAGATTTTCTGTTCCCTTGTGCCTGTGGAGAAATAGCAGCTTCTGATTTAATTTTGTTATCAGCAGTGTTTACAGCTCTTTTGGTGCAATCTACCTGAGATTGAGTAAAACCTTAGCAGAAATTACAGTATTAGCCTTCTAAGTTAAAACTGCATTTTAGTGAGATGATTGTTTCTAAACCAATAGTATAATATGAGTCAGTGCAGAGCATCTGGGCAAAACCTTCCTTCTCAGTTACAGTGCTGCACCGCAGGGCTCTGGCATTGCCGGAGTAGGCAGCTGGGCCATGGGCCATTTCATCGCCCCACGCTACTGCCTGTTCTTCTGAGGTCTGGCCCTGAGCCTGCTTCTCTTCCCCCTCTTGATTTCACTGCAGGTTGGAGCGTACTCTAAACACATTTATTTCAGCATTGAAATCAGGCAAACTCTTCGTACATCTTTGAAAAAACAGGTGATTAACATAGGCCATGAAATCTTTCTGAAGTGGAATTTAGCCTGCAAAAGATGGCACGAACAATATAATCCGTCCCTTATTGTTAATAGAAGTTTCAGAGCAGTAAGAAGTGCTGCTAAGAAATCCTCACATAGAATTCACCTACGTTTGCTCTTGCTGTGTTAGAAGAGTTGCAGATGTAAGACAAACATATATTTTCAGAGTGTATTTGTGTACTATCACATCCAGACTACTATAATCAAAAGACCTGCATATAAAGTGTTTCCTAGTATGTCCTTTGTTTTTTTTAAGGAATTATTTCAGATAGTCCTTTCAATGAAACCTCACAATATTTGAAGTAGTAATTACAGAATGCCAGAATTAATTTTTCTCCAATAATTATGTTTCTGACAATCCCAAGCATTTAACTCATTCATTAAAATTCAATAATGATTTCTACTATGGCTTTCACTAGCAGTAATGACATGCATTATTATGCATCACTAATTTCCATGAAGAACAATGAAGCATTATTTTATTAGCATCTAGAATTACTCCACTGTATTTTCTTGCATTCTTTGCAAGAAATGATGAAAAGAAAAGTAGAGCAATCTGGATTAACTTTACTTCTTTTCAGGCCTTACAATATTTTGCTACATCAACAAAGTGTTAAATAGAATTTCTGAAACATTTCTAAACTATTCTAATTATTGCTTATAATTTTCCCGAGTGTCAAAGTCCTTAGTACCCATTATGTTTCTTAGCTGTGTCTCAAGGTAATTTTTGCATTATAAATACAGTTTAATAAGTGATTTGGTCTTTAGTTTAAAATTAGATGGGCTGGCTGAAGTGTTTGACTTTTTTTTTTTGTTGTTTCTAAAAAATATTTGGCTATTCTGCTCTTACTACTTCTTTCAGGAGTTTCTAGGGCATCCTGTGAACAAGTATAACTTCAGCAACTATGCTGTAGCTTAGAACTCCTCAGAGATGGCTCAGCTATTCTCAGAAGGGAGTGTTGCAAAATTGATTTTTCTACCCCAGGTCAGGTCACTATGTCACTTCTGCCTAGAGAAGCCGTGCTGTAGAGCTGAAGAGCAAACTGGATCAGTGAGAGGAGATAGCCTTCCTTAGCTGGTAAGGCAAGCTAAACTAGTGCAATACCTAGCCATGAGGTAGGCAACAGTAATCCCCTCCACCCATATTCCTTTCCACCAGCAGCAGCAGGACCCCCGTAGCACAAGAAATGTGGGATGCAGACACTTTGCTCTATGCTGCTGCCCAAGGCAAGTGCTTACCTTGCCTGTTCTTGCACCTAGGCTCAATCAAAATTTCTAATCAAATTAATGATCTACTTCTTCTTTTGCTTACAGTGGTAGAAATCTTTCTCAATGAGTAGTGTTTCTACCACTGTACAGCCTGTGAAAGCACAAACCATCCCACACATGCCACTGTGCAAACCCAAGATACCACTCTATTGCTACAATTACATGAGTGTAATGAAGAGCATAAATGGTTTACTGGCCTATTTGCTGTCACGATTTATGCAGGATTTGGCACACAATGCATTTAATTATTTATTTAATAGATTAATTCCCTAATGGAATCACAAAGCAAAAGGTTTATGAATGTTCAGAATTCCTTCCCTTTTCTGCATAGTTGAGACAGATCAAGTCATCCTTCTAAGTATATTATGCTTCTGTTAAACATTTAGGTCAAAGTGGTTTTATTTAAATTTACTTTTTTAATTTAAAATTAAATTTACTTTTTTAAAATTTTATTTAAATTTACTTTATATGTAATAATTACTATAATTATTATGAAATATGCTGAATTGCTAGCCACATTTTCCACAACCAGAAACTGAGGGCCAAATCCTTTGCCCTTGTTTGCAAAGGTATTACCCCAGGGTAACTTTCACCTATTGTGATTCAGCCCTATTTAAACTGAGTAAGAAAGACATCCTATAGCACATTAAAGCTTCAGATACAGATGTGTATTGCTTTGGGTACATCAGTAGTCTGTTTTCTCAATTTAGAAGTGATAGCATTGAAATTGCCTTTCTACAAATGCTGTGTCTGTACTATTTTCAGCACATTGCTCAATGGAATCGGGGCAGGTTGAAAGATTCTTCATGAAATGCTGAGATCTAGTTTCCTCAGTTGGCACTAGGGAAATTTCTAACTTCAAAACATTGTATTTGATTAGGAAACCCAAGAATAAACTAAACATTCTGGTCTAATTTTGTGTTCTCTGAGAACTAGAGACAGAATTTTGAATATTGTTATTGTGCATGAAAATAATTTAAGGTCTTATTTACATCACATGGATGTCCATTTCCACTGTGTTCAGTCAGGGGTATTTAACTAGAGCAAATTGTTTATGCAGATATAAGATTGTAAATCCACATATGATAGGGTCAAAAATCAACAGTAAACATTTTTTTTTCTATACTGTATTCATCATTATGTATATAACAAGAAATACAGTACCACTGTTACTAAAGTCAGAATATTCGCTCCTTTCATTTCTTATTAATTACATACTCCATGTATAAATAATTGGTTTAAAAGACAGTCTTTGTCACTTCCATTCATCTGGCTCATTTTGCTACAGGACTATGAGAGAGTAAATTGATAAGTAGGACATTGTAATGCCATTTAAAAGGAAAAAAAAGACATCTTTCTAGAAACAAGAAATAATCGACTTTTGACTTACTGTTCTGTACCTATGCTAACATACAAGGAACTACCACAAACTATTAAATTAACAGAAACCTCTTTATTAAAGACTAGTTCATTGCTGTATCACAGATCAACATCATCTTGGCTATACTTGGCTGAATTCCAAATACATAATGATTAACCTCTATAGCAGTCTTTCGAAAAGTGTATGCTTCTTTCTGTGTACGCCAGCTGAAGGAGAATGCCTAATCCCCTTTGTGGTAATGGAGTGCTCCTGCTCTGCAGATGACACTGTCCTTATGAGAGTGTTCTAGGTAGTTGTCTGGATTTAACTGTGCAACATGGAAAAATACATAGCCAGGATCACTTTGGGAACCTTGGGCCATCAGGTATACATCTGGAGTGCTTAAAAGTATAAGAAAGTGTGAATTAAACTCAGAATACTCCATGTTACATCTTCCTCTGTTGACAGACACCAGTGTCTGTCTGCCAGGATGTTCACATCAAGATAGATTCCCAAGAACCCTTATGGAATGAGTGTAAATAACAAGGCCAGTCAGTTGTGTATTTTTTTATGTTTTCTTTTTTACTTTTTTCCCTAGAAAATAACTCTCTTTTTCCGCTACTGTCCCCTCCACAAATAAAATATTTTTTCTTTTTTTTCTTTTTTTTCTTTTTTTTTTCATTTTTTTCTTTTTTTTTTTTTGATACAATATTTGATACAATGAAAATAAAAAAGTGACTATCTGGTTTTGTGCTGGGAAAGATAAAAAACAAATAAATCCCCCAAATTCTTAGTAAGCAGACACTTCCCATGATTTTTTTTATTTTTATTTTTAAAGCAGAATCTATTAAAAAAAATATTTAAACAGAAAGTTTCTGACTACAGCTACCATGGAGGTCAAGCAATGTAAGGGAATGAGGCAATGTAGCTATCTGCAAGGGTGATCAAATGGATGCTATTTCCTCACTTGTGAGTGTGGCTTTGTGTTAGATAATCTCAGGGAACACAGAAAGAACTGAAGGTGCCAAAATTTACAGAATGTAACACAGAAGCAACAGTAGGATAATTCATACCACGTTCCTCTGGCACCTCCTGTACTAAGCTCTGAATTCAGCCAGTAGGTTACTAAACATAAAATATGTTTAACATTTCAACACACACTATTCCTTTCAAATAACCTGAGCCTTTTTATCATTCTTCTCAATAGACTTCTAGAAAGCAAATAGCCATCTGGCCTATGTAGACATTAAAAAAAGAGGAGAGGAATTTCGCAGTCAGGGGAGTTACACAAGACTCTTTCCTCAAACATTTTAAAATTTACTAACCTGCACCTTTGGAACACCAAGTCACCTTGAATTTTGGTGACTTTGGATATTCTAAAGAATCAGTGCTTGCAAAGACATGAATTTGCTCTCAAGCAGTGCCCTGGATGCAAGCACAACTATAAAACCCAGGGATGCAATGCTGATCTTTATATCAACATTGATATCGGCAATCATATTCTTTGGACAAAAATTTCTAAAATTAAAGAAAAATAATTGAAGGAAGAATGTTTTGAAATGTCTTTGGCCTTTGGAAAATGCCACAGGATGAAAAATAATGTTTACATTTGAGATGGGGAAACACAGGACATAAAAGATGGTGAAAGTAATAGCAGATGTACACAGGTCTATTTAATGTCCCCAAAACAGTACTTTAAAACACTGCATTAAATACTCTGTTTTGCATTGAACATAGTTGATTATTTTGTGTTTACAACTTCCTACAATGTCAAGTTTGTGATGATGTGGCTTTCTGCTACTCTGAAGTTTTTAGTGCTTTTTACACCTCTATTGAAAGAGAAAGGCAGCAAGACACATTTTGTGACAGTACCAATTAAGGCTTCTCCCTGAAGAGTTTTGCTGAGAAAGTGGTTGATCAACAGGCTGATGTAGCATACAAAAGGTGCATGTCAGTTGTCTGCAGCCACCCTCATCGATGCAAAATGACAGTAAGGAGGCTTTTCCTTCACTGTGTTAGTCACAAAGCATGTTCTGAAGTTCTCTTAAAGTCCTGATGGGAGAACACACTTGTGTATCAAATTCCAGGTTTGTCTTCATTGTTACAGAAGTTGTGAGTTTCTACCTCAGGGCTCCTCAGGAGTGCTAACTATCCCAGGATGCAAACGTGGTGAAAACAGGCGCTCTCGTGTTATTACAAGATAACCTCACAGAGGTCAGCTCTATTTTCTCACCTTATGCAAAAGAATTTATCTTTTTTTTTTTTTTACAAAATAACTTATCTCCACTATGCTTTTTGGCTCTGTTAAGTTAACAGAGGCTCAAATCTCAATCCTCAGATTTGAGGACTTCTAATGCTGGATTCAGAACCATGTCCTGACACTTACTTTTGATATTTCCCTCATCCTTAGTTAGGCTAAGAGTTAGAATAAAGAAGTAACAAGGCTAAGAATGAAGCTGTCTAATTCACCTTGATTTTTTACAGCAGTTTCAGCCAAAAATAGTTGTCCCAAAGTGATTCAAATCATACACATAAATCTCGATAACTTTCTGATCTTTTCCAGTGAGGAGGAACAAAGTAATTTCATTCCCAGAGACATTTATCATAAATCAAGAAAAGAAAGAAGAATGAAAAAGATTAAATACTATCCATGTTTGAACTGTAAAAAGGCAGGACAATTAGGGGAACACTCGAGACCACACATCTTGCATTTACAGGAAACTTGCAGTCAGCCTGAAATCCGTCTGTCACCTGTAAATCCCATCTGCCTATGTAGCAGGTAGAATTGGTACGCTTTCAGGCCAGAACATCAGGGGTGCTTCTGTACAGGCCTCCATGGCCATCTTTTCTGTCCAGCACCACAGCAGCAGTCTCCACAGCTGTTTCAGTTCTCTTTCCACATGGGAAAGAAAATTGCTTTTCTGTGTGCTCTAAAGCTTTATCTCCGTTTTTCTTCCAGGGACTCCTGCTGGGTCATCTTCAAGTCAGCCCTGCAGTTTACTTTGCAGATAGATAAAGCAGATGGGAAGTAAATACAACCTCAAGCCTGTCCTCTAGATAGTTTCTCCATTGTGTTGATGCAGCCGAAGCCTGTCACAGAACTGTGGATGAAATGGAAGCTGTCACGGTCAAAAAGAAAGGGAATTATTCCTTTGCACTATGCAAAATGAAAGTCAATGTATTGACTATAAAATCCATATTATGAAGCTAATCTATAGTCATGTAGCATTGTCTTGGGTGTTCTTTAGACTATGAGGTCTGCCTACAGGAAGGCATCTTAAATGTCGACAGCACTGGACTGTGAGTTGCTCCAACTCCACCAGCCTGGAGCAAGTCACATTTCCAAAGACATGAATGGTAATTAGAACTGGGACTCATTTTTCTTAAATCTAAGTTAATTTAAATCTAATCCTGTAACTCCAGGTTCCTTCTAAAGATAATGGTGAGTAGTGGAGAAGTGTCTAAAACAGGCCAGTTGTCTTTCTTTCCAGAGGTGCATTCCTGCCCTTTTCTAACTTATTTGCCTCACACCTGCCCCAGCAAGCATAGCTTTGATATAGATACTTAATTTTTTTGAGGTCTAAAACTGAGGAAAAGTCGTCCCAAGTCTCATTGACAAGTAAATATAGCTGGTTTGTAAACTGACGTTTTTGCCACTGACACAATGTAATTTAGCACCACAGTCTTCCCATGTATTGGTTTCCCCATTAGGCTTCCATTTTTCAATCATTTACCTTGAGGTTACAAAAAATTTAGGATAGAAAATGTTAGTGAACATACTGTTCCTAGCAAGGAGATTTCTGAACTTAACCAAGGTGTCTAATTTCAGCTCTCCCATACAAGACACTCACAGTACCTTGAGTAATTATTTTGCTGCCATTGCTTTAATAAGCAACATAAACACAGAAAAGACTCATTGTTTCTTTGCTGATGTGCCTGAGTTAGGTATTATCAACCCAAAGGAAACAAACAAACAAATAAAACCCAACATTTCAGGCTTTTTCTGAAAATCTTTAAATACAAGAAGACTCTTTCCGTAGTGAAAAGGCATCATGCACATACACATAGTACACGGAAAGAAGTAAACAAAAAGAATAATTCAGTTATTTTGTCCTTAGAAATGAAAAGAGGAGCATCATACATCAGTCAGAGAATACATGATCCATATTCTAGGGGAGGGGATCTTACATAGGAATTTTGTAAACCCGACTCACATCATTATTAATATAAATCAATACTTTGGAGGGTAGTCTTCAGCAGTGTATAAAAGGCTCAGAGGTCTGTGCTGCATGTGTTTTTCAAAGGCAACACCTTTTTAAGCTCACAAATGCATTTTTAATCGCATTCACGCATTAAATGCATTCACCTTCTGTCCTAAGATGAAGGTCAACTGTTGATATTTATTGGTTTTTTGTTTGTTTGTTTGTTTGTTTTGTATTGTGATATGATCTAGGAACCCAGGTCATAACCTGTCAATTCCTAGCCTGCATTCTGTAGTGTTTCATATAGATAGCTACAGTGGAGAAAGTAAAGAGGTAAAAAGGAGCATTTCCAATTTCAGGCTAGCCCCAGAATACTTGTGAATTGTTTCATTTGGACACCTACACCAAAAACAAGCAGTCCTATACCTTCTCTCTGTGTTAATCCTCATCCCAATCATATTCTTTCACTCAGAGTTTGTCTGAAAACAGTAAAACTAAAGACAGAAAGCTTTTTCGGGCAAAACTGACAAAATTGTAAGGAAGTCATGACAGCAAAGGACAATATGAAGCATTCACAGTCCTGGATCTGCACAAAGGCTGGTGTCCCACATGGCTCTGCTTCCTGCCTAAGATTCTGTTCCAGTAGGAATTGTTGGAGTTTTGCAAGACTAAATGTAAGGAACATGTTATTTCCATTTACTTCCTCTGGTTATTACTGGGGATAATTGAAAATATGGACCTGTAGGTCTTTATTTCACCTCCCCAGAATGACTTCAAATTATCTAAAATCTGAAAATAAAGGGGTTCATTATTTCAAATTTGAATGACTCCTTGTCAAGTTAGCCCAGAAAAGTTATTGCAAAAAAAGCAGATTGTTTCCTTTAACTGCAAAATTGTTAGTATCAACACATAAAACAAAAGCCCAAGCCAAATGGTATCATCTTTTATTATCACCTGCTCTGCACAAGACATCAAGGAGGTTTATGCCCAGCAGAGCAGATGTGCCTACAGTATTATGGAGTCCCAGTGATCCTTGTCATTCTAATGGATCATCAAATTCTGTTACTGATGGACATACATTATATAGCTAACTGTAAGGTAGCGAGAGATTAATAATGTTCTCTAAAGGGTTAGATGGTTATTTGGGTAATAAGGACACCAGAATTACAATAGTAAGGGTTAAATAAATAATATGTATATATATAAAATATACTTTTTTTTTTTTTTTCAAAGTGATATAAATCCAACTAGCTGCAAGGCATAGACTCTGTGTAGTTCTTCCATGATTCCTCTCTACTGGAGAACGTATTGTACCTTCATTTGAGGTGTCTGGTCCCAGCACTACCACTGATGTAGGATATAGGAAAATGTGACTTTCCAATTGCCTACAATCAAAAGATATTCAACAAAAGCTATGTAGACTATGAAATAATACACAAAATATGATAATCTATATTCATGAAAAAACATTAAGCCACTTACCCGGAGTATTCAATTATTTCACTATTTATGGATAACGTGTGCTATAAATGTCAAGATCAATTTAAGAAGTGATTAAATTGCCTTTTTATGTCTTGGTATTAAACAGTGTCCGGCATGCATGGCTGTCACTTCAAAATTGTTTAGTTTTCTTCTATCATAAAAGCTCCATCTACACTCTTACAGTACATGACTAGGAAAATGGAATGCAGAGGATACTATCAAGCAGTTAATGGCTTAAATACTTTATCTTAATAATTCAGAATAAAGAACAAATGTTTGGAAATACTAAAAGAAACTGGTATAGTCAGTCAGTTTGACAGTGATGGAGACAAAGAAGTTTGTACCTATTGTATATTGTGTTATAGAGGGAACAAAAACTGAGGTATATACATCTATAGTGTTGATGAATTCAAATATGCAAGAAATACTTACATTGTTTTCTACTATATATCCAGTAATTGTGGCTTAAATATTACATTCATATCTTCTAGTGAAATACCTTTGTGCTGAAATATTTTGGGTGGAAAATTTGAAAGGTGAAAAAAAAACATAAAAACACTTTAAGCATGAGACCTAAAGAAAGTTAGCTTTGGTTGAATAACCACACTACTGGAAAGCTTTAATTTTAAAGATATGTTTCAAGTGGCTTAAACATTGTCTTTACAAGAACCTTCACTATTCTATGACACATCTGTATAGCCATTACTCAGAAAACTGAGTGCCAATTATAGACTATGTTTTGCTTTAATAAGTGAGAAAATCACCTTGGCAGTTACATTACTGATCCCAATAACATTACCTCTCTATCTCTCTGGTTGAATTTCCATGGAGGGTTGCACAGAACAATAGCAATGAAATGAGCTAATCTTCCACATAAATAGAGATGATTGGAAAATGTTCTGTCAAAATTGAGTTAATCAGAAAATGTTTTTTATTACCTTATATGGAAATTTTGATTTCATTTGATTCTCTCCCTCCATGTTTTTTCAAAGAAATGAGAAACAAAATGTGCATGTGTAAGGGTTTTTTTTTTTTTTGTCTTGTTGTGTTTTGTTTTTCCTAAAAATGCACAGTTTAATTTCAGGTTGTCATAAAGAAATGATGGCAATTTTTAATGATTTTTTTTTTCAAAAAGTCCAATGAAAATACCCTATGCATTATTCGAGTAGCAGCATATCTCACTTTAACCTGAAGAAACCTATTATAAGTTCTTTCCATATTTTTTCTTTATTTTCAAAGGAGAATGATTTCAAGTCTTTTAATAGATAATTAACCCCCAGAGGCAGATGGTCTTTGCAAAGCAGGTAAAATTGTAACACAGTAGTATTTGAATATTCTGATGTGCTTATTTATACGTTTCATTTTCAGAGGCAAATTATTGATTATGCAAGCTGTGGGTTTTTTAAAAATCAATCCCATGCTTCGTAAATCATACAGAATAAGCACATCCCTTTGTTTTTAATGCTGGAAGTGTTTAGTGAGACTCCCTTTAATGGTCCAGGAAATAGTTTAAAAATGCGAATACTTTCAATGGAATCAAAGTAGGGCTTGGTAGTAAATTCTTTTATGAAAACTAATCATTCTACACTTTGTTCCAGTGTAGCATATGGAGAGAAATAATGTATGATAAAATTCAGAATAAGGCATTTTACAACTGCAGATTTATTTCTTTAATGATACAGCATTTCTGGGAAGTCTGTGAATGCTTAAACACAAACATTTCTTAGAACAACGTCATATGCTCTCAGGACCTGGCTTTCCTCTTATACCAATTTTGAACTAGTATACTCTCCTAGAAACATTTAACCACCTCCTCAACAGATCAAGGCCCTGCTTTTTTCAGGCACAACCACATAGGAAAATTGAAGTCCACATTTCAAATAAATTGTGATCTAGGACATGTTAGAAATAGTTTTTCTGATGAGGAGATTCTTGTGTTATACTTGTCAAAGCATTGTTACTTTAGTGAAAGTCAGGGTAGCTGTCTGTAATGTGAAGAGCTCAAACTGTCCTTAGTATCTAACTCCAACTTTCTCTGCTAATGAAGATATCTGCAGTTTGGATAAACCTGTTGTGAGGCCTGGATTGAGTTTATATTGCTCAAGGTTATTAACTGAGCTACTTCAATCCAGATAGAATTCTCCTCCCTGTCTTGAAAAACAGAGATTATAATGTGTCTCTTCAAAGGTAATGCTTGTGAGGGTAGTCTGTGGGAATTATATATTTTTCTGGTCAGAGACTTCCCCAGTTCATGATGAATTTGTCTCTGAAACTCCCACCTCCAGATAAAAGTGACAAACATATCCATTGAGAACCATAAGGGAAGAAGATTTTTCTTCACAGCTCATAGTAAAATTAACTTTCCCTCCTGTGTCCTCTGACTTTTTTCTCTCTCTCTCTCTTTTTTTTTTTCTTGTTTTGATCATCAACATGTAAAAGAAAAGACAATATGTTGTATTAAGGCAATAGAGAACGTAACATAAGAAATGGAAATACTGCCAAATTGTAATAGGCGTACAGGATACATATACTAGCTCTTGCTTTAACTATTTCCAGTAGCTAGCTGCAGCTGTACACGAGTCCAATGGAGCCGAACATTCAAATTTTTTACTCTATTTTTTTTTAGTAGACTGAGATCTCTTCTGCTTTGTAGACGACCAGAACTGATGATAGAACCATAATAAGCTTTCTATTGTTTATAATGAGGATACTCTGGAAAATGCAAGAACCATATAATACAACTATTTACTATTTCCCAGCCTGCACAGAATATCCCAAGTCATCATAGATGTCTCAGCACCACCACACCAATCCCTCAATTAATAAGACTGATTAATTCAAACACAGCCCTGTGGGGCTGTGTAGATCCAGCTGAGATTAGGAAATGGTTGAAGCACAATAGTATAGCAAAGCGCCTGAGCTAATAAGTTCTGCCAGAAAATTTGTTCTTTTGGACATGTTTATTTACAAACAAAATTATCTACAAATAATCTACAAATAATAAGAGCTGACATTACTGTAAAGTTATTTTGGGTACTTCTATATCAGAGTCATTTTCAACAGGGATTTCATGTAGACTGTGTACAAGGCAGGTGCTTAGGAGAGAGGTTTGAAGTGAATTTGTTCTCAAATAACATAAGCTATTTGCATTCCACAGAGATATTAAGAAGTACAAAGGAAATCCCCTGGGTAGGCTTCCTTCATTGGATTCTCTTACTCATTTTGCACTACATACCTCCAATGACAATTCTGTTGCCACTCTTTTGAGTGACTACAAGACCACTGAGAAATGTCATTTTGTATCAAACCAAAAAGAAGCACCTATTGCCTACCATGGATGACAGGTTCTTAACCACAGTATACTGCATTATTTCAGTGGCTGATGCATTCATTCTCCACCTACCCCTATCCCATATTCTCCGTACTTAAATCATTTTAATTTGAAAGGAGAAGAGGAAAAATTTGCAAATATGGTAAGACAAATACAGAGCCTGGTATACAGCAGGTGGTCTTCTCCCTGCTCAGATTCTAGACAGTGGATGAAAATTGTAAGTAGACAGACTACTAAATTTGTGGAGAATAATAACTTTGACAGGCTCTTACTTACCTATTAACAAAAGAAAGATATAAAGATGCCCCAGATAAACAATTCCTTTCCAGAACTCCTGCTCCTGCTTGTTCCTCATCATTTTGTATAGCTGAACCACTTTCTCTACTCCATGCAAATGGCTTCAGAGTTTTCCCTCTTTTGGCTTGGACATACCAAAAACCTTTTCCAGTAATATCAAAACGTGACGTACAATTTTGCACTCTCAAGCAATGTACAAGTTACGAACTTAGTGAAAGTAATACGTTGAATCACAGCTTGGGTCCTTTTCACACCAAGGAACCTAAAATCTCGCCGTGGAGTTTTATGGATCAAAACACTGGATGAAGCATTGTTGCATGGCAGACATTCAAGTCTTGTGTCAGAAAAACTTCCTTAGGTTAGAACACATGAAATTACATTTCAGAATTAATGTACTTTGTTGATTTAAGTAGCCAAATGGTAGAGAGGATTTTTGAGTTTTATTTACAGTGCTCATAATGTTGCAACCACCTACATGGCTGTCGGAAATGAGGATCCTCCTACTGAGTGGGTGAGAGCAGCCCTGACTCTGTAGTAACAAGGGAGAAATCTTAGACAAAAGTTCCTACTATCCCCACAGCCTTATAGATCTTTTTCTTAACTCTATAGATGATATCTAACTTCTCCCTTCATTTATCCTTAGTTCTAACTTAGTCTTCTGTCAAGGAAAAGGCAAAAACTCCAAAAATAAATATAAAATATTTAAATAGCTAGTGAGGACATCTCGGCTTAGAATTTCCTGGGCATTAATAATGACTTGGGTAAATGGCCTAAAGTGGTGACTATAAAACTATAAAAACTATAAAAACACTTCCTTACAGATTTATCTATTCCCAGGAGATGTCTGGCACCTTGATACTTATTGCTCCAATAAACTACCCATTAAATATTTCTCTCATGATAATCTTTTTATCAAGCTAAACATGATGTTTTGTGGAATCCACAATTGCTTGTGGTAAACAATTATTCAAAGGCAGGACACTTCATTTCATTTTGCTAATTATGATTCCTTTTTTCAGCACAGCCATTTCAGATTAAAAATGTGCCAGCATTGGGAATAGAAATAGCAACTGAAAATTTAATATCATCGACTGTTACCAAAAGATTCATGAGATTTAAAAAAAAATTATAATGTAGTCTTTAGCTTATAAATTGCATTTCCATTTTTATCACAAAATCCACTTATTATTGTATTTCTTTTGTGTCATTTAAGGAATGGAAAAGTGAATGTAGAAAATGAGAGTAATATGGCAAAGACAAGTTATCTTCATCATAGCTCTTGAGATTTGAGATCTTCAACTTTGTTAATTCCAGTTTAGACCAACAAAATGACTTTACCTCTCAGAGGTAAAATATTTCATGACTGAAAACAACAGCTTTCTGTTCATCTTTCTCTGTCAAAGCAAGAGGAAGGATCTTTGGTAGTATGCAAAAATTTAATGAGAAGGTGTAAGACTCTGACATTCCTCATTGGTATCCTTAGCCAAAGAAAACTATTTTAAATGTAGAATAGTTCTATTCTACATTATTCTGTTCTAAACGTTCTGTTAAAATTCTAAATATTCTATTTAGAATAGTTCTGAGAGAACTGTTCTAAAAGTAGGCTGAAATAAGTGTTTTGCAATGAATAAAGAAGTCTGGAACATTTGTGAAAAATAATGTTTGGATCAGATCTTATTCTAATGTGGTTTAGTTCATCTCCAAACAAGACATCATTCTGAACAGGTACTTCTGCACAACATTAAATTTGCTCCTTATCAGAATATAAGAATATAACAGGCCTGAAATAATGATGGGTTAGTTGGATTAAGAGCACATATATGTTACTTTGGATTGAGTTATTTTCCAGGTGATAGGATTATAGAGGTCCATTCTCAGCATGAGGCACTCAGCCATGGCTTGATTTTCAGATTATTCCTGGGACATATAAATTTCATGCCAATAGATGTTACAGGAAAAAAAAAAAAAAAAAAAAAAGTAATTGATAAAATCACCTAGCAGCATTTTTTGGCAAAACACAATACAGGAAATGACATCATTCTTTTTGGCATCAAACCTATACCAACTGAATGACTAGGACATATCTTTTACTGTCCATTTGCAAAGGAAATACTACATGCTGAGTAAGAAGTTTAAAAAAAAAACAAAAACTAATTGGTTCAATGTCAATAATTGAAAACATTTGTTTTTTTGTTGACAGGCTGGGTCTTAGCATGTCTTAATTTGCTAGATGTAGGAATTCCCAGCATTAGCTTGTCACTGCCAATCACATTGTCTATTAGCTTTATTACAGTAATAATGCTGCCCTAGTTTTTTACTAAATTAAGTAAATATCTACTTATCACTGCAAGAAGACTACAAAGAGTCAATAGCAACCTCCACAAATTCCCCATCAGATATTTTTATACACATAGTTTAATGTCATGGCCGTGACTTTATATGTATAAAACACCAAGCATGTCACCAGATTAAAAACTGGCATATCATAATGCTTAAAACAACATCCTACTGTGAATGGCTAAAAGTCTAGACTCTGATAAATTCCGCAATACTGTGGGATTTGAAGAAAGTAACCATCTAAAGAAACAGATCTTCTAAGTTCCTAGGAAATTTGTCAGTACACCAGGTGAGTGGAACTTCTGAGATATAACAGTTGTTCTGTAAACTGATAAAGTTGAAAAGGGAAACTTAATGACTAACAAATATTTAATAAGGAGAAATGAGAAGCATTTGTAGCCAAAGATGTAGTTGGGTAAAGGTAAAACAGGTATGATAGCTAGTGTTTAATTAATGGATGAAGAACTTAAATTCCATTTTGTATTGTGTGTTGAAAGGAACACCACCAATATTTTCTAGTGAAGAAAAGACAACTTATAGAAAATGTGTTAGATTAAATAGAATTGTTTATTATTCTCTGCTTCTTTGGCTTCCTATGTAACACTGGATAAGTCACCTATTTTGCCTGATCCCTTGCTTGTTCAGGATATTATTTTCCTAGCCATAGGGCAGTATTGCAGATAAATTCATTAAGAAGGATTAGGTGTTCGAAAATTTAGGTGTAGTCATCCACGTATCTAAGTCTTTAGTTATTTATTAATACAGCAGGAAATAGATTTGGAAGATGGCTTTGTCTCTATTTCAAACCCATAATTTGGTAAAAATAATGAAGCACAAGGACCGCGCAGCTGCCTAAATTGCAGAATGACATTGTTATCAAATCAGTTCAGTGACAGGGTTGATGTTCGCAAGTATGACAACTCAGAAACTGTTTTAAAGGCTGTAAAGACACCCACTGAACAGAAAGAAGAGACTATTTTTGTGCTATCTTAGCAAAATAATTATTTTGAGGAAAAAAAAAATACTCTTTTGTTTATGGAATACCTTTGACATTCAAATCCCTTCTTCCTGCATCTTGACTCTTACACCCAAATAAACATCGCTTTGTTCATATGTCAGTCTGACACTAAAGCTAATGAATGGTTTTTGCTTGAAATATTTTGCTGTGTTATTCCTTTTAGATAACTGGCTGATACAATTATTTGGAAGTGTTGTTTTTTTTTTTTTGGTACATATTCACACATATTTCTATGGTTTGTTAAACTCCATCATTATTCTTGAAATTAGGATGAAATTCCTCTTCACAAATTTTATTCATTGGTCAGTCTTTTTAATAGACAGATATTTCACTAACTTTCTAAAATATATTACAAATGCCATGTTTCTGGGAGGAAAAAAAAAAGACAAAAGAGAGAGAAATGATGTGTTTCAGAAAGCTTTAAAGTATTTTTAAAAAATATGAGAGTTTCTCTAAAATTGTTAATTTTGGCCAGTACTTACTAGGACCACCACTTAGTCATAATCAAAATTTTTTTGAAAATCCAAATAAAAAAATTATTTGCAGTCTATCATTGTGTAAAATTAAAAGATTTCTTCTTTCATTGCATGGTCTTTGGAGAAATATTTTCAATTTTCAAAGTACTCCAGAATTAATTCAGAACAGATCCCTGATAGTGTCAAGGTTTTGGCTGGGATAGAATTAATTTTCTTCATAGAGGCTTGTGTGATGCTGTGTTTTGGACTTTTTATGAAAATAGTGGTGATAGCCCACCACTGTTTTCAGTTGTTGCAGAGTGCTTACACAGAACCAAAGACTTTTCAGCTTCTTGTGCTGCCCTGCCAGCAAGGAGGCTGGCTGTAGTTATGTAGCACATAACTACAGGCCAGTGAGTCTTACCTCTGTGCCTGGCGAGATCATGGAGCAGATCCTCCTGGAAACTACGCTATGGCACATAGAAAGTAAGGAAGTGACTGGTGACAGCCAGCATGGCTTCACTAAGGGCAGAACGTGTGACAAATCTGGTGACCTTCTACAATGGGGTTACAGCATTGGTGGATAGGGGAAGAACAACTGACATCGTACCTGGACTCATGCACATCATTTTACACTGTCCCACATGATGTCCTTGTCTTTAAATTGAAGAGACACAGATATGATGGACAGATCCTTATCGGTAGATAAGGAATTTATTCGATAATCCCACTCAAAGAGTTACATTCAACAGCTTGATGTCCAGGTGATTGATTTTCATCAATCGGGTTGTCCAGAGAAGCTGTGGATGCCCCATCCCTAGAAGTGTTTAAGGCCAGGTTGGATGGGATCTTGAGCAACCTGATCTAGTGGGAGGTGTCCCTGTCCATGGCAGGGGGTTGGAATTAGATGTTTAAGACCCCTTCTATCCCAAACCATTATATGATTCTATGATTCTATTGGAATCTGTTGTTGGAACTAGGCCTTACAGCTAAGCCTTTCTGCATGCGTGTGCAGAGCAGGGAAGGAGCTGGACTGGATCATTACTTCAGGAGGACAGGCCACAGGATAGTCTGGATTCAGGATATATGTGGCAATCTTACTTTTGGGTAGATGCTTTTCATCCATCAATGGAATAGACAGCAAAAACTGTTGGATGTGCAGGCATAGCCCAGTCATATCATAGAATCATAGAATGGCCTGGGTTGGAAGGGACCTTGAAGATCACCTAGTTCCAGCCCCCCTGCCATAGGCAAGGATGCCACCTGTGGTGTAATGACCACACGGACACCAGGGTTCTTTAGGGATCAATAACTTCTACTTCTTTATTGAGGACATAACTTCAACTCCTTACATTGAGGACAGGCTCCCTTCTTATACCATTCACTCTACAGCAGTGCTTTTCCACTAACTATTCATTGGTCAACAACTTTGCCCGGCAACAGCAAACACCCAGCAACCTCCATGTCTTAACAGCTGGAGAACCAGCAGTCCACGACAACAAGGTGCCTCCTGAATCACCCTTCTTTGTTCCTTCTAAACTCTTTACATTCCTCATGGCCTCATTGTTAAGAGTCTGATGTTATCACCAACCATGGGGCTTGTCGACCCCCATGGCCACACTCCAACAGCCACCCACTATACCAGATTGTCCAGTGCCTCATCCAACCTAGTCTTGAACAGCTCCAGGGATGGGGCATCCACAGCTTCTCTGGGCATCCTGTTCCAGTGCCTCACCACTCTCCAAGTGAAGAATTTCCTCCCAACATCTAATTTAACTCTCTTCTCTTTTAGTTTAAAACCTTTCCCCCTTCTCCTGTCATTATCTGACTGAGGAAATAGTTGTTCTCCATCTTTTTTATAAGCCCCCTTTAAGCACTGAAAAGCTTCAGTAAGGTAAATCTGGAGTCTTCTCTTCTTCAGGCTAAACAGCCCCAACTCTCTCAGCTTTTCTTTGTAGGAGAGGTTTTCCAGCCCTCTGATCAACTTCGTAGCCCTCCTCTGGACCTGTTCTAACAGATCAACACCCTTCTTGTGCTGGTGGCCTCAGGCCTGGACGCAGTACTCTAAGTGGGACCTCACAAGGGCAGAGTGTCCTCCTGAGACATAGTCAGAGTGCAGGAAGAGCTTGTTAATGACCAGGAAAATGGCAAGCACTACTAAGTGTGTATTCTCCATCACGTAGGATGTAACCGCACCTCCAAAGGGAAGCCAAAACAAGAAACACTGAACAAGAACCTGCCTGACAGTTTAGGTATATTGTCACTTCCATCTAGTGGAAACAAACACTTTTGAGTTTTGAGTGAGTCCAAAGAGGCGCAGAAAGGTACCTCTGCATATTTGGAGTACACAACTTCCAACTTTCTTCAAAGTGTTTTTGTATTTGTTTGTTTTTCTGTTTTGTTTGTTTCTGTTTTTGTTTTTCCTGATGCTGCTGATGGATATCCTGTCCAAGATGCTAGAAACCATGCATTGCTTATATCTGAAAGGATTTAAACAAGCAAAAAACAAACAAAACAACAAAAAAAACACACACACAAACCCACAACATATCTGAAGCTTTATAAGACTGTCCTAACAATTGACTTACTAAGCTGTGCCTGCAAAGGTTTCAATATATACTAAAAAAAGAGTTGATGAGTGGATATAACATGATAGACTAATAAATCACTGAAGTGAAGAAGAGTTCTCACCATTCTTCTAGTGGTGCTTTATGTTTTTTTCCAAAAAAACAAAACAAAACAGAAAAACCCTCACTCCCAATAAAAGGAACAGACTTTGGAAAGCAACAAAAATACATATCCTCCCTCTTAGCTGAATTTTTTAGCTATTTGTGTACTAAATCATGCTTCTTAACACTAGTTCTCTCTGTCCAGTTTCATGACAGATGCCTTCCCTTTTGATTTCTTTTTCAGCATCAAGATGCTAATGTAGAAAAAAGCTCTCTAATGTAGTCTGATGTCTAGAAAACTCTTTGTGGTGGAACGTAAGTGAATTCTCAGAGGAATAATTCTCTGTGTTTTTAATAAAGTTGAACTTTATAATGCTATGGCGGAGATGCATACTCTTCCAAGAATTTTTTGAAAGAGAAGAGAGACAACCTGTCTATTTTGAAAAGAGCCTGGTCCTGAGGATGTGCTTGGTTAGTGCCACAAATGACTGTTAGGTGACTCTTAGTTAAGTATGATCATAAGACAGTTGCAGAGCTATTTAGCTCAGTAAAAATTAAGTTTCGTACATGTGAAGAAGTAGAATTTGTATGAAAATTCAAATTCAAACCAGAGACTTCTGATACTTCCAAGACTGTTAGAAGGGAGTTGGGCTACCTATATTCTGCATAAAGACAGCAAAGTTATGTCTGATTCCTGCATTTGGTGCTTAAGCTCCATTCTAAGACTAACCCTATCTATAAAATTTTATTGTTATAACTTTCAAAATTATTGCCTACTGAGCAGAAAGAGACAACTATCATCTATAAATAGTTTCTGATACATAGGATCCTTTTATTTCTCCAGGATTCCTCTTTTGGCGGGAAAGAAACAAATAAATTTGCTAAGCTGTACAGTCTGTAGTAACAGTAACAGCTGTTAAAGATAACAAAAAATGTTTTTACAAATACATCAACACCAAAAGGAGGACTAAGGAGAATCTCCATCTTTTACTAGATGCGGGGGGAAACTTAGTTACAAGGGATGAGGAAAAAGCTGAGGTGCTTAATGCCTTCTTTGCCTCAGTCTTTAGCGGCAAAACCAGTTGTTCTCTGGATACCCAGTACCCTGAGCTGGTGGAAGGGGATGGGGAGCAGGATGTGGCCCTCACTATCCACGAGGAAATGGTTGGTGACCTGCTACAGCACTTGGATGTACGCAAGTCAATGGGGCCGGATGGGATCCACCCGAGAGTACTGAGAGAACTAGCGGAGGAGCTGGCCAAGCCGCTTTCCATCATTTATCGGCAGTCCTGGCTATCAGGGGAGGTCCCAGTCGACTGGCGGCTAGCAAATGTGACGCCCATCTACAAGAAGGGTCGGAGGGTAGACCCGGGGAACTATAGGCCTGTTAGTTTGACGTCAGTGCCAGGGAAGCTCATGGAGCAGATTATCTTGAGTGTCATCATGCGGCACTTGAAGGGCAACCAGGCGATCAGGCCCAGTCAGCATGGGTTTATGAAGGGCAGGTCCTGCTTGACGAACCTGATCTCCTTCTATGACAAAGTGACACGCTTAGTGGATGAGGGAAAGGCTGTGGATGTGGTGTACCTTGACTTCAGTAAGGCTTTTGACACCGTTTCCCACAACATTCTCCTCAAAAAACTGGCTGCTCGTGGCTTGGACTGGCGTACGTTTCATTGGGTTAAAAACTGGCTTAAAAACTGGGTTAAAACTGGGTTAAAAAACTGGTTAAAAACAGTCCCAGTCCTCTTCAATATCTTTATCGATGATCTGGATAAGGGGATTGAGTGCACCCTCAGTAAGTTTGCAGTCCACACCAAGTTAGGTGCGTGTGTCGATCTTCTCAAGGGTACGAAGGCTCTGCAGGAGGATCTGGATAGGCTGGACCGATGGGCTGAGGTCAACTGTATGAAGTTCAACAAGGCCAAGTGCTGGGTCCTGCACCTGGGGCGTAACAACACCAAGCAGCGCTACAGGCTGGGAGATGAGTGGTTGGAAAGCTGCCTGGCCGAGAAGGACCTGGGAGTACTGGTTGATAGTCAGCTGAATATGAGCCAGCAGTGTGCTCAGGTGGCCAAGAAGGCCAACAGCATACTGGCTTGCATAAGAAGCAGCGTGGCCAGCAGGTCTAGGGAAGTGATTGTCCCCTTGTACTCAGCTCTGGTGAGGCCGCACCTTGAGTACTGTGTTCAGTTTTGGGCCCCTCGCTACAAGAAGGACGTCGAGGTGCTCGAGAGAGTCCAGAGAAGGGCGACAAGGCTGGTGAGGGATTTGGAGAACAAGTCTTACGAGGAGCGGCTGAGGGAGCTGGGATTGTTCAGCCTGGAGAAGAGGAGGCTCAGGGGCGACCGTATCGCTTTCTACAGGTACCATAAAGGAGGCTGTAGCGAGGTGGGGGGTTGGTCTATTCTCGCATGTGCCTGGTGACAGGACAAGGGGGAATGGGCTAAAGTTGTGCCAGGGGAGGTTTAGATTGGATATTAGGAAGAACTTCTTTACTGAAAGGGTTGTTAGGCATTGGAATAGGCTGCCCAGGGAAGTGGTTGGTCACCATCCCTGGAGGTCTTTAAAAGACGTTTAGATGTAGAGCTTAGTGATATGGTTTAGTGGAGGACTTGTTAGTGTTAGGTCAGAGGTTGGACAGGGTGATCTTGGAGGTCTCTTCCAACCTAGACGATTCTGTGATTCTGTGTGATCCTTTTATTTCTCCAGGATTCCTCTTTTGGTGGGAAAGAAACAAATAAATTTGGTAAGCTGTAAAGTCTAATGAATAAAACAAGGGATTAATATTTAAGAAATTTGTCTCTCTTCTTGATTTCCTATCAACTTTGTGAATTACTTTGGACTATCACCCATTCCAATCCCATATTTGGATTTTCTATTTGCATTAATATCAAACTCATTTTGGTGTAATTCTGTTGTTTCTAATTACTACTATTTCCTAGTTAATAGTGTTGCAGATGCCACTCTACAAATTTAATAAATCATGCTAGATATAATCTGAACCAAAATAGCACATCTGCTATGATTCCATAACAGTCTGGTCTGCTTTGGAATTAGCAACAGATGTTGCATTACATTAGAAGGGAAAATCTGGCTAGTAGAGAAGAGTAGAAAAAAACATGATTCTTTACCATTACCATCTGCTTCTTAATTCCTTGACGTATATTGGCTTGGTACTTAAAGATATTTACCTTTGATATATTTTAAACTAAGTTCATAAATTAAATGATAGTTTATACTTCCAACACTGAACAACTTGAGGCATAGGTTTTCACTTCCAGTCTAGAATTTTAGTTTAAATAAGTAAACTCTCTGGAATGAGTTTCTGTGAATTACTCAAGTTGGAAGAGACTTCAAGTGAGTCATCTGCAGTAGGTCATCCTCCTGAGTCATGGTAGAACTGATGCAAATATTCCTACGGCCCCAGGACTTGCTGTGATTATTTCAAATGAGTTTATTTCAGTCAACTTCCTTGCAGTTGATTCTTCTGCCAGAAATAATTATTAAGCATCCTTTAACACTTAATTGCATTCTCCCATGCCAGGACACTATTCCCTTTCTTATCCTCTTCTAAAACAAATGATAATAGCTTGTGACATAAGATTTCCTCCTTGTAAATTGTATTGCTAGTCTTGTGCTTTCTTTTACATTTTAGGTTACGTTATAGGGCATTCATACTCTCTCATTGCTTTGTTCTTTTATCCAATACTCATCGATCATGTTTTAAATATCTTAGGAAGCTTGCTGCTCTTTTTTCTTTTTTTCTTTTTTTTTTTTTCCTCTACAGATTTCTATTCTATTTGAAATGCACCATCCCTAAACCTGTGTTTTGTTTCAAGTAAAGCCAAAACAGCACTATTATCCAGGAGTTTCCATCAAGACTGATTTATTATGATGATCCTTTTGATACAACCCGATACAGAAACTAACTTTTTATGATTAAGGAGAAGCCATAAACATAAATTATGGATAATTTATATTTAATTCAATCCTTATGCCCTCCTCAGAAGTCTTGGTTTGTGTTCTTGAACTTAATAATCTCTCCCACGTATGAGCTTATTTCCATTTGTCTTTACTGAGTTTCTTTATTGATTTTAGAATCTTGTTCCAATTTAAGAAGAGTGTACTATGCTTTAATCCTAACTTCTAAAATAATTTAAATCCATTTCAATTTTAATTTTTGCATAGAGAAATAATGCATGTTTTACAGCACTTTCCAAGTCTTCAGTGACATTTTACTACACCTTGGAATCAGAACTGGTTTTCAAGACCCTATATTCAAGTTAATATTGGAACATTGGAATTACTTTACTTGATTACTTAAAATGGTGCATGCCTAAATTATAGGATTTCTACCTAATTCTTCTATGTCCCATAACCATATAAGATTTTCAGAGTTTCCCTACCAAGTGTCTCCAGTATCATAGTCACTTAGACTATGTTCAGCGGTAATACTTCCTCCCCTAGAATTCCAGTCAAATACACAAGGAAGACAAAGAAATTCTGCAAGCTGCATAACATACAAGGAGCAAACAGTGGCACTCTCACACTCATGCAAAACCTCTCCGTATTTTCTAAATGTTAGTGTTAAACTGACATATCTTGAATTAATTTAGTAGAATGCCCCAGCTGTACTAGCGTCTACATTGTTACTTCTATACTCTTAGTCCACTAAGGATCACATTCAGTTTCTTGTTCTCTGTAGTACTGTATATTTACTGCACTCAAAGAGAAAGTTACTTGATGAAAAGTTTTTCTACTCCCTCTCATTACTTCTGGCTTATTGAATAGTCAACAGATTCTATTTTAAAATAAATTTTTTTTAAAAGGTCCTTATGCTAGATGCTTCTTTTTCAGCTTCCCAAAAAATACTTCTGAAACCCACTTAGCAAATAATTTCTTAGCTCTGTGTTCATTTGATTAGTGTCTGATTCCTCTTATTTCTACTAACATACAGACTGAGGTCCAGTACTGACCATCCAAAAATCATGTCCTACTAGTTTCCAACTCTAGTTTTAGTATGAGTCTTCTGAGGGAGTGTTCCTAAAACATTGAATATCATCGTAGTCAGAAATGTTCGGGGTTGCAGGGAAATGTCCTTTTGATGATCTTTATTGTTCTTGGCCTCTGCAAGCCAGCTGATCAAAGTGCTTGCAGAGTGTTACTGAACGTATTAGAGCACAGAGAAGTAAAGCACTTCCTTACTCCAGCTACCAGTAAAATAAGTAAATAAATAAATAAGCAAACAAATGAATGAAGATAAAGAACATGAGTTGTTTGCCTTATGCTGAAAGTGGTAAAAGCAGAGGCTCTACTCCCTGAGGAATGAGAGACAGTGAGTGGGCACACATGGCTGCGTAATTTGCTCAATTAAGGACTGAATTGCATTACTACCCTCAAAGAGCAAAGTGAAAATCAGATCAGTTTGTTCATTGACTGGCCCCTGCAGTAACACTTTGAAAAAAAAAAAAAAAAGTATTATTAGAACATATCCCTTCAGAAAGAGTCCTAATGTGTCCCTCAAAAGTAGGGGGGGTCTCCCACAAGGGTCTCCCAGAGGCAACAATGAGTTTATTGGGTACAATATCAGATGTGAGATATCTAAAATAAATGTGAATTTATCTGAAGAGCAAAGGAATTGCCAAATCAGTTGGAATGGCCTGTTTTAGTCCATGTCTTGAATCTGGCTGTTAGCAATGCAAGCAAAATCAAAGAAGAACAGAAGAAACCACACAGAGAAAAATCATTTATTATTATGCCAGCTAATGGCTGTCTTATCTCCTGAATCACAAAATTTCATATTTCAAAATTTCTGCCCCTTGAATTTCAGGAAATATGTTCCCTTAGTGGTGAAACCAGCTGTTGCTTAAGACAATGTGACACATAGCACATGCATAATCTTTTACGACTATGAGAGTACATAAGGTGATTACATTTTGTATTTATTAAAATGCATCTCTGAAGATGTATGTTTGTTTTTGAATTATCTTTATTACTGAGCAGTAGTGTAAACTTCTTATTAACTAGGAACAGAATCAGAAAGAATTCAACAGTGGATACTCTTTGTTTTTCTCTCAGGATAAAAAATGTTGAAGAGTGAAAAAGGGAACTTTAAATTTAATTCAGATATTGCTAATGGTTTACCACGAAGTTTGTGTAGTTGAAATCCAGATGCCAGTGCTAAACTAGCAATGTGTATTAAATAATGGACTTTCTCTTTCCTTAGCAATAATACCTCCGAATAACGGCATACGAAAAGGTCTTTTACAGAGGAAATTTATTGAAGTTCATAAATTTCATGCCCTGCCAGAAAAGAATCACTGATGCATGGTTTCAACGCTCAACTCAAGCTTTGGTATGTGCATTCACAGTTAATTGTACCTTACTATAAAACAAGCACCAAGACATTTATTCTATTCACTCCATATAAGGGCATGAGGATCTAGCTCTCAGTGACATTTTGCTGATATAGTGATACTGCAATACTAAACTTAATTATATTAAATGCAGGGGAAAATTCAGCTGTAAATATTATAGCACAAACTGTACCTTGACATATACCTATGGTGACCCTACCAAAGTCAAAGCACAAAGATTTCCCAGCAGAGTATGGCCTTATGAATAAACTGGTATATGATATGACATACAGTTATTTTTATCATAGCTGGGAACATGAAGTAGGGGAAAAGCACTTTGTATTCTTTGCAGATAACTTTGACACAAACTAGCCCTTTTGTTTCCAGAGATTCTCCTGAAATTCTATTCAAAATAAACAAGGGTTTTGCCCCCAAAATAATATACAAGTGATTCCTGAAGTGCTTATTTTAGATCAGAATGGTACTATATAGGAGAGTATCATGTTTTTGAAATCAATGGGACTGTCCCTGGTAAATTATTTTTCACCTAATACATTCTGTCATTTTGTGGAAATTTTAATTGGATTGAGAAATTAAAGGTAAAAAAATATATGTATGATAGTCAATAGCTATTTATTTCTAAGTCAGAAGTGATTACGAATATCGACATACTTTTATTCTCAAAATTCTTGCCTGTTGTAGATAGATTTGAACCTCACACTACAAAATAGCACTTTTGCTACAACAAGTGACAGAAAAAAAAATATTTTGAAGTGAGCTGTTCTCTTATGCTCTCTAAAATTCTCACCAGAATTTATGTCACTGATTGATAAAACTCAATTTAGCTTGACTGATAGATCTAAGCGTGGAAGGACTGTAGTATATACACCTTTTTCCTGTCTTCTTTGTGCTGCCTTTAACAAATTTCACAAAGTTTCTCTGGTGCTTGTCCACTTTGAAGAAATGTTGAATATGTCTCAAGCCTGACCTACCATTTCTTCTTGGGTCTGAACTGGACTTTTCAGTACATGTGTGAAGGCAGAGGAAGAAGTGAGGACTTCTAAAAGGGCTGAGGCATGCCAGTGCCCAAGCTGAGCATGCAGAAAGTAACTGGTTTCTTGACATTATTGGTAATACCACCATCTTTGCACATAAGAAACTCCTAAATGTAAAAATTGACTTTACCTAGCCCCCCCAAATAATAATTTTAACACGTTCTCTCCTCATTGCCTGAGTACATTGTTACACCTGTGCCAATAAAATAAATATTGCCTGTTTCTTTTCCCTTCCCTTCCCTTCCCTTCCCTTCCCTTCCCTTCCTTCCCTTCCCTTCCCTTCCCTTCCCTTCCCTTCCCTTCCCTTCCCTTCCCTTCCCTTCCCTTCCCTTCCCTTCCCTTCCCTTCCCTTCCCTTCCCTTCCCTTCCCTTCCCTTCCCTTCCCTTCCCTTCCCTTCCCTTCCCTTCCCTTCCCTTCCCTTCCCTTCCCTTCCCTTCCCTTTTCTTCTATAGCTATTTTTAATACCTTTACATGTATCAACCTTTACCTGCAATTTCCGTGCAAGGCCAAAAATAAAGTATCATATAATAATTATTTTTGGTATTTTTGTAAAACACCTTTTCTGTACTACTGCTCTAATTTATAGAGTCTGACGCTGCAACCTGTTACTCATTTATAGCATAATTCATTTGGACACAATAGAGGAACTTGTGTGAAGTAGTGTCCACAGCTATAACAATCAGATTCACAGACTACAAAACTCCTTTTATACGGACATTCCCAAAGCAAACTCAAAAGTCTCTTGAACTATATGGAGTAAAGATTTTCACCTAGAAAAATGGGATGTTATTCAAAATGTTTGCTTGACCTGGAACAATTCCTTTAGCATCACAGCCTCAAGTGTGTTGAAGATTCTGATAATATACTAGTATGGCCAATGACATAATGGGAATGTTAACTGCCCTTCATAATGGCACTGAAGGTAACCCTGCTGAACAAATATTGGGTGAAGAAAGAGAAACCTGGTGAGATTTGGAAGGCACATGCACAGATTAATTAGCAGAGATCTGAGCTGAGGAGAGTCCCCACTGTTAAGTATTTATTATTTGTATTTTAGACAGTGCTGTGGATCGTACCTTTAACCACCAGCATTTGCCTGGAGACAATCTGATTCAAACCTGTCAGAAGTTACTAAATGAACAGTGAATCAGTGTTCTAATAATTATTTGGTTGTGGAAGAGCTCTCTGGCTTTTCTGTACCAGGCAAACACAGCATGGTACAACTAAATGATTATATGTTAATGACTGCAATAATTTAAGGCTAGGCAAGAGCTGGAGAGCAGTATTCAAGTGGGCTGAAAATCTGTTCAGTTGAGTGAACTATTTAACACCTCTGCTAATGGGCTGTGTTCCTGTTACCAGTAGTATGCTTGAAGGATATATTTATCTGTTTTCATATTTTAAGGATATGCTGTAGTGCTCATCTTAGTATCTTTAATTGGCCTTGTGTAAATATACATGAATTTCAGACATTTAAATAATAAAGGTCTGGCACTGCCTGTGGATTTATGAACTTGGTTTTAATTGACTTACAGGAAGAGAGGAATTAAAACTATATATATATATATTTTTTTTTTCTTTGGTTTTCAGAATGATGTGAGGACTGGGTATCTGATAATCGTTTTTAGGACTGGACAAAGACTACTGAACTGTACTTCATTTCTAATGCAAATACTAAGTGATTCAATTCATTCTTTCTCCTGAATGAATTGTCAGTAATTTATAATATGTAAAACTGGGAGAGAGAAGAGAATATTCCAATACAACAGACTATTTACTGTGCTAGCACATCTATTTGGACTATGTCTTCTGCTATGCTCTCCACTTTAAACATTTAAAGATGGACTTTTTTAAACAAACCTGTTAAGTCAGTGAGAACTTTGTTGGACAAAGTAGTTTGAATTGTGTCTTTCATCAACACTGTATATCTGCAGTATCTTTTAAAGTCTGTGAATTAATACATATGTGATGATTGTTGCTAAGTTATCATTATGTTTAAGTCCTTTCAAAACCTCTAAAAATTCTTCCCAAAGCTTGTCATCTTCATTCTGTATTCTTCCTCCATACTGGTCCCTCAAAATCTCTCAAATATCTTAGGGGACATGTAATTTGCCTGTACCATGTTAACACCTGGCAAAATAATGTGTGGCATATGGCCTAGTAGCCTATGAAAGCACAAAGGCATTTGGCATTGCATGAAAAATTAAATTTCTGAGTAAATTAGTGACAAGGGGATGCAATTTTCTATTTCACCTATAGACCTCCAAAAACAAATTGTAGTTTAAAGCCAATGAAGTATCTGCTATGACAGAAAAGTGCCTTACTCACTCTCTCTGCATCTGCTGATAGTTTCTTAGCAAGTTCACTAATGTAGGTAACATTTTTTATAAATACAAAAAAACACAAACAAAAACTAAAGATGACATTATATTAAAATGTATAAAATGTGTTAGTGATTAGCATCAGCTTTTCTACCTATGTTCATTTTTATGTGATACATGATGCTTTTTCTGTGTGAAATAGCAGTGTCTAGTGTGTGACCTAGTCTAACATAGTCACATTTAATCCAAAAGTTCCTATCAGTGAAGAGAAATAAGAAGGGGAAAATAATGAAAGGGATGCATTCTTTCTGTCCTGATTACTTTTGTAAGACATTTGAAATAACTTAATATATAGTCATTTTTTTCCTTTCTACATTCCTTCAGCTCACCTTTACTATGCAAATGATTAACATTATACACCTATTTGACCCCAACACCATATTCTTTTCTGTTTTGAAAAGGTCATGGCAAAGCAACATTGCATATTTTTTTTCCTTTGTAATTTTAAAATATTTACATTATAAACAGAGCTAATTCTTTGATAAAGTTAGGAAATTTAATTATGACTTGAGCAAGTGGCCATCATCCCTTTAGCAAGCTAAATACAATCTGTCCAGATTGTCAGAGATATAATGCTTCACTACCTCCTCGTTGCTTGGCACCTTTAAAAAAAATAAAAAATAATAACAATACACACTTATTTAGACACTAATTTGAGTCTCCTGAGTTGGAAATGCTGACATGTTCAAAATCCCCTTCACAATATGGATTTTATAACCTGTACTTACCTCTACTGAGGTGATCATGCAAGGTTTGGATGAAACACTGATTCAGGCTACTTCTCATTTTCTGGACTGGCTTTCAAATCCTCTGAAGTTACCTCACCACAGGTAGGAGATAAGAAATTTGAAGGGTTGTTACACACTGCCAATATTGATGGAAGGCTGGTAGAAAGTTATTTGGCACAGCAGGCCATAACTAGAAATTCACTCTCAGCTCAGTGATCTTTTTCATGTAGGCCACAAAGATGCTGCAACCTCACAGGCAGGGTCACACTTTTCAGACTTTCTCTCTTTGGTTTTGAAACAAAAAAGACACATACATTTCTTGAAATCATACAGTGACACATTATTAAATGAAGAATCCAATACATAAAAAGGAAAGCATAAGATAACTTCTTATTCCTGTGGTCCTTCCAGCTTCCACACATTTTTTTTTTAATTTTATTTTTATTTTTCTGTAGTTTTAATTATGTTGTTTCTTCCTCTGCTACTTAACTTTTCTTTCACTACAAAGATTTAATTTTAACTTGGCACTTGGCATAATGCTCTTCATCTTTTGCTTTGGATTTCTGTCTTTCACATTTCTTCCATGATATAGTGTTCAGCTTCATAGATGTTATTTTCCTACTCAAATCTGGGCTATAGCAGCAGCTCAGATTGTACCAGTCCTCCACATCTACAAACATTCTCCTACTTGCCTAGTAGGTCACCTTTTGTTACTAGATTGAATACATCCATTAAGACTGTGGTAAAGACACCAAATTTGGGCTGCTTTGCTGGCAGGAGATGACAGATCTGTAGGCAAAGGAGACAATGTGTTAACTGGGGAGATGAAGGAAGTTCATGGACAGTGGACAAAAGGCTGAGGAGGTCAAGGGAACAGGGCAGTTTTGCTGGTGGATTCTTTTATACTAGGGAAATTAAATTTTGCTGGGTTTGGTGGCAGATTCTTTATGCTTTATTTTACCAGATGTTATCCAGATATTTTATTGAGATATATTTCAAAGATCATCTGGACATTTTCACCCATCCAGTACCTTGTAAAAGAGAATACTGATAAAACTCTTCCTTGCTCTTAATTTTGTCATATTTTCAGTTTCTGAAGATTTACTGATTTTTATGTTTATTTTTTGATAACAGAGTAATCAGTAGTCCTGCAGTTCCTTCCTGCCTTGGCATGAAAATCTACTATAAAGACCAGTCAATCCCTTTTAAGGACCAGCCAATTCCAATGGACACACTGAAGCTATGGACCTAGCCACTTTGCTTAGGATGTCTGATCTAGTTAGTAGTCAATGTAGTCAATGCTTCTTCGGAAAAAATTTGCTCATTATATAGACTTGGACTCAAATGAAAACTATCCTTTTTACCCAAGGCTCTTTGACCACTTCTATAGTACAAATCTTCATTATAAATTGCTCGGATGCACATATTACTCCTTCTCTTGTCATTTCTATCTCATTAGCAGTCTTGTTTTTTCATGCTTTTGGAGAATGAAATACCTAATGACACATATTCAAGCTCAGGTTTTAAAGCAATGCAACTGTGGATAGCTATCTAAGAAGCTTCACAGGCAGTTTTGGGGAGAGCTGGGGATATCTGCCTGAATCATGGCTGATAGCAACTGAGAAGAAAGAGCTTTCTTCTGATTTATAACTGTTCCATCTAGGTTGTTTTCACTTAGGAAAAAAAAAAAAGAGAGAGAGAAACAACAACAACAAAAAAATACTTATTGACATGAAACCACTTTCATAATTATCTGAAAAATAGAGTACTGACTTACTTTGAACTAAGATGCAACTTCAAAAGCGTGAGAAACTTCTTATGGTATTGAAATGTCATTTTCCTCGTGATATAGGAGTTGTTGTCTCCTGCATTACTGTAGACTGCCATTCTTATACCCCCAAAGGTATACTAATCAATTCTTAAAGAGTCTTGCATCATCCATGTTTTAGAAGTCTGAACTACTGAGTGATCTTTGTAGCAGACACTTCTGAAAAAGCAGCATTCACAATACTTATGCATAATTTACAGTATAATTCTTTACACTTATCTAGTACCTTTCAGCTCAGGATTACAAAGCTCTTTGCAAATATTAATTAATTTATCCCTCCAGTACTGCTATCAGATAGGAGATATTAGTATTCCTCAGGAGAGGCAATGGTGAAATGAATGTTACTTTAACCAAGTCACCATTACTCGATATCTTTTTTTTTTTTCATAAGCAAAATGGAGATAAAATAATGAAGTAACTCACAAGAATGTTATTAAGAATTTTTTGTTTGTTTGTTTTTGACTTAAATCAGGACATTTTTACTGCAAAATATTATTTTTCATGTCATTAAGTAGGCATAAATTTGTGAAGATCCAAACTCTTGTACTCAGCCTAATGCATACTGAAATAAGTAGGAGGTGGACATGTAAGCTCTAGTCACCTTAGAGGATCCTGGCCAAAGACCCAAATGTTCAAAGCCCTTATCAAGCCGATATCAAGCCCTTCCTGTTCTGTGTTGCTTACAGCAGGATTTCAAGGACGTCAGTGGTGTTTTTGTTTTATACAAGTGTTTCTTGCTTATTTTTCTTTTGTCTTTAAGACTATTGCCTGCTTTAGAAATCAAGGAATTGACATTAAAACTCTTCATTCTCTGAGTTTCTGAGAGCTTTTTGACACTTAATCAAGCCCTGCTGCTCCTAGCTCCCTTTATTATGATAATGTATTATTCCAAATTGAAGACGGCAAGAAGAAAATTACTTAGATGATGTCTTAACACATTAAACGAAGGCCTGCTGTCATTGAAGCCCATAGCAACACTCCCATTATTTGCTTAATGCTGATGTTGTATTCTGAGCAATGCCATACAGCAAAGAAAAGCTAGACACAGACTGCTGAATGTCTTTAAATGTTAGCGGTAGTTGATACTTAAATTCCTTGGTGCTACGGTGTTCTAATTTGATATCTGATGCCTTGCTAAGGTGGAGTTTCCTTGTTTATTCCCAGACAGAAACATCGCTGTTATCTTCCTATCTAATATTTGTTCAGGACTTTTCATTATAAAAGGAACCCATTTTCACACTTCTTTTTCAAATGACCAGTGACTAAAGGAGAATTTTTTAACTTGAATATGAGGGATCCCATTGCCTAATTCTGTCTCCTGGCTTCCTGTGTTTCTGCAACAGCCCCAGAGAACAATATATCTCCCAGTACACAGGACAGAAGAAAATGTCTATTGACTAAACTTTCTTCTAAACTTCAGATTTCATTTCCAACTGAATGTTTGCCTTGAAAGGTACATGGTCACTTTTGTTTTTAATAGATAAGTCAAATAACAGAGAATTTGCTTCTACATGCCTTATAGAGAAACAAATTAAAAAAAAAAAAAAAAAAAGCTTTCTAAGACTGTTTTAGGTTTTTTAATACTTAGAATTCAAGATACCCATCTCCTAGTGCATTAACAAATGATAGCTTTTGTAGTCATAATTTGAAACATTTTTGTCAGGAATGCATAAGCTCTGAATATAACTGGCCAGGTCACTATAATGAAGCAAGAGAAGGAAAAATAAATGGGATGCCTGAGCTGTCTCTGGAGACAAACCTTTTATTATTACTGTTGAACAATTAGGTAAGAATTATTATAATAAAGAAATGTATAAGATATTTGCAGCATCAGTGTGGTGTGTATATATATGTATATAACAAAAGAAATGTGGGGCTATTCAGCTTGCTGGCATTAAATCGTAGCAGTATCAGCTAATTTCTTTATATTGCTCTATTTAGACTGCTATATAATAACATTTAATTTGTTAACAATAAGCACTGTTTCTGTGACTTAGATGTGCTTGTGGTTTATGACTTTCAGCACCTCACATTGTAGGAGGTCAGCATATACAGTTTCCCCCGAAACTCATGTTTTCTGATAGATTCTACTCTGGTGCAAAATGGGCTTCAAACCACATAATAAAAATAGAAATCATAGCCATCTGGGGCTTTCACCTTGTTTCTCTTATACTCACTTTAGTAAGTCATACAATTCTATCATGAATGATTGAGTACTTCACTGAAATCCAGGGGGATGAGTTGCAGCTCATGCAGGCATACCAAGCTCTCCTTACACCAGCTCATTGAGGTACAAATAATAACAGAGTCTAAGACTGTAAAGAGATGGATTATGGGCTTGGGACAAATAACAGAGTGGACAGAAATCTGGCTAATATCTGCTATTGGTATCTGAGCTGGCTGGTTTGAAGCTAACTCAGGTTTGTGCTTGTGAAATACACTGAATTGCTGAAGTCTCTGGCTTGTAATGGCATAAGGGGTCTCAAAACTGGAGTAAAAAGGATGCTACATTTGAGTCAGGCCTTGGGGGTGGAAGTCTCTTCCCTCATGTTCTTCAGGCCCTTGTCTCCACTGGAGTTGTTCAGCATTAATGGTTGTCCTTTGTGGAGACTTCCAGACAGCATTTGTAAAGTCATGGTGTGGTGGTTTTACCTTGCTAGACAGATGAACTCTACCACAACCACCCCCTCCTCAGAAGAGGAGGAGAAGAAGAAAAGGTAAAAAAAAAAAAAAACAACAACAATTCACAGGTTTAGAAAAGGATAATTCATTATTTAAAGGGAAAATAATTATTAAGGTAAAATTATTATTAAGGGAAAATTAAATAATTTAACTAAATAGGAAGGGAGGGGGGGAGGAGGGGGAACAAGCAAAGGCCATATGGAAGCACAGAGAGAGAGGAAATAAATTACTCTCTATTTCCCACCAACGAGCAACGCTTGACCACATCCCTGAAGCAGGCCCTCAATACCTGTAGCCAGTTTTCAGGAGATAAACAAGAGCCCACCCCTTCCCTCTCCCTCCATTTTCCCACCTTTTGTTGCTGAGTGTCACACCATATGCAATGGAATATCTCTTTGGTTGGTTTAGGTCAGCTGCCCTGGTGATGTCCCCTCCCCACTTCTTACCCACCCCCAGCCTGCTGGCTCTTGGGGGGTTTGGAGGGAGTCCTGATGCTGTGCCAGCATTGCTCAGCAATAGACACAACAATGGTGTGATACCAGGGCTGTTCTAGCTACACGTGCAGAGCACAGCACTGTATGGGTTGCTGCAGGGAAAGTTAACTCCATCCCAGTCAGACTCAGTACATGTTGTCCTATATATGCTAGAACTGGATTTATCCCACAGATGAAGATCCAGGTTTGACCTGGATCATGCATGGACAAAGGTCCTCTCAGTATAGGATTTGTGCTGGTTCTGCACTTTTATGCTGGTTTTACGCCAACTGGAAAAGAAGAGGAAAAGCATAATCTGGCATAAAGCTAGAGAGATGCAGACAGATAATACTTGATCTGGCAGGCAGCCTGGCAATATGAAGGTAACTTATTAATATTTTAAAATAAACTTAGGTCAGCAAAGTAAATATATACCACATCAATGCCTTTCATCTCATGACTGACATGTTTTTAATTCACTAGCAGGACAGGTATGTCATTAGGGTGGATATAAAGAGCAGCAAGGACCATATGCATATGGTTCAGAAGTCAGCCGGAGGCTATAAGTTTTACATAACTGATTTTCACAATTCTGTCATTAATATATGTCTTTCTAGGAGGCAGACTCCCAAGGTGTCTTTCCAGAGATTTTTATGAATGCCTACCGGAACTGCTTAGCTCAGTGTGATTGCTTTGTCCTTCTAGTTGTGCCAAATCAAAATTTCCATTGTTTTCTTTTTCTTTAATGTAGTACAACAAATGAAAAATATTTAGAAGTCCTAATCTCCTATAAAATACAATTTTCTTCCTGCAAGGACAAAACTTGTTACTGATACTGCCATCCCACACTAAATGAAACACAGATTCTTTATTTACTGTGTTTGTCCTCAAACATTTTCAGTCACCTCCCCACCCCAATTCTAATGCTGATAATTAAAACAGAATATTTGCACATACAGGCAGATAAGACACAGACATATGCATCCTTTCAAATGATTTAATCATAATGTGCCTGTTGACTTTGTTGTCTATTTGGCTTTTAAAGATTTAAAGTCTATTCCAAGGTACAAAGCTTTGCCAAAAGTGACTATAACTTTCACAACAAGGGGAGTCTCCAGTTGTGTTCAAAAACTTTTGTAACTCCTTAATGTTACAGGCTCTTTCTGTGAATCTCAATGCAATCTCCCACACCCTTTTGCTGACAACACTGAATGAAGAGGTTTTCATTTCAAAGTACCTTGTAAGGTAAGTGCTAGGCACCTGACCTGAATTTTTCAGGTACCCAGTGTTTAAAATCACTTGTGAGGACAGGATGATCTAAGAGAGGCAAAGTATGTCCATTTATAAAATAAGTAAGGATGTGTGCAAATTATTTTATTATTATTTTTTTTAATCTGTGTGAATAGATGTTTTAAATGTGCCATTAAAAGTTATGTGGTTGTCTTACTCTTCCACATGTAAACTCTTTATTAAAGACCTGGAGGAGAGGGGTGTGGATACTAAAGTGTTTATCTTTCAACAGTTCAAATCTATTTGAGTTTGCTGATACCATGAAACGTCAGCTTGTTCTAAATATGGTCTGCTGTTAATGTATTGTATGCTGTATGCACAGATCCAATAGACTTTGGTTGGATTCTGGAACGAATGTAGAAGGGAGTTTCTCCTCAGACTTGAGTGAGGGCCTCATTCTTGTCGCATTCTTACCCAGCTGCATTATATTTGCAGAAGCTTTAAAATAAATAAATAAATAAATAAATAAATAAGGACTGAAAGAGACCTCAAATTACAATCTGTCTAGTGATTACCCCAAGACAGCCTCTGTTACACTGAAATCACTCCTGAACAGATGTTTTGTGTAAGCAGTGACGAAGGCCTCCAATGATGAAGACACCTAAACCTCTAGAGGCTACCTGAAAAGGTTGCTAGAATGAATTCAACTGAACTTCCGGATAATCCAGATGTTGTGAAATTGACTCTCATCTGAAATATCTGGAATGTTTCAGTATGGAAGAACACTGAGCTGTGTCAGGGCTCTTATGAATTTTCTCTCTTTGCTGTAGGATTGTGTATGCGCAAGGCTGTGAGACATTTACATTCCAAGTGGTGAAAGCATTCTCATTCTCTCATACTTTTAAAAATACAGCCTCTCTTGTTGCTACCTTAAACAGCATAATGCCTCTCTTCCTCTATCTAATGATCTTCCCTTTGGATCCATCACAAATAGCTTGGGGGAGAATATACAATTATACCCCATAATACCATGTCAGACTGCCAGGCATTGCTTTCTACCTGAAAAACAGAATGAGTCATAAGAAAAAGAAAAGCCACAGAGGATCCAACAGATATTTATTCATTTTTTATAAACTTTTGTAAAAACTTCGAAGGCTGGAGACAATGATGTTCCTTATTCAGCTATACATTCTTGCACATCATGAACTGTGACCACAAAGCTGCACATGTATCACTGACCAAGAGCTTTGGGTACTTCCAAACCTCTACGAACATGCCTACGTCCTGGCCAACTTAACTACCATGTCTCTTTCAGCACAATATGAATAAAATAAAGATACCTAGGATGGTTCCTCAGCAACAAGGCTAAATTACGTGGAACAATCTGTGACCATACTATTAACTATCTTAATTTTCAGAGCAGAAATGCATGCAAGGCATCTGGGAATGATCACTGAACGGTATTCCTGAGTCATCTCGGGGAAGAGTTTGTAAAATAATTGTGACCAGAACTGTTCTGAACATGTAGCAGTGCACATGTATGGGTACTAGTGCCCAGAGTGCTCCTGGAGAAGGCATACATTACACCCATAAGGATGCGAGTGTTTACTTTGATTCATCTGAGTCCATATTTTTAAGCTGTACCTTATAGCCACCCTTATCAGCTGGTATAGGAATAGAAAAAAAAAAAATTTATATATATATATATATATATATATAAACACCCACACTCAGACCATGCTTTCTTTCCTATTACCAGAGCTTAGATATACAAAAATAAATAAATACATAAATAAATAAATATTAAAAAAATATTGTGTGATTTGCCTGAGTTAGAGCTAACTCTTTAGGCTGACATATAAATGATAGTACTTGTGATTCACATTAGTGCTGTGGTCTGGGAAATCCAGCAACCCCAACATATATAATACAAGGATAAACTTTTCCCACATTCTTGGACTGTTAAGATGTGCTATTGTGGCTGGAGATTCTCTAATGTCCTAATTTATTAGGGAAGTGAGATAATTCAGCTTTAACATTTTTCTCTTGAGGGTCCTCTATAGGTCACTAGAACAGCACACAACCCCAGGAATGAAGACGTACATATGACCTTTTCCCCTCTCTGAAGTGCAGTGCTATTGGAGTTGGACATCCAGAGCCTATCAATACATGTGAATATTGTTTGTTTTCAGTGCTCCTGTGAGAGCTGACTGTAAAATCAATTCTTTTTAAGTTGAGCTCTGACTGAGTTGAAGATCTAAAACAGGTAGACTGGCCCTTTCCCCTGCCTCTCCTCATTCAGCCATTTTAGTCAAGCTATACTGTGGAAAAGGAATCAATCTCACGTATTGTTCACATAAGAAATGTTAAATAGCGAAGTTTAAGGTCAAGTAGGCCCATGTATCCGTAATGCCATCAGCTCTTTATTACGATTTTGAGATTTGAGATTTCTACTCCACAGGATTTTTTTTTTTTTTTAAAAAAGGTATTTAAATTATTAAACCCTTGCTGAGGTTTTCAAAGGAATGTACTCTGAGGCAGGAGAAACCTAGGAGCTGTATTCATTTTAAATAATTCTAGTATTCCAATTAGGAAAGCTGTGAGCTTTTTGTTTCTTAGCTGCCTGCAGACATGGCAGAGACTGGGAGGCTTTTTAAAAATCCCTGATTCTTATTAAAGGCTTTTTTTTATTTATTCCTAAGGCAATATCTATGTAATATAATTGTTTGCAGTTATCTTTACAGTTATCTTATGTCAGAATTTCATCCTCAGAATAGTGAATCACAGTCACAAGATTTCTAATGCTGACAAATTTCAACACACTTTTTGAGAAATGTAAATTTGAGTGTACAAAGCTCAAATTAAAATACCCTGATGTGACACATTATAATAGATAATATGCAGGTGTGAACCTATAAACTACGTTTATTAAAAAATGAGTTTGTGTGACCAATTAGAGGACATTTTTTGCTTAAGACCATTTTTCAGAGTCACAATATTTTAAACAAAATTCTGTTCTTCAAGGTTGCTTTTGGAGCCTACATGTAAAATTTTATGTTTTTAATGATATCCCTGTTCAATCATTTCCTGACAGAAATTATATTGATTTGTAGGTCACAAAACATTTTTAAAGTTAATACAAAAATATGTGTGCTGTTGTATTTTTTGTTTCCAAATGCGTATGCATCCAGTACAACTTTTGTTTGAAGATAACAGGCAGTTCAGTTCAGAGAATCAAGCTAGCAAAGTTTTCAGAAGTCAGTATTCAGACTTTTTAAATAAAATAAAATCCAATGTGTAAAAATAGAAAAATATGTTCATATAAAACCCTTTTTTTCACAATGTCTTTCTGTCATTTGTGACTTACTGGCCTGGTAGGCTGTTCTCAGGTCTGGCAGTCTACGACTTTACTTTAAAAAAAATGTGTCCTGCAGAGCACACAAATTTCTGGCAAGTCTTTCAGGACAGAATAACTCATCTACAAGCATTGTCACTCCTGACATAACAAATGTTAAATATTGGTCTGTTTAATTGTTTAAACTGTTACACTTTTGTATATGGAGGAAATGCAAGTTGACTCAAAGGATATGTTCGTCCAGGTAAAAATTATGGCCTTGATCATCTTGCATCATTAAAGTGAGTGGCAGTTCTGCTGACGATTTTGCAAGGAACAGATTCAGGCAGTCAACAATCAGGAGAGAAACAAGCATTTATGCCTCTGAGATTTTAATGTTTTGACTTTCTAACAAAGGTATATCTTCTGACTGTTTTTACTTAAGAAAAATGCTTAAACATATTTAACTATGTATTTGGGTCCCATTGATTCTTAATGGGATTCAATCATGTGCTCAAGTAGTTTGGGAATGATAGCCTATGATAAGAAATATAAATGTAGAAATGAGTTGAACAAGTAAACATGAATAAATAGTTCTGCCTGTATGAGGTACTTATGACTCTTGAATAACTCTCAAATCCACATTTATGTCCTCCCAGCATTATCAACACGTGGCTTACCTAAGTATGGTTTGTTTTCTACCTCGTCAAGAAATTCAAAATTAGCTTTGCTGAGGCAAGATATTTAAGGAAGAGTGCTTTTCATTAGATATAGCTCTTCTGCACTGTTGGATCAGCATCTGATATATTTAGATGTTACATGTTTTTCCTCTGCAGAAAAGGTCTAATGCAAGAAAATAACCTGTTATTTTGTTGTATGATGGCATTTTCCATTCATTAAAATGCAAGTCCTTCAGGGCGTTGAATTTAATATATGCTTTAGTAAATAATGAGAATGGGGGAAATAGAGTGCTTACAGTTCTGAAAGTGTGCATGTGCTTCAAAGTCATATTTACCATCCAAGCTACCAGCTTTTAATGTATTAACAGCCAGTATATCAGCATAATTATTGCTGTTTATTTCAGTTTTAATGAGGAAACAAACATAATAATACATTAGAAGAAAGAGGGCTGACAGGTGTATTAACAAATAGGCTTATAGAGAAACAGATGCAATGTTATTTTCAGCAGGGAGTTAGAATAATAAAAATAAGCTAAAATTAGAAAATACATACTCAAGTTCACAACATTCTTAAGCAATGTTCAGATACCTTTAAACATATTAATCTGTCTGAGCCCATTAAGACTAACTAGAGTACTTTTTAATGTCATTCTCAATATTTATTAAATACATTATTTAAAAGTAGAACCTCCTCTGTATCACAGTAGCCAGTTGAACACTAATGAAAGGCGTCTGCCAAGAGCCTTGTTTGCAACACCGTGTGATTTTTCCTGTGCAACATCCTATTTATGATAGACCAAAGACTCAGAGCATAGCCAGGGCAAAAGATGTTCCAGTTCCTTCACTTAGTGGCACAGGAACTGTAGAACACGTGAGATCATATTTCAAGACCACAGGTAAGATTTGGACTGAACATGCAAGCTCTGTCATGTTAGAGACAGGCTGTAAATAAAAATGAGTTGTGCTGGGCAGTGTTGCAGTTTTAGCTCACAGGACAGAAAGCTGTTATCACTTAGGTATGTTGGGCTAAGTGGGCTAATGTTTATGATCCTGGAAATAAAAGCTGCAGTTGAGCATGATACAAACAAAACTCCCCAATTTTTACCTATGCCTATAGTTAGACATGCATTTGAGACGTATTTGATTTCTGTTCATTTCACAAAATAGGTGAGTGTAGACCTTCCAAGACAGATGAGTACAGAAGATACTTAATCAACAAAGAATGTAAATACAGTAAATCATTGGAGCACAATCAGAAAAAATGTAGACAAGCATTTAAATAGTGGGCTTCAGTCCTTTTTCTCATTAACAGGACTTTGATCAATTGTATCTCAATAGCTTCATTTGTTATATTCAGTAAAAGAACAAGAACAAATAAACCCAATTTTTATGTTAAAAAAAATCAGCTGGAGATCTCCCCTTTACATCCTACAATGCCCCAATCTGAATGCATAGAAAGCATATGCATACATGGATCAAATTTATTGTAAGAATCAAAAAGATGTATTTAATTTGAAGGGTTGACCAAAGGCTTTCTCTACTGTTCAATACATTTTTCATATATATTTTGATTCTTTTTATTATGGCTAGTTAGGGAGTCAAGAAATTTTTGAAATCATCTAGACAGACTTAATAGTTTCCATAGAAAAACTGATGAGCCATATTTTAGAAAGAGCGGAGTGAGTACATGGTATATTTGGTTAATGAAAACTGAAGCATTCACACTACCTGCAGCTTGAAGAGACCTTTGGTGACCTCAGTAATTTCTGTTGCAGACATTAAGTATAATCTTTTAAAGTGAAGCCATTTGCAGAGAAGTCGTCTTGTGAGAAAACAGAATACTTCAGATTTCAAGGCAAGATCTGTTTACTTTTCTTAAATGGCCTTTTAAAACTAAGTTCTGAAAGCAATGGATCATATGACAGTATACTTGAATATGCACACCTGTCCACGTGATCACTCCTCCCAACAGCCAATGTTCCATACTTCAATCCATTTGATAATTTCAATTGAATTTGACAGAGCAACAAAGCCATAAATGTAGTTTGTAAATGGGAGGGATCTTGTTGATTGTGATTGATAAAGGGGCTGTAGCGTGAGGTAATCTGCTGTTAGCCGCTACAGAATCTGCACTGATTAGCTGACCTAGTAAGTGTTCTGCTTGTAGGAAAAGCTTCAGCTGGCATTTGCAATCAACCAGGAACAGCTGTGGTCTCCACTGCTGGTTTCTTTTTTTTTTTTCTTTTTTTTTTTTTTTTTTTTATCTCTGCATTGCTGCCTCTCTCTGGTCCCTACTGGCACTCCAGGATTCTTGACTACCGTTCATCACCAACACACTGTTGATCATAAAACCGTTGATACTGGATTTTACTACCCAGTATCAAGGGCTATAGAGTATTCCTCTCCACCATTCAAGGATCTCTACAGCTACAGTCACACAGCTCATCTCAGGTATCTTTATTGAAACAAGGTGGCTAGTAGCAAGAATAGCAATTAAATGCTCTGTAACAATGGGATGAAACCACTCAATAGCCCAAGTCCAATGACTCTTATCCATGAGTCTCTTACACACTTGCTACTTCTTTAGACACCATATCAGATGTTTTTCTATTGTATCAAACATTGTTGAAATAACCTGGTTTTGTTTGTTTGTTTGTTGTGTAGATGTTGTCCGCTGAACAGTAGTTGCACTACACAGTAAGTTAGGCTTCCTGGATTCATGTTTGCATAGCCTACTTCAAATATAAGACTTGACCAATTTTTTGTATATTTAGCTCTAACTTAACTATGTATAAGCTGTATGTATGTCTATCAGTTTAAAGACCAGGTAGTATAACAATCTTCTGTGTCTGTGGTGAGATAAAATACCTGATTTTAGCACTGCGTACTGGTGTTAATACACACTAACTTGCAACATGTGTTGTTAAATTTAAGGAGACATGTCATGATTAAATTTGTGTCCAGGCATAAAAACTTCAAGGCCTACAGATACTACCAAGAAAAAAGCAGAAAGTAATAGAAGATTTATGCTGAAAGATATGTCTAACAGCTGGATGAATTCTTAACTCCTGACGTACCTTTAATATGGTTGTTAAGGAGGTTTAGAGTGTGTATTTCACCTGTCAAGCAATTATAAATTATTATCAGTCTGCGGACTGATGATGTTTCTGGACTCTCCATTGTCTTATGAAATCAACGTGAAGATGGCCAAATACTGATTAGATGAAACTGAAGAGACTAGTGGAGCCTGGCAGCATTGCTTACCTACAATTCTATTGTGATCTATATGGTCATTAGTGAACATGGAACTATCTTCCAGGGTCATTCAAATGAGATGTTTTTGATATTTTTAAATGGCAGTCTCCTCTCTTTCAATCTAATAGGAGGATCTGGTAAGATAAATACATGTGACTGACAGTGTACCGGGCTGGAAATTTATATGGAAAGTGAAGCAGATGAAACTAAACACAGAACTGGAGGCTGGATTTGTTTGGGTCACTTTTGCAGTATGTACATAATTCTTCTAGGGAGGAACATAGCCAATAAATATAAATATATTGTATTATTGTATACAATTATTATAAATATGTATATTTATAAATGTTCTATTTATTAAAACTTGAAGGCATTTGCAGCCACTGGCAATCAAAAGCTTTCCAATGAATGAAAAAGAAACACATGGGAATGTGTGCTATCCCATGACAAACATAATAACACCTTGTATGACACACGCTCCTGCTGAAACTGATGCTTAAAATGCTTATTAATATTTTGAGAGCTGCAGTTCTTTCATTTTGTTGCCAAGACTAAGTTACAGTGGTGTCCAGCAGAACATTTGCATATTTCACTAAACAGCAATATATAGTTCAAGCATAAGAAAATGTCTCACCTCACCTTTCAGCAAAGTGGGAGCAATTCAAAATTGTGGTAATGCTTCATACCATAAAAATCATTACTGCAGTGGTAAAACACACTATACTGTGCTTTTATGTTTTTGTTTTTTTTTTTGGTCAGCTTCTCCCTGTTCTAGTCATGTTATCAATCCAAAATGAGGAGCTAATTGTATTGTGAATTACCTCTGAAGGCATGCAATCAAGAAAAGTTTCAAATGCATAAGCTAAAAGGGCATGGGCATATTTCTACCCCTCCAGAGGATGTTACGGAACAGAAAGAATTCCTAACCACAGCATTAATTTTTCAGCATACTTGTATGTGGTAAGCACAATCTCTTACAGAATCACAGTATCAGAATAGCTGAAGTTGAAAAGGACCTTTGGAGGTCATCTGGTCCAACCCCCCTGTTGAAGTTATCCAATTTTATTCACTGGGTCTTAATAGACTGTAGGGATTGAACCTTGGTTCCCAAGCCACCTGATGGGGATATGCCCACCTCCTTACTTTTCAAAGCTGGCACCCCCTGCAGAAGGCTGACTTCAACCAAACTTTCTGTGAGCCCAGAAGAAAACTAGTCTGTATTAGGAGGGAACTTATTCACTCCAGGGGAGACATCATGAATGGAGTGGCATAAACACAGCTTGAATGACCAGGAAACTAGCAATTGTGCAGCAAAACAGAAATAAACCTGGAATGACAGATTAGAGGCATGTAGTGGATTTTTGTACCAAGGAACAGCTTCGACAAGAGAAAATGTGAGCAGCTCCTCACATTCGCCTAGTTCTTTGTTTTGATCAGTCACCTAGGGTTTAGAGGCAAGTCTCTTCCTCAAAACAGGACAAATAGCAAATAAAACCCACATCCCAAAGGTTAATCATTTGATGAATTGATATTCTGGGATAACATTTCAATTTTCTCTGCAACACACAACCTAGACCTTGCACGCTTAACTCTTGAAATGCTTTGTAAGTGATGTGACTCTTTCATAAAGAGGTACTGGCCTGATTAGGTATAATCATTTTAAAACTGAAAGACAGGTCTTATAACATTCAGTGATGCAAAAGAACCTGTGTGGACTTTGCCCAAAGCACTGTCTTTGACCTAGTTTTGTTGCCTTTCGTTTTTAGACAAATTATAATTTAAAATTCATCAACTCTTGTAATCTGAGTTGCTAGCTGGGGACAGTATCACCTATAAATAACTTCAAATAAGTAAGCACAACTAGATAGGAACAACTGTGGTCAAAATAGAAATGGGGTATGTTTGAACTGCGGAAATAAATAAAACAAGATATCTACCTAGTAGCACTGCTGCAGAAATTTAATAGCTTGCAGTGACTGATACCATGACAGACCTGAGCTGACAATTTTCTGTCAGGAAGATATTAGTCTGTCTCAAATTATTCCAGACTAATAAGTACATTAATATTGTGTTGCTCATTTATCTATGTCTACAGGTTAACAGAAAAAGGAAAGAAAGAAGAAAATAATCAAAAGATGAAGCCAAACTACTCACCCAAGCAGTTCCATTCAGTTGGAAGAATACCACTTTCTGACCCTTTTTGCTTGAGAAAATAATTCTTATAACCAGTAATTTAAAAGGCACCCCCCTTTGTATTTTATTGGCACCATACCTGTGTAGCTTGGAGGTCAAAGAGGCAAACAGCTGTGGCAAATGAATCCAAGCAACCAGCCTGGTAGCTCTTCATGGGGAAGAAATGGATTGTGGCAAGGCATCTGTAAAATTTCCCTAAGGCCATCATGATACAGTAGCTTAAAAATGACATATAGCTTTGCAGCCTCAAAGTGATCATTTAGATTAGGTTAACAGAAAGATCATTCTTTGAAACAATGAGAACAACAAATGGCAACCAAAAAATATTGTCATTTCAGCAGAAACACTTACTTAAATTGCATTTGGTCACCCCCCACAGAGAGGAGAGAAAACCTTTTAGCACTCATAAAAGTGAGAGACGAACAGCACCGTCTAGAGCCAAGTGTTTCAGAGATGGAGGCGATGTGTGAAACATCCCTAACCGGCTTGGCCAGTGCTCCCAATTCCCAACCTGCACCATGCCTATTACTGCAGGGCTGAGCAGGCTGCCAGCCCTGCTGTTCCATTGTGCTCAGCAAGATGATGGTTTTGTGATGCAAATGAAGGTCGACTGAAAACCACTGCACTGATGTTGTTTGTGACCACCTGCACCATTTTTTTCCTCCTCTGAGACCCAGGGTCTCCTTGATGGAAAATTTATTCATTTTTACTGTGTTTGCTCTTGAGACTATCACAAGGTGCCTGCTTCTCTGCAGAGACCTCCTGTATGGAGCAGAATGGCCTAAGGAATCAAAGACAAAGAGGACTGAGTAGTTGTTTCCACCAAGGCACTAACATAACTAAAATGTAGCATCTGCAGAGCTATTCATCTTGTTCAGTCAGGAGTGTTCTCCTTCTTTCCCCAAAAATAAATTTCCATGGACTGGTAAGTTGGACTTGGTCCTAAGCAGAGAACTGTAATAGTGATGGCAGATTGAATGGCACAATCTAGATTTTTGCCTTTGATATGGTTTAACATATTCACACCATAGTAGCACAATAGCTCTGTTTTTGAGAGAAGTGCTTCAGTGCATCTGCATGCAGCATTGCCCTCAGCAGGAGCTGCACGCCTCTGTTGCAGCTGTGCAGCCCAGTGCCCAGCGCTGGCTTGCTGAATGATGCTTTGTCAGATGCTGCCTGGAGAACTGGTCTTGAGGTAGGGGTGCGGTTGCAACCATGTAGACACTCTGCAAGGGGGGTTTGGTGCTGACCCTTCAAAACCTGAAGGTTATTTTATATCAGAACAATCCTGAAGTAATTCCCTTACAGCATACACCTATACAACAGAGATCAGACTGTGATTCTAAGCCCCTTGTACTGAAACACATTACCAGTGTAAATGACAGCTGAAATGTGATAAATGTTACCTTTAAGAGAGGATCTTTAACAGACTATAGATTATGTAATGCTCTAAGAAGAGTAAATGCCTCTGAAGAATATATATTAGCTTGTTTATTGACAGCTAGACCTTTTTTGCTGTTTACCACTTTTTGCCTTAAAAGGCAAACAATCATTTTTAGCCTTTAAAAAGCTAAAGCAAACAATCTCCAATAGCAGACTGAAAAGTTACAGTTGACTCCCGTATTAAAAATATTGGAAACATTGGAAATAGAATTCCACACAGAAAATGGGTGAAAACAAATCCGGGCTATCTTTAGTTGATAGCTTTGAAGTCAGAAGGAACACTTTGCCTAAACGACAATGATGTGCTATCCAGAGATCAAGTAAGAGGCACATGTTAAACAAAGCAACATGTACAAGGCTTTTTAAAATGTGTTTGCTTTGTGGGAGGAGGAGGAAACACTAGAAGAGTTTCATCTAGGGAGGCAACTACTGGTAATTATCTTGCATTGTCACCAAAACCCACATGTAAATATCCTATAATGAACTTATGGATCCTCAGGTTAAAAAACTGTTCATCTTCAGAAACTGACTGTGAAAGAGATCCAATTTTGTGCTCTGTTACTCCAGCATAACCTGAATCAATTCATTCAAATAATCAGATTTATTCAAATAAGTACTATCAAAATTATAAAAAGTTTGTTGGAATAGTAGGGCTGCCATTTTCTTAATGAGGATAATTAGCCCTAGAGGAAAATGGAAGTGCAGGAGTCTCTATCTTCACTGAGCAACTAGATCTGCTTCTGGTATCCAAAACGGAATCTGAGCTTCAGCACTGGAGTAACTGGGGGAAATGGTGTGGGCTCATTATGTATGAATTAACCTAGTTTGTTGCCCTTCTGTCCTTAACTTCTTTATATCTCTGAATATTTGGCTCTAATATAAAGGATGAGACATTCCTGTTTGCTATATACCATATATTAAATTTGTTAACATATTTATTATAGCATATATAGGAGAGTTCAAGCTTTGCCTTGAATTCATCTTTCTTCTTAATTTGAATAAAGAAGGTTTCTTTAGAGACAAACATAAATCCTGCCTCATCTAACATCTTTCCTGAACTAGTGATTATTAGGAATGCTTCAAGAGAGAATTAGCTTTACCCATAAAAAATCTCAGCTTTTAATACTTTTAGATTGACACTAATATTTGGCTTAGATGCCAGAGTCAACAAAATAGTTTCTCTTCTCCAGCAGGGCCAAAGGCTTGACAGCTTGCCACTAGCTCAGGGGTAGAGTAGGTCAGTTATGTTCTGATGAATCAGACCTTGATGTTCCAAATGCTACTTTGCTGAACACAGAGTATTTCCTTAAAAATACCTTAGATTTATATTTTCAGTGTGTTGAAGATTAGTTCCAACGGATTCCCACCTGTGTTTTTGTCAGGTCCGTCCCAAGGCAGACTTCTGCTCTTGGCTGCTGGAGGGAGCAGAGAAGCCCACAGTAATGCTCATTTTACCAGTCTCCAAATTCTGATCAGTTTTTGGTTGACTGGCAGGTTGCTTTATTTTTTGGCTTTTATATTGAGTTATTTTCAATTAAGGCCCAAACCACATATGCACACAGAAATCCAGTGAGCTAGAAGTGCTTATTGGCCTCTTCAACTCATCTTTTACTCACTGAACTCATGCCATGATAAAAATGGGGTCACTATGAGGTGTACAGGGGATAGCATGGACAATTAAAATTCTGCAGGTGACAAGAGCAACAGAGATGGAGAACAGAATGGAAGAAGAAGGGAAAGGAAAATAAAACATAGAAAGAAAAAGAATTTTATGAATTCTTAAACAGTAATATTATGATTGACTGGTAAACAAGCATTATTCTATAATTAGGGAGTGGTGCATTGAAAGTGGAAAGAAGTAAATGTGAGGTGTCTTCATTTAGCTGACTGCTTTCTGGCACATTCAGTGTAAACCCACAATTTTGCATTCCTTTATAGCATTTAAATCTGTGTAGTTGCTTCCAAGTGTAGCTGCAAACATGGACATATTTGCAAATTTTGATTTATACAGCTGCAGTATCCCAAGAGAAAGAAAGTATCCAAACTGAAGTCCTCAAACCTCAAAGAGTTAAAGATGACTTTTTTTCCCCTTTTTATTTACCAAAAAAAAAGGTTAAAAAAATAGAAAAAATAGAAGTCTAGCCCTGCAGGCAGTGGAACCTTCAGGATCTCAGTATACAGTGCTGCCTTGTGCATGGATGAGGACAGCCTGAAACACGCAATGAGAAGGCACAAACTGCCCCTATTCATCTGCAACCCAGCTCTGCTAAAGTAAATGCTTACATTGTTAACCATTTCATCACCAAGTGAGACATCAGGAAAAGTGAGCTAACCTGCATGTTCTCCATGCTTTGTCAGGATGGATTTACCACTTGAGCAGGACTGTGTGTCTGGGGAAAAGTCCAGTGTTCCCTCTGGGGTTTTGGGGCTCCGTTACCAGGGTCAGTGGTGCCATTCCTGGCAGCAATATTAAAGGTCTATATTAGAGTCAAGGATTCAGTGTCCAATTTGCTTTAACTCTAGGAAGGTAAGAAACAGTTACAATCAAAGAACTCCATCCCCAAAGGCTAATCAAGCTAATAGCCATCTGAGCCTCTCTTTCTCCTACCTCTTGCTTTCTTTTCTTCTTTTTTCTTTTTATTTTTTTTCTTTTTTAATTTTTTTTATTGTCAAGAGCTGATGGCAAGTCTTCCTCCATATGAAACAAGGATATTTTAAGGAGGAATTAATAGTTAAAAAGATTGGGTACCTCTTAAACCTTTTTAAAACCAGTGCTATGCAGATCTGCCATAACTTACCCCAGGATTTGACAGAGTTTGACAGATAAGTTGTCACCAACTATCAGGAGGCTGGATGCAGATGCGCTGCCAATATCATCATTTAGTGGCATTGACTATGAGAGATCCTTATCCTTTTAAATTGAAGATGCAGTTTCAAACAATGCCATACATATGTAGGCATATCTTATATCATATACAGGTCAGCAACTAATGCTAACCTTCAGTTTAATCATACAAGTCTTAATCTCAGCTCATGACTGCTATCTGTTAAATGAAGCCCTGAATGAGAAATGGTTTACTCAGAGGTCACGAAGGCATCTAATGATCTGCAAGAGGATCCTTTCTATTTCTATTTCTATTAAAATAGAAAATTCTATTTCTATTAAAATAGAAAAACAGCAAAGAATCATGATATGGAATAAAGATAACATTACCTTGTGTAGGAGATGCCTGTGTTTTGGCAAGGGGACACTGCTGTTTTCTGCTCGCTGGGCCCCTTGATTTTTCACCTTGGTAGGTGAACAATCTTTAAGTCAGAAATTCATGCTGTAATGCTCATACTCTGCACACTGGTCTCACACAATTGACAAGATTTCTTCTAGCTGTTCTTGCTTATAGAAGGAAAGAATGCAGCTTCGTTATTTGTAAATACTGTCCACAGGGAGAAGGACCATTCACCTTCAAGTTTCTCAGTGGATAGGTTTTTGCAAAATGAATGAGACTTGCTTACAAGCTCAGTTTTAAAGAACTGATCATCAGGAAAACAAAAGAGGATTTTCCTTTGCTCAGGGGAGAGTTGGCAAATGGAGTAAGACATTGAAAGGATTGATAAGAATAGCCAGAAGAAATTGTTTCAAAATAGAGAAAGGAAAGAATCTAGAAGAAAAAATGTGAAGTATAAGAGCTGGCTACAGTTACAGATGGCCAGCTTCTTTCTTAAGCTTTTATGCTCCCTGTACAACACTTAAAACACCAAATACACATTTCCTCTAGCATACGTATGTATTAAATCAAACTGGAATTACATCTTAGGGGAGAATTAATTCCTCGCATATAATAGCTAACAGACTAAAATCTATTTCTTCACATAAATAGTTGTATTGTCTTCAGTACGGATTATCACATGCATATCCAGCTGCTATTAGATCATTTTATTTCAGTCTATACATATTTCTAGAGTCCCTTGCAGTTGTTATGAAATTTAACCATAAGCTATTGTTGAATTATATGTATCTTCCATCTCTTTAAAAAGATTAGACTTGCAAGGCCATAATTATTTTTGAAATATAGTTCTTGCTTTACATGCCAGTCTCCAAAGTTTATTCAAATCTTATCTTCTCAAGATCAAGTTAGTCATGACCATCTTTCTCATGTAGGTGTTTTTGCTTCCTTTCTTAGAGAACAATAGGCTAAATTCACTGTGGATATAAATGAAGATGCTTGATGTAAGCCATGGAGGGAATTTCTCTAACTAGACAAAAGAATAAGCACAAAATAAAAGCTTTCCCTTTAGCTATAACAGATCTACTACCTTGATTAATAATGCTGCCACTAGCACTTTTATTAAATGCTCTAAATTGAGAATTCTGTAACTCTGACAGGCCAGACTTCTGTAATAGTGTCTACCTTTCAATAATAAGAAGATGTGAAGCTAAAGTGTACAAGGACAGAAATATTTGGCCTCAACCTTGAAAGAGGCTTGGATAGCTACATCTTAAAGTCCTGTGGATATTGGCACTGTGTGACATGATGCAGGGAATGTGTCACCAGCAAGAGTCACGGAACTGGCTCTCAGAGCTGTCATGGACATGTTGAAATGCCAGAGTTTTTGTCTCCGCTTTTACTGCCTGACAACCAAGAGCTGATACTACCAAAATCTTTCACAGTGTAAGTAAATTGCCTGGATTGCAGGGATTATATACAGAACATGGGCGTAGTTCTCCTCCTGGTATGTTGATGTTGGTATGAACCTACCATGTTGGTATGAATCTACCATGTTGGTAGGTATGTTGATGTTGGTATGTAGCCCTCAACATAGACCACTATTTCCATAGCAGAGATGCCTGATGTCTTGGAGCATCTCAGTCTATGTCTTTTTCATTGTTTCCCATTCACTACAAAATATACTGAGCTTTTTACAATTTGATATTTAACACCTGCTAAACATAGGTGTTAAATGATCCATCAAATACAAAACAGTAGTGGAAAAATACAGTTCCTGAAGCATAAGAAAGTTCATGTAAGAGACAGATGAGTTTTAATAATTCACATCATTTGCTCATTGACTCTGGCTGAGCTTTGCATGGAAAGAAAATGGTTGGAAAGAAGAAAAGAAAAAAGAAAAAAAAATGCCTGGTATAACTTTCTTTCTAATCACATTTCTCAAAGCTATTAGGAAAATAGACCTTACTCATCACTTACTGTGTTTCCAGCCTGCAAAAAAAAAAAAAAATATATATATATATATTCTCAAGGTGAAGATTTAAGGAGCTAGGACATGGAAGATCTACTTTAAGGTCCCAGTTTCCCTTTGTAATCTGGGGAATTTGTACTTTCTAAAGAAAGTTGGTCACCAGGTGGAGAGGAAAGAGCTTGGTAAGAGAGAAATGCAAATGAAAAAGTTATGAGAATTCCTTTTGCTAATTCCTTTTGCTTAGGTACTAGTCACCCGAAATGTACAGTTTGCTTAAGAAGGTGGGGAGGTTCCCATCCAGGGGACACAAAAGAAATTTGCAACCTTCCATCACAGAAAAATAAATTAGCACATAATTCCAAACCAGGCTTTTGTCCAAATGTCTGGTTAGTGCAGGCATTTGAAAGCTGCTCATTTCTGACCTGAGCACCTTACCAGCCTAACTGATGGCTGCTCTTGAGTCGTGGTTTCTCCACTTCTCTGGCAGTAGCTGTTCCCCTTTCTTAGAAACATCTCCTGGACCAGAGCGTGAACAGAAGAGTTTACACAGCATAATGGCTTTGGTCAGTGGCTCGTGATACTGAGGCTCAAGGCTCTACTTCAATACTTAATTGCTGATTATTGTTGGAACAACCCCAACAGAAGAGGATTTCACCAGCATCCCTGTTACCACAATGGTTAGGCCTTTCTGAAGGGATGTGGAACCATCAAATATGTAAATTAAGCAGAGCAGGAATTTGAATCCAGCTCTTCCACCCTAGAAACAACAGAGCAATTTTTGACACACCAGTACATGCACAAGCATATATATGCTGATACTACTGGGCTAAGCCTGTATCTATTGGCATTCTGCAGAAATTTTAGATGTGCTCTACATGCATACACAAGACTGGGCCCAGCTAAGGAGACAGACTGGTTTTTAGCAGTTTTTGCCTTCAGTCTTAATTCCAACACTGTAACAAGGGGTGGACATAAGAGCTTTAGGTGTTTTTTAATGTTTCCCAGATTAAAAAAAAAAATAAAAATGCCCAGAAGGCAGCTCAGTGATGTATTTGAGACCAGCAGAAGTAGCTGGGCACCCTGGGGACAGGTTGCATGTGATTTTACTGCACCTAACACAATAGTTCACAGAACCAAAGAGAGTTTCGAGTACTATTGTACTTTACTGAGTTTGGGAAAGCTACTCAGTTTCAATAGCAATTCATAAATTCATAGAATCTAGTTTGCCTCTCAGAGCTACAAGCACAGGATGACAGTTGTATCATGTAGTCTAACTTCATGCAATTTCTTATGAAAAGATGTAGGACAACATGCTTGGAAACTGCCACATCGTCCTTAGGAGTAATTCGCAGAGCTGCTGGAACAGCAGCTGTGGAAGCTTACATGTGGATCCCAGTGACAGAACAGGAGCTGGAAAAGAAATAGGTCACTTAAAGGTAAGAGCAGTTTAAGGATGGGTGCAGGAATTTATCTTGGAAGGAGTAAAATAAGAGATTTCTTCCAACTGAGCAATATTTTTCAATAATTTACCATCTGTATGTTGGCATTCACAAAGATCACATTTTTGATGCAGGTCATGAAACCTAATCTTGTTGGAGATACTGGAGCTCATAATAGAGCTGTATGTTATTTTATTTCTTTATGGGAACAGGGCTGAAGTGATAGGTGTTAACCCATCAGTATCTGGGAAGTACAAGACGTTTTTATCTTACAATCTGATTTTCCATTCCATCATGCTTCTTTTATGCTGATCGCCATCCCCCACTATTCCCTGATTAACATAAAATAACTAAATTCTTGCCATAAACATTTCTAACTCTTCATTCACCAGTCCATTAAGTGTCTTCATGTTAATAGACAAATGCCTTACAGAACTAGATTCAAAACAGAGAGAAATGGCTCCTAAGAATATTAAAAAAAAAAAAAAAAAGTTAAGAAAAGCAAACACCAGGAATATGTAAGAGTTTGGAGCATCAGTCCCCAAAGTAGGAAGAAAAACAATGCAATACTCCTTCTTTAACAAAATAAATCATTTATCATGACATTTAAATGCATTAACAAGCCATGCATGTATTAGAACCACTGTCTCAGGCTGCAACAATGCAAACCTGCTAATGTGATATTAGTTTAACAGCTTTAGGAAACAAATTAGAATAGATGTCTAAGAGACCATGAGAAGTCTAAGGCAGGAGTGAGAAACAGCTGTCAAAAATGCTCTTTCAGCAGCAGAAAAGGCAAAATTACATCAGATATAAAGAAGCCTCACTGAATACAAGGCTGGAGAATGCTCTACTACACAAGCAGGAAGGTGTTTTTGCAACCACAGAATTATTAGCTCCAGGTTCTACCTTCTCCAGTGACATTTAAAATCTCTCTCTCTTTTTTTTTTCCTGATGATTCCTTATTATTAATATTATTATTTTTACCCAATAGGATTGGCATACACATATTGTGGAAATGTTTCAATGGAGAAGCACTGCACCACTGAGGGATACAGAGTGTTTTATGTGGGAGCAAACACCCCAGGTAATGTGTAAGTAGAGCTTACACATACCCACTGAAAACTGCAGAGATGGAGGTACCTAATGCCTGAGGCAACAGGGCACCTTTCCTGTTCCAGTGCAGCCTAGCAAAATGTCACCGTTCAATATTCCAGAGTAATTTCTATCTTTCCTTATGTAAAAATCGTGCTTCCTCCCATTCTGCAGTTCCTTTATCAAGTCCTTGAACCACTGTTCATGCCAGGACTGAAAAGACAGACAAGAGTAACAACTGAGCAAGAAACATGATAGAGAAACAAAGAGGTTTTTTTGTTTGGTTGGTTTTTGGCCCCAGTCGTTATGAATTTTGGCACCTAAAAAAGAATAGTACAAATCAAAATGCAGAGTTGAGAATATGCATTTGAGGAGAGATGGGCACCACAGTGTGGAGATTTGGGCTTTATCTTTTCTTTTTAATACATTTCACAGTTTATTGAATGTTACCAAGCAAGGTGAAGTCAATGAAAAGTTTATAAGAAAGGGACAGTTCCCATGACTTCAAAAGTGGTTGAAAATCTTACAAAATGATTTTTAAAATTTTTAGCAAGTATTTCAGCACGACCTAAGCAGAATCACTTATGTAAATTTAGGCAGACTGCTTTTGGTAGAGCTTAATTCAAAAATCAGAAACTCAAGTGCATTTATATTCAGATTCAGAGTATGCTGCTTTTCAGTTGAATTTGATATAGGTTAATACAGCAATGAAAAAGAGGAAATACTGCTTACCCAAGCAGATACAAAGATTAAAGATATTTTCAAAATCTACAAAGAAAAATAAAATAGACTACTTTCCAGAAATTACAGCAAGTTCTTTAACATATTTAGAGGCAGGTACTGGGAAGTAAGACTATCAGTTACTGTCAATTTCAGAGGACAAATGCCTGTGATTTTACTATTGCAAGTACTAATGTAGTTTTATTATTTATTTAGTTAGTATTAAAATATAAGATTATTATAATGAGTTCTGTTCCTTAGCATGTCTACTCTTCAGCTTGCTGCCCAGCGTAAATATGAGCCAACTTGCTTGCCAAGAACAGTCTGTCTATTTCAGCCAAGAAGTGGGGCAAATAAACTATGCTGGTACGGATAAGCGCTTTCCAGTCTCTGGCTGCTTATAACAACCTTAGATTTTACTACACCGCACTGTTGCTTGCAGTGTTGACATACCCTCATTTTAATGAGGCTGTGGACGGCAAGATACCATCAGCAAAACACTCTGTGGATCTCAAGAACAGCTTCAGAACTGTGAGCTGCTAGTGAATAGCAGTCTCTGTGGGAGCAACATGATTTATAGTCAACATACAGAGACCCTGTGATTAATATTCATGCTACATATCCCAGAATAAATAGATGCGAGTCTGATCCAAAGCCCTCTGAAATTGATGGAAATCTTTCCAATGGCTGCAATGAGCTCTGGGTCAAGCCCCAAGTGTCAAAGTGTGTTTATAGCTTAAAAAAAAAAAAAAAAAAAAAAGAAATTCACTCCACATTTTGCAGTCCCTCATGTTTATTGTTGGCAAACTTCTGGCAAAAGAAAGCCTTCCTCTGCTGCCACGGGACTCCCACCAGAGCCAGCAGAAGTTATATACACAGAGACTAAGGACATAACCCCAATGTAAAACCATTAACAAATTGGAAAGAAACTTGATTTTGAAACCACACAAGACAAATTTTAGTGAGAAAGCAAATCTTTCTTCTTAAGAAGTACAAAATAACTCAGGTTTTGTATACCTGTAGGTCAAGAAGGAAAGTTTCAATGAGGCACATTGGATCTTCATAATATACATTTAAAATCCACTCATGTAAATCTAATGTCATTATTACCATCTTCCTTAAACACCCTATTATAGTCTCCAAGGGTAAGTACACGAATATGGCTATTTAAATTATTTTATGCAAAGTAAAGATTTTTTTACTTATTAAAGGAATTTAATACTACTTAGAAGCAATCCTTGTTAAATGCAGATTGACAAGGAAGTTAAAGAATAAAACCTCATTTATTTTTATGCTACTTTATAAATTTTTCAAAGTCCAAGAATTGTCACAATAGTGTACAGTAATTGGATTAAAACTACCTTCAAATACTTTCCAACACATCTTTGACATTAAACATCCTGCAAAACCCACAATGTCTATATAATCATGTTACAGTGATTATAAAAAACTCATGGAATTAAATAAAAGTGGACTGATATGAATTCTCCTCCTTAAGCAATAATATCCTAGCACCATACAAAATATCATGATTTAAAACTGAGTACTGGCTCTCTTTCTCTCCTTTTCTTTCATTTTAGTAACCAAACAGAAATTATTTTCCAAAGCATGACTGTTAATATGCAGATTGGATTCTGAGTAGTTTGCAATAATCAATTCTTTTTCTTACACTTTGCTTCCAGAAGGAAAATATGAAGTTAAAAAAAAATAAAAAAAGAAAAAAGAAAAAAAAAAGAAAGAAAAAAGAAAAAGATACAAGAAATAAAGTCCTAAGGTCAATTAACAGTGAGTCCCCACAGAGGCAAAGGTAGACATTTCACGACGGATGGTGCTGAAAGGGGAGAGCTCCAGTTCTGTGGTGTACTCATTGTCATTGTCATCACTTGTCACTGTTGAAGGTTTCTGGATGCATTCATCACAGCAGCAACAGCAACACTCCATAAAGGCCCGGCTGAAAGGTTTGCACAGACAGAAAAGGAGGACTGGGGTAACACAGGACTTAAAGAACAAAAGGAACTGGCTAATGAGATGGAGGAGATCCATAGTCTGCCGAGATACCCCTGTGGACATGTAGGCAGTCACAATGTTGCAGATGTTTTCAGGAATGATGCAAAACCCATATAAAATGGTCAAAGCCACTACTGTGCAGTTCATCTGACTTTCTAGCTGAATTTGTCGCTTGTTCCCTCTTGTGCAAGCCTTTTCTGCCCTCCTGATTTTCCTTGCTGTTACCAGGGAGCAGGTAATAGTGAAAAGGGTAGGCAAACAAAAGTAGCAGCCAAAGTACCACCACAGTCTTGCCCCATCGTATGTCAGAGCTAACACGTAAATGGTGTCGGGTAGGGCGGTGGATATCTTCACCACGCACCGCTCCCCAGGTGGGCTGCCACTGTATTCAGGGTCCTCCTTTGTCAGCTGGCGCAGCACAACCTCCGGCAGTGCCAGCAGCAGTGCCCCGACCCATATGACGGCCAGCTTGGCAGTCGTCGAGGTGCAGTTCTCAATCATCTCGTAGTACATCTGCACGTTGGTGGCAGCACGAAACCGATCAATGCAGAGGGCACACAGTGTGAAGGTGGTGACTCCAAGAGAGGCTACCTGCAAAGGAGAAAAGGGAATGCAATTTAATGCAGGTGCTGCCTGGAAAAAACAAACAAACAAACAAACAAACAAAACAAAAACAAAAAAACCTGCAACAACAACGAGAAAGAAAAATAAAGGACAGCTACAAAGCTACAGCCCATTATTTCTTAGAGAGTGAAAAAACTTCAGCTCCTTCAAACCCCACCCTGGTCTACCACCAATGGCAGTCTTTTTGGAGGTGGAAGATGAAGGCCTGAACTTGCTCAGGCAAAAGAGGGAATTCATTCCCTGTACATTGGATGAAGTCTCTTACCACTGAGATATTCCCTGAAAGAAGGTTGTACTCTTCCATAAAGAGAGCTCAATTTATAATGCCAAGTACCAATTAAGTGTAGCTCTCAAAACAAGCATCACAGGTAGGACTTAGCTTCCAGTGTTTGCTGAGCTACCACACCACATGCGTCCTAGAAGAATACATCCTTCTGTTGTTCTCCCCACAAATATCACTTCATCTTGATGTCATGCTCTCATGGAAGCTCATGCCAACATCCGTGCAACTCTGAGTGACAGAAAAATTGGAGAACTGACCGTTATGCAAAACTAAACCTCCCTCCATTTTTCTGAGGGGTGATTTTCAGAAAGAACCCACCATAGAGATTGAAATGAAAGTCAAAAGGGGAAAGATGGTATCTTCCTTCAGCAGAATTTCAAAGTTATGCCCCCCTCACATGTTTGTCAAGCATGCAGGGGATCATAATGTCAAAACCTTAAATATTTCCAAAGTTTAGGAACATTGTGGATTAAGCATTCACTGAATGGAAGAGGGCCCCACAACTGCTGTTGTGGACTTGGGCTCAAGTGAAATTTTGATCGGGTATAGGTACATAAAGCCATCCTGGGATCTGAGTTCTAAAAGACGATATTTGAAATCTTCAGACTTCCAAAACCTGTACAAAACCAATCTTGTCTACAGTAGTTAGGCTTTCATAATTTATCTTCAACATTTCACCTAGAAAAATTTTCAGGAAAATCTAGGCCAAATTTCTTAGTAGACATCCTGTGCAAGAATATATTGCAGGCCAGGAAAAATGGCAGAATTTCTGATGTTTATATGATTTAAAGATGGATTGGACAGAGCTCTCAATTATATACTGTAAGGAGAAAGTACAGAACAATGCGTGTGTCTTCTAGCTTTAATAAACATAATTCTATGCATGAATAGAAATCTTGTACTGTCATGAAATATAATTTCCTATCATTTTATCCTGTTTATAATTAAATTTCCTAAAAACAAATTTGCAAGAAGACTATATACATTTTGGACTAATCCTATTTCCATTAAATTCAACTTCAGTTCAAATTCAAAGCAGAACTCCCATTAACTTCAATCAGAGAAAGATTAGGCGCTCTGTTGCATTCTAATTCATTTATTTTCTTGGGTTTGTATGCTTCTGTTATGCTGGAAATGTGTTGAAGCAAAAGACAAGAAACTGTTAAATAATATTCCTAATAAATTTAAAGAATGCTTACTTTTATCATGCATAAGCCACACGTCTGTGCAATTAACTGAGAGATCTAGGGTAACATTAGGCAGTTTGCTATAATTTTTGCTTACTTAAATTTGATGCTTACTTAAATTTCATATTGGTTCATTTCAAAATACACTCTAATTTCCAACACAATTTTGAATTATTCCTGTTTATGCATCTGTTGTATAAAGTTCTACAAAGATAGACAGTGCAATTATGCACAAATATATAACCTTATTGTTAATTTTGGCCTTCTATATTTAATGGTCATATCAGATTGCTAAAATTGAATGTCACTGAACAGTATTAGGCATTTGGGATTACAACTGTTGGGCATTGCCTTAGTTGGGTAATTTTTTGAAACAGATTCCTAAAAGATGGAATGCAATCTTTTATTAATTAACCTGCAATGGCAGGAATAGTTAATGGTGACAAAGCAGTACTGTAAACATTTTTAATAGGCAAACCTATTGATTCAGGGAGTTAAAATGTCGGACAACATTCAAAGAAAGCTTGGTAAATACCAGTAAAACACAAAAACAGCTAAAGACAGATTACAGTTATAGGGAAATCTTAATGAACAGTGATAGCATTAGCAAATGACAGATAATTTCCATGTATCACTGCTGAGAGTCAAATTTCCAAATCTAAGACCAGTGACTTTGTTTGCAAAACATTTCAGTGTGTGTGTGCAGTCTTCAAATTCCTTAGAGTGACAGCAAAACCTTTAGCCAGAACATCCAACTTGAATAACAAAAGGGTCGGGACTGAGTTCTCTACAATTACAGGAGACAGGGAAATCATTGAGACTCAGAATTGAATAGGGATTGAAATAAAAGTCAGCAGAACAGATGAAAATCTGAGTTTTTGTACATTAATGTTTTCCTTCTCAGCTCTTGTTCTAATGAGGCAATGTGAGCATCTCCCCCCTGCTCCGCAGCACACACACGCTTTTATTGTTTTAGCACTCCGTTACAAACAGGCTGTTATACAGTAGCTAAGACATTAAAACTCTGCAGCTGTTAAGGTTGGTCTAATGAAAGAAGACATGTCTACCATGAACAAACATAACCTACGGGGCTCCTGTCACATTAATTGACCAGCAACTTGGAGGCTTGAGACAGTGAAATAGAGCAAGAGGAAACAACTAAGAACAGTGGAAGTCAGCTTCGAAAATTCTCCCATGGATTCACTGATCAAGCAAGATTAAAAAAGCAAGTGCTTCTCTGGAACAGGCAATGGTTTCCTATTTTCTGTAGATTAATGAAGTTAGTGATGCCATGGAAAAGCCTACAAAAAACAACCAAACAGAAAAACAATTCCAAGCAGATGAACAAGGATTCATTCCTGCTGACTTGTTTAAAGGAAGGGTGGATTCATTCCTGCTGATTTGTTTAAAGGAAGGGTAGCAATTCAAGGGTCTGACTATTTGCCCTCCTTTATTTCTCCCACATTGTAGAGTATGAGTAATAGCCCACCAAATCAATGGGTGCCGCTCGTAAACTATGTGGGCAAGAACTGGGACATGTATTCTGCATGTACATACAATTCCAGTTTGTGGATGTTTCTTCCTACCAGTCATACTAAGAATTAGTGTTAAGATGAAAATGTGAAAGAAGCCAGAGAAGTTTCCCTTTTTTTATCTGCTTCATTGCTCTGGTATAAATAACCACAGAATGAGTGCGAGTAGGTAAAGGAAAAATTATCCCTTTTTGAAGTAGTGTAAAGCTGCATGTAGTTTAATGGTGCTCTTCTTGTTGTAACAGCTGAGTTTTTGATACACATTTGCACTCAATTCCAACAACCTAGCGGGAAATGAGGCAAGGCAAGGGTGAATAAGGCTCAGTAGTTTTTGATGATCACTTAGTTGTCTGATGTATTTCCGTATGTTCCCTATGAAGAGCCTCCTTCAGCCTCTAAACATTGGGGTGACACTGGTTTATTTTTCTCTTACTAGATGATATTAGAAAGACACAGATATCTAACTGAAAGACCATTAATCTACTTGGAGCAGGTAGGTGGGAAGTAACCTCAATTGAGCTGGACAGAGAACAGCTATGTAAGGGATTACCTGCATACACATACAAAAGAAGGCATTGTTGTTACAAGAGAGACTCTTAATACTGTTGCTCCTTTAAAAGAATTGACAGGGATGTTACCAGGCACAGTGGTGTTCCTTCAAGACACTGTGTAAACCTTCAGCATTAGCTCATCAGCTGTTAGTCAACTGTGTCAAAACTTATTTGGGGAACTAAGGCCACTGAAGGCAACAGTAACTCGTGAAATGCTCGGCTTAATTGCATCGGTTCTCCTCTCCATCCCTCCAACATACCCGTTCCCCTTTCATGAGCTTTAACAATTACCAAAAGGTTCCCAGGCCTTCCCTGGCCTGTCCTACTTCTCCTCCTGGCTGTGGTCCCACAGTGCTTGGCCCCAGCCTCTAGGAGCAGAGCCTCCAGCTGGCCAGGGAAGCAGTGCAGGTTTAGTAGGGTAAGCAACAGCAGTGCAAATAAGACTCTGAATTCTCAAACACTAATACCTGTTTGGCAAGATCAAGAGAATGAAAACAAAAAGAAAAACAAAACAAAACAAAACAAAAACACAGAAAGAAGATCAGCAAAAGGTCACAGGTGAAAAAGTCAATGAAAAAACAATTCTGCGAGTTAATGACAAAATGAGGTTGGGTCACTCAGTCCAGCAAGATGAAGACCAAGAAATGATATTGCTGCTGTCTACAAATAAGTCTATGTTGAGATGTAAATGTTGCTTAAGCTGAAGGACAATGAATATAGCAGAATATACCAACTGGCCATGAGCAACTTGAGGAAATGAGAGGTACCATTAATCATCCAAAGCATGATGTTGTGGAGCACACCTTCTGATGGAAAAGTGAGGGGAAAAAGTTAAAATAAAGAGAGATGTAAAGAAGTGGCTACTTCTACCAGCTGAACTGGATTTTCTTTGTTACAAGACAGGAAGAGTGTCTAAACATTTCCCTGTAGGAAACAGGAAAGCTAAACTACAGAAAAGTTTGATGACTACCACCGGCCCAAATGTCTCTGAGCTCTCAGTGACACCCCCCCTAACCTCTTTCTACCCATTTCTGTCATACCATATATATATATATATATTTATTTTTTTTCCCTGAATCATTACAGTCTATGGTCTTATGATTGCTGTTCTATACCCACACCAAATTTCATAGCTTTGGGACATGTTAATGCAACAAACCACAGTGACTCTTGCAAACTTTTCAGTTTTACATAAGATAAACAAAGCTAGTACAGACTGAAATATTTGTCTTGTGCTACTCTACACTTACAGTAGAAAGTCCAGTAATAAGATTGGGCTAGTAAAAATAAAAGGCCATCCTATTGCAAACAAATATTTAATTGTTTAATATAATCTAGATTTCTGGGTTTTGTTTCTTCATTTAGGAAAAAAAAAAAAAGACACACACAACACCAAGAATGACAATCGTTACTACAAAAGAACAAAAATGCATAAATATAATCTCTTTATATTTCTTACATGAAGTTCTATGAAATATTAATAGTTTCATAGTATTTCATAGTACTCATATTTGTTTTAAAAATAGGGAAGGGTCACTCAACTAGTTAAAATACTGATGTGGTGTGGCAGAAGTAATCCAGGAGCTAAGGAGTACTGGGGCTGGGATACCTCTCTGACATTAGTATTCAGCTTAAGCATCCTGGAGGAAAAGATAGCTAAAGATAGTTAAGGTGACGTAACTATCTGAAAAGCTAAATGGTAATTCAGGAAACTACTATCATGGAGATGTTCCACACACAGAGAACAATGGGTACAATACAGCTGTTTCCTTTGTAGTACTTTTGACATTCGCATCAGGGAGATATAAAGCATGTATGCTCTGTGTGTTTCCTATCCTTCTATACATTGTAAGAGTAAGAATGTTCAGAATTAACTTCTAAGAGCAGTTCTTGAATTCTGTTTGAAGCAAAAGCCAACCAGATTATCAGGGCACTGGAACTACTCATTATAGTACAAGACATGATTATTCAGAAATCTGGAAAATCACAGAACACAAAGGGCTTTAATTTTTGTCCATTTTCCTATTTGAAATCTACCATGCCACCTTACGAGTAAATTAAATTTACATTTTTTTTCTTTAAGAAAAAAATGAGCACTGTTCTCCACTAAGGATCACAGTCTCATCACTCTACACAAGTGATTCCTGCAATAACTCTTAATATTAACATGGAACCGTTGCTAAAAATCTGCCTCTTCCTTCTTTGTTGGAAAAATCTGGTCATATGGAGAAATGACAGCCCTGTGCTCATACTAAAGTCAATGGTTCTGGGATGGCAGATGTTGCTTTATTCTCTCTACACATATGTAACTTAAATATTACTGACCTAATTTTAAGCCTAGTCTGACACAAATTCATTTCCATGCTGAAACGCCAAAGTTTAAGCCAAAAGCAATTTTTTTTATGGACAATTTATAGCCCCCTAAGGGTTTGCAGAGGAAAGAAAGATTGACAGAACAGCAAACATGGCAGCTACTATCACCGTGCTGTTAATACCTAAAGGACAGAGACATATTAGCACTTCTGTTTAAAAAATATATATATATCTATTGTGTGATAAGTACTGAAGGTATTTTGCTCAGTAAAAGACACATGCAGCCATTGCCCTAGAAAACTTCCCGTATGAAGCTTTGAAATTGCAAACTTCTCTGAGGATCTTTGTCTATGATCCAGAGGACTTTCTGGAGGTTCAGGAGGCTAACTCTGACTAGTGTTAAAGAAGAGACATAAAGAAGATACAGAACAACAAATGACTCAGACAAGACAGATAATACATAGCTTTTAAAAAGTCCCATAAAATATATATTTCATTTGCTAAAGTGAAACTTAAAATAAGGATGTCTTCTGACAACTTTGGAACAGGCAGAGAATAGCCACTTCCATTGTGCTGCTGACTTGCCCCTACCAAGCAAAAGAGAGAAAGGGGAAACAGCCTTACCTCAGGATTGCCCTGGAAGGGTCAGCTCCAAGTAAGAAAAAAAAAAAAAAAAAAAAAAAGTAATTCATATTCCAGACCAAAACAAATCAATCCTTACACTTTCCACTACGAATACTAATGTACTAATTGTGATAGCTTTCCTGAGATGGAAGTTACCTACCAGACCAGGGTGATGCCACAAACTGACTACTAAAAGCATAAGTAGGGTCTAGGCACTGGATTTCAGAGACTTCCACAATCAGCTTCCTCCAGAGTCAGGCCACTCTCTTAAGCACAATATGGTCTAGATGAAGACATCTCAAACTTTCTCCTTCTCTCTCTTTTTTTTTTTTTTTTTTTTTTTTTTTCCGGTTGGGGGAATGTGAGAAAGGCAGAAGACCTCACTCTGAGTGCACAGCTGAGTACCTGTGACTGGACTTGGAAATTTTCTGCTCTGTGCTGGACTGCATGAGACCATAAATTAGCCTCTGCAAACCCTTTTTCCAAACCCTTCCCCAGACCTAAATCCTTATTCCCTCACAGGTAGCTTGTCTCAGTCTGCCAACATAGAAGTGATGTCTACTTCCAACTACTGCCCCCAAACTCATCGAGTTGCTAGTGTAACCTCTAAGAGCAGAATGCACACAATTCAAACAAGCTTCTTTTTAAAGCCTGAAAGACAGCTTGTAGTCCCAGTTAACACAATCCACTTTCATCTTAGCAAGCAGCTCTGAGCTTTAAGCAACTTACTTAACCTCTTCACTATTGGCTTCCAGCATTAAAATAAATAAATAAAAAAAAAAGCTACTTCACAGGACTGCTATGTTTAATAGCTGTGAAATATTTAGAAGCATAGTAAAGCTGTTTGTCTATATCCACACTTCTTTCTATTCAGGCTTAATTTAGAGTTGAGAAAAATGCAAACCCTAAATATATAAGTAGGTGAACAGAAATTATATTGTCCTATTATTTGTTTTCTTTTTTTTTTTTGTATTTTTTTTTCCTAGTTCTTTTTCTGAAAAGACTGGGTATGCTTAAAGAAGGAGCGGCAACGGATTGGCAGGCCTGTGGAAAGAGAAGTAGCCAAAGCCATTGTTTTTTGTATTGTTGTTTACCCTGTATCTCCTGATCCTGAGCAATGTTGACAAAAGTATATGGAAGGCAACATACACACAGACACGTCATGCAGATAAACACTTCAGACATGGTTGCCCAAAGCTAAACTTCTAAAGAATCTTTAGAAAAGTGGCAAAATCTGAAGAACTGAGCAGAGGACTAAAATTGCAAAGGAGAAGCGCATCTCCACACATCCTTACGGGTAAGTAGTTGCCCCAGTTTGTTCTAATTCCCTTTCCAGTGAGTGGACTCAGATCTACTCTGCCAGGACAGTGCCATCACCATAGTCTAGCGAAGTTCTTGGTGGAGTTAATTTAATCCATAGGAGAATGAATTCACTCAGTTTCTTCCTTGGTCATGCCTACAGCATTCCATATGCAAGTGGAACCATGACAGTTTTACAAGGAAGGTACAAGTTACCAAACTGTGATACAATATGTGACTGAAATGTCTGCTTAATATACTTGGTCACAGAATATCTTTATTAGGTATGGGAAAACTACCCTTTAAATAAATACTGTAAAGATTTTCCACTACTGGAAGCTCAACATTTACCTATTCAAACGTACTTGAAGGTATCATAAAACGTTTTCCCCAGAGTGTGTGCATATGTGTTATCACTGGCAACAGATGCTTTGTTGAAATTCTGCACAATACCCATTAAACAGCACAAATAAAAAACAATTGGCCACAGGAGGGCAAACAAAGAAAGCTCAAGGTTCCTTATTTGGATTACTTGAAACCTTTGAGCATAACACAAAGCAGGCTTGAGTTACATTCAAATGATGTGATCACTACATCAGTTCCTCTGGATACTCAGATGTTGCCCACTCCCTAGTCCTGTGCAGTTCTCAGAGTACAGGTTAGCACGACAAGAGAGCTCAGGCCAATAAGGCTCCTTGATGCTTGAAAGTGAGATGATATATCTGGATCTACAGCTCTGGGGGAGACATGAAGGTCCATAAACAGCATATGAGGAGAGTTGGCATGCAAGAATGCAGTGCAGAGCATGAAACAGAGATACCTAAAGAACAAAACATGGGGTAAACTTATAGAAAACAGTGACAACAGGTTAAAATTTGTAACAGATAAAATTCTTCAGGACAATGCTTCTGTTTCTGTTCCATGAAGGTCTGGAAACCTCTCCTGAAGGTAGCTATCTACAACTTTGCAAGGAGCTAAGACTTTATTCTCTCTTATGTGAGAAGGGGATGAGCTGCTCAGGTGAATTACAAGGGAGAAGGCAGTGTCATTCAGCTGTTAGATGAGCACACTACTCACTGCTGTGAATAACCCTTGCAAGACCACAGAGTATTGGCTGCTCATAGGGCAGATTTCGTGACATGCTCCACATCCTCAGTGTTCCTGGTGGTGTCAGCGTCACTGGATAATGCCCGTGAGGTTAGGACTGCAGTCAGAAAGTGGCAAACTTTTGCTCTAACTCCCTCCTCTGTCTCAGCAGGGTCAAATTCTGATTTCCAGGAGAGAGCCCTTCTCACCAATCTCAAGGCAAGCCGGGAGGCACAATTCAGTATTGGTGCTCAATATGTGTCACTCATGCCTACAGCTCTTACAAGGAGGGGGAAATCCAGCCTTTAATTTACTGCTTCCTGGGTGATGAATATATTTTAAATTCATGAGTAGAGTAGTTAATGGGTGATTAATATACTGTACATTCATGAGTATTATGTTTAATACCTATTGAGTGAAAAGTATACAATTCTGGGAGCAACATGGTATCCCCCAAGGCTGTCTCTCTTCAGATGTGTACCTCAGAAATAAATCAATTAAATTTCCCCCAGGAAAGAAGATAATTCTTTACTTTTAGACCCCAGCGATAATTCAAGATAAGACAGGCACCATTCTGTTGGTCCATTGTGATTAGATTGGTGCCAGTTCTTGAAAAAAGGTTCAACTGTAGGTATCTGATGAACTTTAAAGTGAAAAAATAAGGTGTCTTTAAAGTATAGAGGGGGGTTGGCACCAGCTGAACATTTTCAAGATTACAGTTTTGAATTTTGGCTACTACAGATCAGCACAGCTTCTTTCAGTTTAATTCAGTGATGAAAGTGTAAAATCCAGAACATGTGTATATTGGGCAGTCCTGACAACATGCCCCTTTTTGACAAGGCTAAAATATTTCCAGACTAACAACATGAAAATAAAACATATTTGTGTGATTCTAGAAGATTATATCTGTTTCTTACACATTTAAGTTAGTGATAACTTCATTATAATATGAAGCTTTGTGCATTTTTCTTCCAGTCATGAAGTGGCAAACTCTTTATTGCCCAAAGCTGAGCAGCATAAGGAACTAATTTTGAAAAAATGGTATGGCCATGCAAATCATTTCAGTTATTGACCTTTAATTAGAATCATTATTATGAAGAATTACTCCTATCCTGTATCTGGATGCACCAAAAAAGGTTAGGAAGTGTGAAATGTCACTAGGGGAAAATCCTGAAATACTTAAACTACAGTAGATGTGTCCATTGAAATGGTTACCCTTTAACTGAAACACTAACTACTTATTTTGTTGGATAATACAGTATCGCCAGACCTGGATTCAGAAAGTTTAAAAGCACCTAGCCAAGGCTATTATCAGTGAGTATTCTCAACAAATACATTTCTTCTTTATTTCTTTCCAAACACAAATTAAGTATACTCTGAGTTTTTCAAACCACGAAAAATGTTATACTATTGGTCTTGAATTCTTGTAAGTGTAGCACAGCTCCACCCTTTGTCCACCAGTAATAAAGTGTATCACACATGAAAGAAGTAATGGCAAGGTAGTGGCTACACACCTCACACATCTTTCTAAAGACCTTATTGAAAATATTGGTTGGCAGTTGTACCGATGTGCTATGGAAACTGGTATTCTGTGTATTAACAACAATATAATACCCCACCCTCAGTATCTAGTTCTTAGGACAAGAGAATCAACAGTTATTTCCTCAGCTTTCAGTTACAGAATAAAGCTGAGCAGAAGGCTTTGGGAACATAGCAGAGCCAGCCAGCATTACAGGCTGCCACCCCACCACCAAGCCTCTCCGTTCAGTTCCAGTAAATAAATAAAGCGGACAACCTGAACGCTGCCGGCAGGACTCCAGCCAGCTGGCTGACAGCTTCTTTGACAGAGTCTCTGAACAATTGCCAAGAAGCTGTGATTTGAATGGAACTGGAGTCATCTTTTTTTTTTTTTTAAGATAAACCAGATAAATAACTGTGAGATTTGAATGCTGAATTATAAATTAAAAGCACATATATCACATTGATGTTCATTTTTGCAATCACCTGCTTACAACCTATGTCCAGTCCCCCCTTCTGCTTTCCTGAATCACTTCACTTTAGAGAAAAGGAAAAAAAAAAGAAAAGAGAAAAAACACCACACTTGAAATCAAATTTTGAGAGGATTCTTTGCCTTTCGGGATGACTGGGAGGAGTGAAACTTCGGCAGAACTCTCACCAATGGAAGAGCTAGATGGTCTCAGTTTGAGGCTGTGGGAATCCCAGCGCTGCTGGACCCGAGTCGCGGAGTCCCTGCGGGGCTCTCCACCAGCAGTGCCCAGGAAACCCGAACCGGGCAGGGAGCAATGAGGGAGGCACAGAAGGGGTACCCGGGGGGCTTCGCAGAGGCAGCCAGGCCCACGCACAACCACCCACCACCATTACCTCGATGTACGGGACGATTTTGCAGGAGAAGTCTTCTAGTAGCCACTTCTTGGTGAGCTCCTGGAAGATGACCAGCGGCAGGCAGAAGAAGACGATGAGGAAGTCCCAGAAGGCCAGATTCGCCAGCAGGGAGTTGGAGATGCTCCGCATGTAGTAGTTGTGGCAGACGATGCACATCACTGCCATGTTGCCCATGATGCCGATGCCGAAGATCACCACGGAGAGGCACATCACGGCGTAGGCTCCGTACGACTCCTCGGTCAGCGGGTAGAAGGGGTTGCGGAGCCGGGCGCGGCGCCCGGTGCCGTTACCACGACCCCCCGCGCCCCCCTCTCCTCCTCGGCCCGAGCCGTTCAGGGGCAGCCACCGGGGGCCCCCCGCCGCCCCCAGGCCGGCCCCGCTGCTCCGCGCCCGCCTCTGCCCGGGCCCCGCAGCCCCGCAGGTGCCCCCGGGCCCCGCCGGGGGGGCTCCGCGCCCGCGGAGAGCAGCGGCAGCCCGGCTTCCAGGGCCGGGGGGCGCCGTGGCCGGCGGGGATGGGGGGCGATGAGGGTTTTCTTGCAGCCCGGAGCCCGCAGAGGGGAGCAGGGCGCAGGCGGCCCATGAGCCCAGCACCTGGCACAGCAGCAGGGCGAGGGGAGCGCCGAGGGGCCGCATGGCCGGGGAAGGCGGGGGGGGGGGGGGGGGTCGCCTGTTCGCCTTTCAGAGGAGGCGGCCCCCACTCTGAGCTGGGCTGGGGGCAGCCCGCATGGCTTCCCGGCTGCGCGATTCTCTCTGCTCGCCGCCTCCCGGGGCAGAGCCGGAAAGTTGTGGCGCCGTCTCCGCCGCGCCGAGTTAATAATGTAGCGGCTGCGGAGCCGGGAGGACCCCCCCCGGCGCTCCGCCCTTTCCCGGGACCGCTGCCTCCTCGCCCCGTGCCGCCTCTTTACAGCCTGCCGCCGCTGCGGACAGCCGCCGGCTCCATTGGCGAGGAGAGGTCTCCGGTGGGAGACACCTCCCCTCTCCCCGGGTAATCGCCAGCGCTAATTCCTCCTCCTCCGGCAGCCTCGGGGGAAAAACAGGTTGCTGCACGGGGCTTGGGCTGTTCAGCGGCTTTGCAAAACTCCGACCGAGATAAATCACGCAAACGCTCGCACGGCGGCGAAGTTGCTGTCGGTGGTGCCGGGCTCCGGGGGGACACAGCCCGGGGAGAGACTCCTTGGGATGCTCCCACCCGGCAGCAGTTCCCGTCTGGCCAAGCTCTGCCCGGCTCGGTTCGGCTCGGTTCAGCCCGGCTCGTTTCGGCTCGGTTCAGCCCCGTTCGGCTGCCGGGTATGCGGGCGCGGCGATCCCGCAGTGCTCAAGCGCCGCCCGGCGGTGCTGCGGGTCCGGTCCGGCCGCGCGGGGACAACGGGACCCAAGGGGGGCGAGGAGGGGAACCCTCGGGAAGGCAGCTGGCGCCTGACCCCCCGAGAGCATCTTGCTGGGGGGCAGAGGGCGGCTTTCCCCCCGGGGAACCAAGCGCAGGGGTTGCCACTGATGGAGACGGTGCTGGAAACATCACCCCCGCGGCTGAGCGGCATCAGAAGCGGCCCCGGATATTTTCAGTGCCTGGAGAGAATGCTCCGTGTTTCTTTCCTGTTCCACGTGTTTTTAAATGGTTTCTTTTCTTGTTTTTGTACTGTCTGGTAAACTTTGCAGCACTTTCTTCTTGCTGCTCTGATTTTTGTTTAATTCGGGTGACTTCATAGCTTAACAAATTTGAATGCACAAAACATTTTGTTGTAAATAGCCTTAAGGATCCTCTGTCACTCTAGTTTCTAATTTAAGAGGCTTTGTGTAGCTTATTCCCAACAGGTTTAAAAGTTTAAAACTTTCCCCATAAAGCAGTTTGAGAAGCATTCATCTATATCTTTTTATTATTATTATTTTATTTTTTTCCCAGCTTAAGCCATTTGATTTAGAGATCACAAACTTAGACAAAGCTGCCAGAGCTCTGTGTTTCAGGGCCTGAAATCAGGACTGTGGATATAATAGTCCTCTAAACTCTTCTCTTGTGGGCCAGTCTTTAAAGTCTTTAGATCCCAAGCATGTGGGATGTGCTTGCAGGTTAGTGCTCTGACTTTTTGTGTTGGTGATCAACAAAGAAAACCACGTGAATCTGCAGAAGTAGAAAATACCCTTCATGTACACACTGAAGCCAACCTGTCAGATGCAATAAAAGAGACAAGACTGCTGCCACTTTTTCTCAGTGGGGTAGAGTCAAACTGTAGTGTCGAAAGGATCCTTTCGTATGAATTGTTTGTTCTTGTTTGTACAGACACAGCTGCACAAAGTCACCCAACTGGCAGAAGGGTAGGCTTTGGGTAGAGTACTCGCTAGGTTGACCTTGCCATCAGCAGAGAGAGAAAAATGCCGTCCTGAGAGCCTTTATCCCTCAGAAATGTCAAACGTGTGGTATAAATTGATGTCTGGAGATGCCACTTGTGCACTGTCCAACCTAGAAGGGACTTAGAAAATTATTTTTGTTTGAAAAATGGACCTTTCTGTGTCTAAAATTAGTGAGTCCTGTCCACTCAAACCCAGGTGTCATGCCATTCCACGGGGTTATGGCAGTTGCACTCAGAACACAAAGGTCTTCCTATTCCTGAAACTGTTCTCTCACACATGGAGCTGGGTGTAATTGTGGGAAGCTTAGGGTGTTTCTAAGCATATGAGAACAACTGTAATAAATTTGGCACTGCTGTGCTGAACGTTCCTTAATGTAAGTTAAGCAATTTTATTCTTGTTCTTCCTTAGCAATATAAGTGTCGTCTCATGCAGTTAAATAGTCAAACTAATTTTCAGGCTTCCTAATAAATAATATTGTTCATCTAACAAAAATATCTATGAAAAAAAAAGGCAGGAAAATAAGAGAATGGTAAATGTTAGTTTTTTTTTTTTTTTCTTTTTCCCCTTATTTTTTCCTCCCATTTGATTCTTTGGAGCTCAGCTGGTCTATAAAAGGAGTTAATGATGATAATGAGCTTACATTTACTGCGCCTTTCTTCCTGAAGAGTCCCAAAGGGCATTACAAACAGATATGATAAATTCACTGCTTGTTCTTAAAGGATACTGAGGAATATTGCTTCTGGCTTTTATATGGAAGGAGCAGACAGCAGTTAGCAGACGTATTGCCCTTCTGCATACTTCTGGAAGAAATATGGATCCTGAAGAAGAAGGTTAAGCAGTGTTTGGTTTACGTCACTGATCCTTTAATGGTGAGATAAGAACTGAGTCCTGCATAGGTTTTCCAGTGTCAGCAGTCTATCTGCCTTATAAGAGAAAATTGATTTCTGAACACAAAAAAGGCCTCATAAATTATTGTTCTCTGCTTACTATTTTGTCACATTTCTCCTACTTCATTAATATTTGGGTTGTTACAAAGAACAGCACATGCAAAAAAAGATTTGGGTTTTGTAGCCTGTAGCCATATAACCCTGCCTGAAATGGAGGATCTTGTCGTATTTATATAGGAGTGATGGAAGTGTTCTTCTGGGCTTTTGTCTTGTTAAAACATTTACATAAAAGGGAGTCAGAGGAATGATATTCCCTAGAGGTTTCTTATCTCATTGAGGCATAGTTTTCTGTAGAGTTAAGATTGACATACTGTCTCTGCACCTTACCATAATTACTTAATTCTGCCAGTCTAGAAAGGCCCTCTTTTGATGGCTTTAAGAAGAATTACTTTGCTGTTATGATAATCCCCTGCTTATTATTGCTGCCCTGTAAGATGCTGAAAGTTAGCATATGAAGGTTTGGCTTTCCCAGTTTCTTTGATCTCAAATATTTAATTAAAAAATTGCTGCAATCTCTATAATTTCCAGTTTGTTTGCTTGTATTTTTGTTTGTTTGTTTTGCGTATGTCCTGTGTCTTTCAAATCAGTTAGTTATTTCTTATGATAAGATATTCCTTTAGGATAAAGCTCCTGCTCTGTCATATTGTGGTGCTGCCTCCAGTTCAGTCAGGCTTTCACAACTTGTAGTGTGCTCTTCTTCTGAAGGAGTTATACATGTTTTGACAATCTTTCTACCCATTCATGCATCAGCCTAGAAATAGTCTCATGAACCACAAGCAGACAATTATATTTATAACATATTAAAAAACAACAACAACATTTTTTCACTGCTAGATGAGGGAACTAAAACTAAAATTTGGAGATGTTTTTGCAGCCAAAAGCTATAATAAGAAATCTGATAAACATGTTCCTACATAAAATAAATAAATAAATAAATAAATAAGGAATTGGAAAGTTTTCCAAGCATTCATTCTTCTTTGTTGGTGTTCTACAACATTTCAACTATGATAAAGAAATCAATAGGCTTTCAGTGCTTGCAGTGTGGGGTGTTGATTTCTTTTTTGACACTTCCAATACTCATTAACAAAATGAGTGATACTCCTTGCCTGAATGTTACTGAGCTGCAGTAAAAAGGGATTAATGTTGCCCTTTCTAGCCCTCCTCAGGGTTCATATTCAACAGTTTATCAATGAAGAAGGCAAAGAGCAAATTACCAAATACAGTTTTTGTTCTTTGATTTTAAACTACAATATGCTCAGACGCCTTACACTACACTCTCCTTCCTCATTTAGGCAAGTGTAGTAGGATAACTTTTTTCCTTGCTTTTGATAAACTGATCTGTTGACACTGTCCTCTTACATCTCACTGGGTTTTGATGTGTATCACTTTGTCAGAAACATCAGTATTCAGAGATAATTTATTTCTGTGATCCAGTATCATTGGGACTTTTTTTCAGACAGACCAAAATCCCCTAATCAATGAAAGGCTTTTGTCGTTGAACTCAGTTGCTTATGTGGCCGAACCAGACTCAGTGATAGTGAATAAATGTTGAAAACTTTAAAGTTGAAATTCAAAAAGGAATTTAAAGTTTAATGATAATATTGGGTATTTCTTGTAATTACTGGTGTGATTCTGTATTTCTTGAGGTCCTTTAGGAAAACTTATGATGACTCTTGGGTATAGATTGCTATTTCTTTCTAGTTCCACATTTTAAATTATAATACTCTTCCTTTTAACCTTTCTCTTCCTCTGAAGTTTGAATTTTGTTTTAAAAGTTAAGCATCATGCTCGTATCCCATTGTACAAATAGATTTATTTTTAAGGTTATTCTTGTTTTAAGACATGATTACCAGCAACTTTTCTGTTATTGTTAGCAATTGTTAGCAATAAAAAGAAAAGTGATCTATATTACATGGAAAACTAAAGTGTGATTGGTACTTGAATTACTGCTTTTCAGTCCTATTTTATTCAAATGACAGAACGATATACAGAATATCTAACAACATTCATTGTTGGAGACAGATGGAGTCAATAATATTTTAAAGGTGAATTACTTGGACAATAGGTTATATCTATATAATCTGAAGTCAGGGGAAAAGAGTATCTATTAGTGGTGAATATCCTTGATAGACCATGAGGGTGAAACCATGAGTCATGTCCATCCGCATCTAATCATTCTGTTTCAGGCTGTCATGTTTAGCATCATCCCTTTTACCTGTGATCATCTTCACAAGTTTCTGTGCAGGAAGTATTCAAACAGATAAAAGATCAGTAATCTACAGTACTAGAGGTGAGATGTGAAGACTTTTTTTTTCTTTGCCTAGCTATGGAATTCAAATTCTTTTCAGAACAAAAACTTTCCTTTTTTAGAGTTCATTCAAGATTTTTGTTCTGCAATTGACAAATGATGTAGAGAGGCGATAAAAGTCTTATGAGTACAGGTTGAACCCTTATGGATTTATTATTTTTTTTAATAGTAGCTGGTGTCAGCTTTCAATATAGCAGATTTTCTACAATATCCACCATACTGAAATTCTTTTGATTATCATATTCTAGAGAATTCATAGAAGTTTTTGCTTGTTTTGCTAGTTGCTTTATATAAAATGAATTTTCCTATTCTTTCTAGTCTTTTTACTTTCCTTATGCAGAAAAATGGCCACAGTTCTCCTCACTTTCTTGGTCTCCAGGTCTGAATATTTCAACTCATTTGGATTTGAATCATAAGCCCTCAAAACCACAACCTGGCATTCATGTCTTCAAGTCATTCTGCCCTTGTGATACAGATAATCATCAGTTAGGTTAGTCACTATTTGCATTGGTTTATTATTTAATATAAACGTGAAGTTCAAAGGAAATTAAAAGTCATGAACTGTGTGAACTTCTAAGCTGTGCTCCATAAATTAAAAAAAGAGATGTGAAGCCATAATAAATGTTTCAGAGCTGGTCTGGGAAACCCAATGGAAGAATGAGAGCTCCACCATTTCCAGTCAAACTGGAAACTCCAAGGAAGGAGTAGTTCATAGGCCCAAAAGGTTTTGGAAGCACTGCTGTCCTTGGGATGGCCCAGATGGCCCAGTGCTTCTTCCACCACCATGTGCATTCCAGCCCAGATGGTGGTAGCAGTGGTTATCTCTTTCATTAGCTATGTGTAGTAAAGAAGAGATGACACATTGTTATCAAGCACGTGAAATCATTTTCTTCATTTAGTTCTCAATTTTTTTTGTCTTCAGTGCATTTCATATAGTGACCATTCTTCTGATGCTTCCGATGTAGCAATGATTGCATTAGCTAATTAGCAAGAGAGTGAGAAGAGAGAGAGAGAATGGGTAAAGAATTGTACAGTGTGAATGCAGGTTTGAGTAAGAGAAAAGGAGGCATGATAGGCAGTGTGCGTGTGGCAGTTGGTGGTGGGGTCAAGGAGTATGTATGTCTCAGGGTGGCAGAGGCAGTTGAATTGCATCAATGTGTTGGCTTTGAACAGCCAGTGCAGCTATAAAGAGAAATGAAGAAAGTGAGGGGAAGAGGTACAGCAGACAAGAAGGCTCCGGAAAAAAAAAAAAAAAAAAATTAAAAATCATCATCAGTGAGGAAGAAGGAATTCTCTGGAAAGAATACGAGGAAAAGAAAGACAGTTTAAGGAATAAAATGGAGCAGGAGGGCCTACAGAGATGGTGTAGAAGCAACCCCACCCCTGGAGAGCATGGAGGAGACAATCTGTTGTTATCTTCCAGTGCTGTGGTCTTCTCTCCCTCCTTTGTGGCCCTTGAGCTTTTTCTCAAGTTTGAAATGCTAAAATGTACTTGCTTGTAAACACTTAAAACATTATGTTTGCTCCATGCATTGAGGGTTTTCTTCCTTCCTGTTGCATATAAGGCTACTAAATATGCAGCCCAAGCATACATTAGGTTTTGTGTCTAACAAAGTGCACTCCAAACCCTCATATGTATGCTGCCTTTCATTCCTAAAGGTGAGTTTAGGTCACTGTTTTGCCTACGCAAGATATTTGGTTTTCTGTTGTGGGCTGTCCTTTCACTAATGCAGTACCTTAGTAGCTTGATGCTGTCTTTTTAGGGTTTTTTTCTTTCTCTCTCTCTCTCTTTTTTTTTTTAGACCTCAGTTTGTTGTTTTCTGCCTGTGGTTTTTTGATATTTTTTTTTTGCCAGTTTAGAGTTGCTCCAACTGTAGTTTCATCTGCACAGATCATTTACACTTTATTTACCTTTCCTTGCAGCTTTTTAATGAAGTTATTAGAACAAGACACAACTTTATACCTTGCAGGAGACCCACTGCCTACCTCCCCACAATTTAGTGCAATCCACCGCCCTTTCTCATCAGCCTGTGTTTGTGATCCTTCAACCTGTTTTCAATTTACATGACAGTGCTTATGTCCAAAGCAATTTTAATTCATTTTGGGAGATTTAGTGAGACACTGTATTAAATCCTCTATTAAAATCATGCTGTGTATCTTTCATCCAGGATTTCTGCAGTTCTATCAAAAAAGCAATCACGTTTCCTTGGCACAACATGTTCCTTATGAACCCATGCTGCTTATTGCTTATTGTTCTATTATCCTTTGAATCTTTAGTGAAGTGTTTTTTTTGTTGTTGTTGTTTTGTTTTCTTTATTTTCTTTTTCCCCTAAGCACTTGTTCTGTTCTTTCGCATAACAGAATATACTTGAAATTAGACTCTTGTTTAATAAACCACTCTTCTTTCCTTTATTGATGTTTGAGGCTATACTTGCTATACTATGTAACTTTTTAGAAATAATTTTCAAGGGCTTAGTATTTTCAGTGTGTACTCAGGGGTGCCCTTAACCTGGGCTATTTGGCAAGATGTTACTGTTTTCCTTACTTCTGTGCTACTTACAGCATATTTTTTTATTACTGATTTTCTATCAAAACTTCTGCTTTCAGTAAGGACAAATAATAAGTACATGTATCTGGGAGTCACGATTTTTGCTTGCCTCACTCCTATCAAATTAGCCCTACTTTCAGACTATGTTTGCATTTATTTTATAAGTTTTAACAATTCTCTTGGGTATCATTAACTTCCTGGCTTTGTCCTGAAAGCCACTGAGCACTTGGCGATGCTCTAACAAAATGTGTAAGAATGTATTTACTTTCCATCACCAAAAACATTTGACTTTGAATGACGAAAAGTATTCCCAATGAATGATTCTTTGGAAATGACTCTTTGGGAATATTTATAGATCCGGGTTCAACACAAGATTTTATGCTTTGCTCTTGCTCATACGAATTCTCTTCTCCAGTTTTTTTCCTGAATACCAGCCTACTCTGTATATTTTGTTTACTTTCTTCTTTATAAGTAAATACTTTGCCTTGGGGAGAAGAGTTATTTAAAACTCTATGATAGATTTCATACGCATTCTCCCTTTTGTGTCATCTTTGTTCAAAGTTATGCACAGATCCAAAGTCTGTTAAAGTCAGAGAGATTATTCTTAATCACTGCAATGAATTTGGATCAGGCCCTTAGTTGTCAAATCTCATATTTTCTTTAGTTTGGGGTCCTCTTTTCTATTCTTTTCATTTCTCTCTCTCTCTTTTTTTTTTCTTCTTCCTTACTCTCCTGCTTTTATATCCCATTGTAAATTGATATCTTCTGAAGGTTTACAATTACTACTACAGATCTACTAAGTGCATCTCATCAGCTGGAATGTTATTTTTAGTGAATTTTCATGTTTTTCCCTTATGAGGGACTATTACCTCTTTTAGATGTAGCTTGATTTTCTATATTTGCATAATTTTCTGTATTTGTTTTACAGGCTGAAATTCTTGCCTTCTATAGCATTGTTCCAATTTGCCAGCATCTGTTAATGAGGACATAGTATAAATCCACTTGTAATGTCAGCAGGTCATTGAGGAGAAGAGGCTGTCAGGGACGCCAGCTCTTCTGTCACTGGTCTTATGAATCACAGATGTCCTGGACCACACAAGGCTTCTGAGAGCATTGGTAAATGCTGCTTGTGCTCATGTTATATTAAGCTGTGCTTTTTTCTACCTAAATAGCATCAGCACTATTTCTGCTTAGGTGGAAACCTCAGCCTGCTGCATGGGCTAATATATTCTTCCCTTAAAATTGTCAGTGAATACCCTACTTTAAGTACACACCATCTCTGTCAAATGAAGTATAATCAGAAGGCACCTGTTACCTGTGCCCATTAATAGATTGCAGGATGCTTTTTTACAAGACAGGATATCTTCACATTGAGAGTGCTGTCGTACTCCATACCAGAAATATCTTCACTTGAATGAATGACCAGTAAAATGGGCCAAATTTTTGACTGTAGCTGTTCTATGCTAATTAAGCCAAAGACACAGGGATGGAGTAAAAGCAATCTGCCTTTTAACTACTCTGATTCTAGAGCTTCTAAACACTGCTTTTTGATTCAGGGATGCTCACACAAGTGTGCTGTGTACCAGTATCTGCAGCCCTCTTTCCTCCTGGGGGGTGTCACAGAGCCATCCTAAATAGTGTTTGGCAATCAACAATTTTCTTAAATCAAGAAAAATCTCACTTGTCTTGTTTTATCTGCTTTTTAATATATACTTCATGGTATAAAGAGACCAGGAAAACAAGGACAAAGATCTGGTTTGGTGGCTATAAAGAGCATTAGAAATGTATTATTGACCTCCCAAAGAACTTAATTCCATTGGAGCATGAAGAACCTATTCCTCTGGCTGGAAGAAGAAACGGCTGGAAGAAGTGTTTAAAATTGCCTTAAAATGATAAGCCAAAATCCATCAAATAATCTAAAATCCCTTATAGATATATATATATTTATATATATATATGTGTATATATATATACAAAACTATGATTCAAAAGAAAGCTAATAGCATTTATATTTCTCTCAAGTTTTCCTTGCAGGGTGTAAGTTAAGAATTATTTTAGTTTAATTTATGAAACAAACATTATCTGTTGATATGGTCATTTTTTGCTCTTAGCAGCCACTGTTAAACTGTATTTCATCTGGGTGCTGGCAAAAAAAAAGGCAAAGGAGAACTAGCTTGCTGCAGAGTCAAACATATGCATGTGCATACTTGCATCATATATCTTCAGCCTGGCTGACTTGTACTTTACTGTGAGTGAAGATTTCTGTCTTGCCCCCTCTGACATTAAAAAAGTAATAGACATCAGGAGTGGTTTATGTGAAGAACTTAAAAAATATATTTAATGAATATTTTAGACTGGCAAGGGCTGTGCATTTGTGTTTGTGAGGATTCTGACGCTTTTTTTTTTTTTTTTTTCTTCAATACAGCCTCATAGGTTAGCTCAAGCCACCCACCTGAGCATTGCTTAAAACAAGGAGTTGCTCTTTCTTAACCACTGGCAGGGAAGGCTTTAGCTGGAGCCAGGAAGTAGAGCACAACGCAAACTGCCAGCTTGTTAGCAGGAGGATCCTGACTTCATTGAAGGCTTTGGATTAATGACTTCAGACAGACAGATGTGAGACTCTTAGGCCATGTGTGGGGGAGAGGGGTTCTCTTTGGAGGGCCCTGGAGTACTCTTGGTGGTAATATTCCCTGAAAAATGCAAGGCAGTAACAGAGCAGCTGTGAAGGGAGGCTGGCAAAATGGAAGGAAGAATATAAATATTGCAGATGTCTGTGTGGGGATGTAATGCACAGCAGCTACTCTGAGTCCATCCAAAAACCCTGTGCTTTCTTTATGTTCGCTGTATAAATTTTGAGCTAAAATGGGTTTCCAACATCTGCGTACAGTAACGTTACCAATGTATGGTTGTTAATGGCAGTGATCTGAGTTTCCCATGAGCCTTTGCTGCAGGAGAATGGATATCTTCGGGGTAGAAAATTTTATAAAACACCAGATCTGTCACAGCAAATCCGTCAGGATTATTTCCTGCACACTAGCTTTCCTGCTATGCTATCAAAAATAAATAATATAAAGTAAAATCTAAACATCTTCATCAAGCACTTATAAATTAGGGGATACCCTCCGGGGCACAAGTCACAGTATGTGCATTTTATAATAAAATATTTACATATTCTGGGACAGCTGTATAGTAGAAGAGAGTATGATATTAAGCAGCATTTGGAATGTAATTGTGCACATAGAAGAGCAAATAGAAATGTTATAGAGTATTTCATAGTGTGGTTATAAAAATATTATGGGAATATAAAAATGCATAACACTAACATCCTAAAATCTAGTTATAGATTTTCTCTTTTACAGATTGCATAGTCCAATTTAATATTCATTTTATTTGTATAATAATGTATGTTGTAAATACATGTATGCACATATACTGTTCTACACAAACACATGCTAAGCCACACATTTGCTAAAGTATATTTATCACACTTTTTGTTTTGTGTTGTATATTCCTATTAAAATCAAGAAAGTAGAGTCATATTTTCCCTCTAAATTCATAACTCCAGAAATGGATAAATGGGAACAGATGTGATGTAGAAGGAACTTTATTCTGTAAGACTGTCATAACAGTATTAAGCTCTCCAGCTGACTTCATATTCAATGGTAGAAACTTTGAACAGTGGGTGGTGTATGAGCACAGAGGCACACCAGTTTAGAGCACAGCAAGTAGTTCTTAAATATAGCCAAAGTAAAGCCTGGTGGAAGATTTAGAAATAATAAGCAGCAGCTGATGCAAAAAATAAATAAATAAAAAAAAATGCTGGCTGGACATAATGTGTCACAACAGCCCATCACATTGAGATAATGTACAGCTGCAATGACGTCAACTGCCCTATGAAGAGTCCTGTGATGGGGTCTTAGAATAATTCAACTGAATAAAAATAATAAAACAGGCTCTGTTAGCATATGCAGCATGGTGATAGGCTAGGATTTTTGAGTATCCTTTCAAGGTAGATGACTTCTGCCAAGAGCATGGGTCTGCTCACGTTTTGGGGGTGAATAACTGCTGATTCATTCAGTTAGCAGTATCTTTCAAAATTTCCCATAGAGCAAGCCCTGCATCTACAAGGCCAGAAGAATACATCCTGCTTCATCAGCATAATGATGATTTTCCATCCTCTGTATAGTAATGATCTCACTAAGAGATTTTGTATTTTAAGCATGAGAAGTAGCAAAGAAAGAGAGCCTTGAAAGGTGCCACATTTCAGATTCTTTTACCCTGACACATAATTACCGAGAAAAGCCAGTTATCTGCCCCTGTTTTTTAGACAGCTAGAAGAGGATGATCTTGTGGGTAAGGCCTTGGGAGATACAAGCTCAGTAACTTGTTCTGAGAAAACATTTTAGTGTGCCCTTGAGCAAATGCTTCAACTGGCCACTCTTCAGTACCCCTTACTGATAGATCACTGTTAATGGTCTTCTATTTGGCTTGATATTTCTAGGCTCTTTGGGTTGTTAGTAGGCTTCAGCAAAACACCTATAAAGTGTCAAACACTTAATGTTCCAATGCTATTTGGGCCTTTGTGCATTACTAAACTGCACATAACAAACTGTGAGTTAGGCCACTGGAGAACAGCTTTGGAAACACCAGCAATTTCCTCTGGTTACTAAAATGAAATATTATTAGTTAGAAATATTATTTATTTTTAAAATTCCAGCCAAATCAAAGCAATATTAAACTTTTGTAGGGACAACACAGGTAATGTCATCTGTAATTAATGCTGCCCTTAACTTTCATTTGAGGTTTTCATGTTCCTAGAAACTGGCCAACTGGGATTCAGCTTCAGGCTGATTTTTTAGGCTGTTTTCTTAGAAAATTTCTAGGTAGACTAAGTAAACAATCTATTGTTTTAATCATTATGAAGTGCTGACACCTGTTTCCTTTGGAAGCTTTCAAGCAGAAGCTTGAAACACATTGAAGAAAGGCAGAGAAAGAGGAGGTCCCTTTCTCTTGTTTCCCCAAAACGCTATTCCACTCAAGCTGTGTTTTATCTCTGTAAGATGCCTGGTGCACATCTTATTTTCACTGAAGATGCTCCAGCACTCTGACCAAGCCATACATGTGCCAGCACCAGTGTTTGTGCATTGAACCTGAGAGAACAGCATCAGAAAAGTTCGGAGTGCAGGACTTTTGCAGGAAAAGCACCTAGAAGTGGGGGAACTGAGTGGAAGGGGACAGGAATGAGGATAAGGCTGAGAAAATGACAACTCATGAGTCTGGAGAAGGGGGACATGGGGCGGAAGACTGGGATTTGACAGAGAAAAGAGGATATGTAGAAAACATGGATGGGATGGAGGAAGACTGGGAAGAGGCTGGGCAGAGGCTCCTAGGATCTGGAGCAGAGCTCAGAAATCCTGAATCTCAGCAGCCCTTTGCTGTTCATAATGTTACCCTCAACCCCCCTTTTAACTGGAAAGCATTATGGAGGATAATGGCTTTCTACTACTGCTTCAAAGCCAGAGAACTTTGCCAGGAGCATTATTATCTCCAGTCAAGGGTCTGTCAGGGGAATTCACCTTCCCCACTCTGAGCATTTTAGTCTCAGAAATATTGTGGATAGTATTCAGAGAATGTATAAGTCACATGCTCAGAAAGTATCTGAATGGAGGCTACTTTCTCACTCTTAACCACCTACAGCCTGTGAATTATTGAGCTGCTTAATGTATTTACAGAGCAGGGAGTAAAACTAACCTGGTTTATTTTGGCATCAACCTTCTGCATTTCTTAAACACTCAAACTTATAGATTTGAAAAGATTCTTTCTGAATTGGGTCCACACCCAAATGTGCACTTCCAAAAATAACTGACTACCTAAATGACGACTACCCATCCATGGGTTTACCCAGCCATATGTTCCAACAGTCCATTTCTTATGGTATGCCATTTCTGGAGCTCTGAAGAGGAATCCTGACCTTTCTAAAAGAGGTCCCACTTTGGATATGGGGCCAGTTTATAGCACTCACATAGTATTGCTATTTGTGAGATTTCTGATCAGGAATTGCTGGGATCATAAGTTTTCAGACTTGCTTAAATCAAAACCTGTTCAACTGATTTTTCTTCAGCTTTCCAGACTCCCTGTGAGACAGAGCATGCAGAACAGAAGCCCCAAGGGAGCTTGAGAGAGCGTTCTGAGCAGTGCAGGTGACAGGCTTGAACAAAAGCCACCTGTCGCAGTTAAGAAGAAAAATCATTACAACATACACAGTATGGTGCAGCTCAAATGCAAAGTGAAGTGGAGAGGTGCACACACCTATGCTGAATGGCAATATGTTCAGGAGGAAGGTATGGTGGTGTAATTCATCACTTGCTACTCACAGACAAGGAAATCACCAGATGATGGTAAAGAAGTGGGGCCTGGTTGTCACTTCTCAGTCCCCAGCCACATGTTAAAAGGGAGATGGGACACCAGGCATAGAGGAGAAGTAAAAAAAGAAAAAAAAAAAAAGAAAAAAAAAAAAGATCTGCTGCAGTCCTATGCAAAACTTATACCAAGCTACAAGGGACAAAGAGGAGCTCCTAAGCCTTAACCCATCCTTGTACCTATGTGGTGACGCTGTATCCTCTTTCTCTAGTCAGCTCTATGAATTACACAAAAAAGGCTCAAGCATTTATGTTAGAAAGGTTCACACAAAATATGCTGCATTTAGAAATATTTCAGCCAGAAATATCATTTGCAGCCCTGAACAAACACAGAAGTATTCCAGAGGTGAATGTCCTCTTATTTTGCATTACTTAGCATCATAGGACGGTTTAGATTGGAAGGGACCTTAAAGATCACCTAGTTCTGACCCCCCCAAGTTGGAACCATCAGTGTATCATTGGCAAAAGCCTGGCCCAGGTTCCTACTGCACAGCAGGGGCGAGAGGAGCAAGAAGAGCTCTTGCCCTGAGAACTCTTGGGCCACGAACATCTGCTGCAAGCAGCAACCCCCCTGGACCCAGGAAGAGCTGTCTCAGAGTACCAGTTAAACCTGAAGGGCTACAGCAGTGCTGAGGGTCCACTGTCATTAGAGCCATGCGTGTACTGCAAAGGCAGCCTGCGCTCTTCTCTCTTGCTGGTGTTAGGGCAGGACCTTGAGGCACTGCAGGCTCCTCCTGGCAGGGCTGCATTTGGAGTCCTCCCCTTGTGCACACAGACATGCACCCAGACACAGACACACGCTGTCTTGGGCAACCTGTCCCTGATGTACCCTGTCGGGAAATTACACTGTATGTCTGCTGGTAGCAAGAGCAAAAAATATCCATCATCAAATTTAGGGCAGGGCTGTGAAGGCTCGATTAGCGGCTTCCCCCAAAGGACTAGCAGCTCTTTGACCCCGTGCCTGCTGCATACAGCAAATACACACCAAAATGGCTTGTGAGCCATTGAAATGTGAGATCTTGCCCCTTCTAAGCAAAATGCCCTTCCATCTTGTCAATATACATTGCTAAAGATCTTTTTCTTCTGTCTCTCTGATTGGTATTCACAGGGAGAAAGAGAGGGGTGTGTCAGCACGAAGGAGAAACAGCAGGACCTTGGCAGCAGTGAGAGCTGGTTAAAAATCCGAGTGCTAACATCTCCTGCAGCCCCTCCATGGGGTGATTCGTTGGGTAAAATACCAGGGGACCTGCTGTTATTTTAGACACTAGCCTGTTAAATGAGTGACTACCTTATCAATCTAATTCATTATTGTGTCTGAGCACCTCTTTTTGATATATTTCCATCCACATGTTCTAGAACGCCTTTTATATCAGACTGACATAGACTAATAGCTTGGTAGATTATCCAAGCAAGCAGACAACAACTGAGAAAATTATTGGTGCCTATTCATGTGAGAATACTCACTATTATGCTAATTGTATATTCACAAAAGAGCCAGGGGGCAAATACACTGTACCTTCACTTCACAAAGTGTTTCAGCTGACGATATTACTGATTAAATTTGAATTCACACTTTTCAAAATACTTGTGCTTGACAGCAAATTTCTAAAAATATATTTGGTGATGCATCTTGGTACCAACTGTTTGTGGTCTGCAGTAATTTGTTATCCTACAGAGTCATTGTCAAGTTGGATGACCCAGCTCAGTGTGGCAGGACTTTGAGGAATGGTAATGTCATTTCATTAACATGTGCTCTAGTGTTTTATTTTTAAGGCCAATGATGACCACACACAAATACACACACACACACACAAATATGAATGCTGCATTGCCCCTGTAGAAATATGTCAATCATATTTCTGCAACTGGAACATTTTGTGTCACTCATGGATTCTGGTACATAGGTCTGTATAACTGAGACACCAAGTTCCTAGTTTTTCTTGCTGTTTTTCCCTGCTGTATATAATCACAAGAAGTGTAGGAGTGCCCTTTTTAATCCTGTTACTGGAGTATTGCTATTTCTGATATCTTAACATATAGATGATGTAAGGAAAGAGCAGACAAAAAAGTCTTGTCCTAAGCTGCCATGTTGGGATACCAGTGTAGCATTTTCTCTAGAGCAGAGGGCTGGAGAAAGACCTTCAGAAAACCTCTAATTCATTCTCCAGCAATGAGGTGAGATAAATATTTGTTGTGTCCACTAGACACTTGTGTAGCTCATTTCTAAAATGCTTCAGCAAAGATCCCCAGCCTGTGTGGGAGCAACCTCAGAAAACACAGGATTCTTGTTTTATATTAATAAGTCAAAGGAACCTGTGCTAGATGGCTTGGAGATAAAGACCAAGTAAGGAGAGCAGTCCTGAGGCAAGATAATGTGCCTGCAGAAAATTCTTTCTACCTTACATGCATTTTTTTCTGAGGCTACAATAAGTTGGAAGGAGATATGATCACTCTCTTAACAAGCAACCAAGGATGTTCAAAGGCTATTGGAAGATGCTCCCACTTGCTGATCATTCTGCTAAATTTTCTACCTGATATGATTACGCATGGCTGAAAAAAAAATAAGTAAAACTAAAGCCTGATGTAAAATTACTATTAAAATGGGAAAGGGGGGCAACACATTCTTCTCTTTCCCTGGGATCATTGCAATTAATTCACAAGGGTTTTATAAATCCCTCAACAGCTTAGTCAGAATAAGAGTGAAAGTTTTTAGCCATTTCTGCTGAGATGTACTTTAAAAAGAGAAATGATGTTTCATGAGATATTTTGGCAGTTCTAAAAAAAATATACTCACCTCATTGTGAGATTGATGAAGTTGGAGTACCATTAGGAATAACCATCTCTGAATATCCTGTAAGGATGTTACTGTTATTACATTGAACACTCAGCAATCCAGCTGTAGCAGCATAAAAATTAAACTGATGAGCTGCAACTTAAGTATTTAACAATAAGATATCTAGTGAACTATTCAAATATGCTGCAGTTTAGCAATTCACAGCTGTAACTAACAGAGAATGCAACAACAAGTATGAGAGAGATTAGTGAGAAGCATGCAGTGTGAATGCTGGGGAGGGCATAATAGATGGCAGAAGAACTGAAGAAGCAAAGATAGATAATTACTGAAGGGACAAGAGATTGTGGTAGCTCTGAGGTTGACAGGTAGTAAAGCATTAAATGTCTGATCCAAAACCATTGAACTTGATGATACTGTACCCATAGCAGCCAATTTTCCTGTTATCTTCTAACAGCTAAGGTGCTTGCCCAGAAAGATGACTGTCCTCAGCCCAGTGCAGATTTTTTCTTCCTTCTTGTAGTCAGGAATGTAGAAGCTACAGGCACAAAACAAAGGGAGGAAAGAGCAGCTCCAGAACTAAGAGCTTAGATGCTCACCTTTTCCATAATAGGTTAGGGCCACGTACCTTCCACCAGGAAATAACAACCCTCTTTCAGTTCCCTCCAGATTCTCTCGGACACCTAACTCCTGCCTATGCCTTATCCTAGGGCAAGGACTCACCTAGGAAGCAAACAGACACAGATACCTTCTCTGCTCCCCAGGGAATTTTTTCACGTTGCATTGCCCAATCACTAAGAAATAATCCTGGGCAGCCTGTGCTGTAGAAGCCTGCTGGGAACCGAGCAGCAGTTGAGCAGCTTGCTGCCCATCCATCCTTTAGGAAGAGGAAGTGCCTTTTGAGCATAATTTGCAATAGGAATCTTTATGTGGGTGGAAAAGGAAAATTATTTGTGACAGAGTATATGAGATGCTTTAGAAGCTGCACCCCAGAATGTGGAGCTGCAATTCTGTCTCAAGGGCTCCATTCAAAGATTAAGGTATTTGGTTTTGGCTTGAACTCAGTCCAGTACCTTTTCATTATAAATGGGCATTTCAAAGAGCCAGAAAACAACAACAAAAAAACAAACAAAACAAAACAACAACAACAAAAAACATCAGAAATGAGAAAAGCATCTGACTTGTTGCTGATTGTTGCTGATCTGACACTTGTTGATACTATTTTTCATTGCCTCCAGGCTATTTTCCCTATTTTCACTCAGGGAAATAACTGTGAGTGAAATCAGAATCAATCTGTTCAAGTTTAGCCAACAGGATGCTTTTTTGCCATCATATTTAATTACTTGTCCATCTTCTGGAACCCCCAGACTGATGTATGCATATGATTATGTATCATATTGCTTTGACTGACAAGAGGAATAAACAGAACTTCAAATCAAGATCAAAAAAAAAAAAAGGGCCTAAACATATGTATTGGATAGCTTTGAAGCTCCTGAAGCTCCTTTTTTCCTGGTCAGTAAAAATCACAACAAAAAAGTAAAATGCGAAAAAGTTTATTATAGTGTATTTGTCATAAAAATAAGTAAATTATTGCAATATCAAAGAAAGTGTACTGTGCCAAGAATGCCATATAAATATCACTTTTAAAATGCAAATATTGAACATGAATCTCTTTATTATTATTATTATTTATTTATTTCTTTATTTATTTTAAACTCAGGAAAGCCCTTAAAATGCAAGGCTATATCAGAAATGTTTGTATATAAGTAATAAATAGTTTTAGAATGGTTAATAACGCTAGGTTCCTAGACAAGAGCAAAGGACAGCTATTTTTCTAGCCTGAAGATCCTCTCTGTGTAATAATGAGCACAATTCTCATATTTTTCTCCAACATCAATGTGTTTGCTATAGGCACAAACTGAGCTTTAAAGAGGATTTTGCAGACAATTTATACTGTAGCTGGTTTTTGCAGAAGAATTTGAACAGAAATAAGGTCTATTAACATCCATAAGTACAATTGCCCAAGAGAGAAAAAAACATAAAGAAGAGGAAGATGCCATTCAAAATGATGACAATCACTGTAAAAATTGTTCCTTCTCTGTTTTCTATAACAACCATCAGTTAGTATGAAAGTGAATTGTCTTCTTTATTACAATTATTTTGATCTATTTTATGTCCATATTGGTTTGTTGAGATAAATTGGTGGACTTCTGGCACTTCCCTTCAGAAAGTAAGGGGAAAAAAAAAAAGAAAGAAAGAAAGAAAAAAAAGACAAGATTTTTAAAATTACATGAATATTACAGAGAAAAAAAAAAAAAAAAAAAGAGAACAGGGGAAGTTACCTTTCAGCCCTGCCAATTTCAGCAATGTTTTCCTGATTTGAAATTGCAGAGGTTCTATAAACCTCAGTCATACTTGATTTTTTGCTTGACCTTTTGTATGAAGAGTCAGGTGAGAGGGAATCATCAGTCCCTATGAAAGTGTTAGACTAATGAACACAATCTTGGGAAGGGAAAGCAAGGGTGTGAAGGGTGCTCTAAATTTAAGAACTTATTTTTCCATTCCCTTGACTCCCATCCAGAGGGTGTTCAGTGCTTTTTACAATGTTCAGCCAATACAATCTATCCTATTGTGGTTTTCAATTTACAGTGCAAATGATTGACTCATGTTGCTAGTTAATGTAGTGAATATGTTTCCACGTTTCATCTGTGTGGTTTAGGCTGTATTGAAATCCCATCAGCTTGCAGTGCTGACTGTCATGCAGCATAAATAGAAGCTGCACAGAAATTTGAATTGGAAACTAAATGAAAGGGGGAAGAGATGATTTCAGTTGTCAATATCAATATTTACATATTTATTTATTTATTTTTATGCATACTTCTCACATTTTAAGTGCTAGTTTGGGGCTACATATGAATAAAAGAGGAAGCCATTTTTTGACTCAGATGTTGCTTCTCTGGGTACAGTACAAGCAGACAGACTGATGGAGACAGTCAGTGCTCAACCAGCATTGCCCGCTTTCTGACCTGCACAGAAGGATGTGCTGTCTGCCCTGACCAGAGTCATGTGCTACTGGTCCTACAGATGAAGACACTACCAATAATACAGACAACTTCTTCACCACTTTGTGACTCTCCAACTCATAGTTAAGGGTCCCTAGTACAGTCTCCTGTTGGGATTCACCCCCTAACAGGACAAAAATCTGGGATAGAAACCTTTTACCAGATGCCAACAAATAGTGACAATTTGGTAGAAGAATTACATTTATTTCATTAATTACATTGCATTGCATTTGTATTGGCAGAAGAAGTTTGTGGCATTACCACTATCATATGTATGCAGACAAATTTATCTATAAACAGTCTGGAAGGCTCAGCTAAATACTCCTGTCTCAGTAGATGAAGTAGGGACGTAGAGGCAAAGAGAGTGGTTGGAATACGCTGTTAGGCTGAAAATCTGCAGGAAAGAGCATTTCCTCTGTTCTTATCATCTCTATTTTTCTGTTTTATTCTTGAAGGCAGAAAAAGACACAATATATATTTCACAAGTATCCTTAGTCTATCCTGCATAGCCGCACTTGCTCTGTGGTTCTCTTTAGCACACTAAATGCTTTCACACATCCACATCTTAAAATATGTAGGGAATAGCTCCCTCCCCTGCAAAATAGAAGGCATTACTGCAAGCCAGACAGAATCAATCTACTACCTATTCCTTAAGTGTTAAATGAAAAAACAAAACAAAACAAAAAAAAAAAACAGGGACCTGTTTAATTGGTCTACAGCAGCAAACTGCACTTGCTGATCCATTTGCACTGTATTTGCTATGTTAATGGCATGTAATTATAGTCAGACATCTAGGTTGTAACTTCATTTACAAATACAATAAGAGTGTTTAAGATGTATGATAAAAAGAGCTCATTAACGAAATTCTTCTCTAAGAATAAACAAACATTGCGCCTCTTAGACTTCTCTGGTTGGAGGACTGATATGTTTTTCCAATAAAAAGGAGATAAAATAAATATCTGTTTCATAGTCAGCATGTAGAGAGAACAATGGTGTAAGAATACAAAATCTACAAGAACTACAGATGCTGGACCAGTCCACCTATCACACAATATTTTGTCTCAAAAAGTATTTGATGTTCAATGCTTCAAGAACAGTGTAAGACAAGCATATTCAGAGAGAGATCTTTTCCTAAAAGGCCCACTTCCCTGTAAGATCAGGGCTTGATATTTTAGAATTAATTTTGGTGAATTCTAACACTTCATGTGTTTGCAAGAATACAAATGAAGCAGTTTAACAGATTATGCACCCTCTGTAAGAGGTATGTCCTGTGGTCTTTCCTAAGAAGTAAAATAATTAATTTTTTCACCAAAGATGAGAAAAAGTATTTTAGAGATTATTTTATGTTTACATTTGCTCAACTGGTGTTTGGAAATATCCAAAGATATTGAGACCCCTGCAATACAAATAATAAATATAATGTGAGCATTGACCAAAGTCTCCCTTCCCCCCTACTGTTAAGATTATAAGTATGAAACTATGAGAAACACAGGAATGTATTTCAAATAAATTAAAATAATATCTACAATAATAAACTCTATCATTATCTGGAAGACTTATAAAGGTATTTTAACGTTCAGCTAATGGTGCCAAGGCAGGCTAAGACCAACAGCTGAGAGGAGGTTCTTATCAAAGTTATGATCTACAGGACCTGGCATTTTTTCTTTCTGTCCCGTAGGTCACAACATATTTCAACATCTGTTCTTTTAAGGCACATCTGATCTTGGACTGCTGCAGATGTTAACAGGCATAGCATTCAGAGCCCATTTCTCCTCCCACAAGTGCTGATTACAGCACAAGTAGCCCACAGCTAAGTTCAGGTCCTCAGCGTGCTGTCTGAAGTGGCCAAGAACAAGCTTGTTAGGTACTAGCAAACCACTTACCTAAAACCATTCTGTTCCAGTTGTTTTCTGCATCCAAGCTTAGTCCCTCATATCAGAGACCTTCACAGAATTAGGAATTAAACCAGAAGTCTATAATTTTGAACATACTCCACTGATATCTAGGGAAGTTTTGCCATTAACTTCAAATAATGCCAGGATTAGATCCCAAACAACCAGAGCTCTGCTGTAAAAGGGCAGGTCCATCTGTGTGGCATGCAAATCTGTTCACATGAGAATCAAAATGCTTCCCTTCTGCTGCAGGGTAGGTAGAAGGAGTGAGACACTCAGATTTTAAAACTGAACAAAAAAGTTTATATGTTAACCTTAGTTAAAATTAATATTATATTAGTTTGCCTGATCCTATGCATTTTGCCAGCCCACATTTGTAGAACAGACTATTAACCTTTCTGTATAGCACCTACTGAAGGGCCCATTATTTTTATTCCCATTATGTTTCTTTTGATATTGACAGTGTGATTGCAAAGGAGCATTTTCTTACTCTTAGAAATTTAAACACTGGTTCTCAAAACATCCTCCCTGGAGTTACACAAATGGGAATTGAGTCTGCTTTATTGGAAACAGTTAATAAATGCCAATTTCAGACCCTTTTGCTTGATTTTCCTAAGTGAATCTTCATAATGTTTATACACATCATTCTCAACATATGCTTAATATAAATGAGCAATCCACTAGTACCAAAAAAGTAAATCCAGACATATGCTGTTTTAATAAGAAGCTATTAAATCTGTCTGACAAAAGTGAATGTCAATCATTTTCCAGCATCTGATTTTCAAGATACCAAGGCATGTGTATAGGAAAAGCACACTGCTAAGCTTCTTGGTTTCAACCATGATTTATGGCCCAAGACTAGTAAATAGGAAATCTTCACTCTCGCAATTAGTAAAGCATATGAATTTATGAAGAAGTTGGCAGGAAAAAAATGATTAAAAAAAAAAAAAAAGAAAAACCTATAAAAAGTTGATGATGAACAAGTTTCATCTCTATTATCATTTTCCTGAGAACTGGACACTAGGCAGGGCACAAGATATAAAGCAGTTTAGGTCTCCATCTGTCACTGCTGGTACATAATATTCGCTGATACTTCTCTTTGCTTCCCAAAGAACTTTTCCAGATGACAAAGATGCACCAGAAATTAAGATCTGGCTACAATCATTACCAAAACGTCACTGCCATAAGAGACATACCCCTTCCTCTGCCAATTCTAATGGCAGAATTAGTAACATGGAATTGTTGATGCACTTTTCTTTCTTCCCTTTTCTGTTTTTATCCAGCAAATATTTTAAAATCCACAATTACTTTTTGGTGTCCTTGTACAACTGGTGGGTTGCACATCATATTTATGGAGTTTAAATTGTCAGCCACAATAAGGGGTGTAGCCTTACTTAGACTGATTATGCTGTCTCAGTTTCTTTCAAATGATGAACTGGCTGAGGGCACAATGTATATGTATATCCTCCAGTGCTGCATATCTGATTTTTCAGATATACCCCTTTAGCAAAAACAAAATAATGAGAATAGTTATTGATACAAGAAGCCAAACCCATTTTACAATACAAAGGCAGGATTTATTAGGAAGATTGAAAAGATGGATGACCATTTGGGTAATTAATAGATGAATAGATATACTACAGTCTTGTAAAACAATTAGACAATAATGTCTCATTAAGAATATTATCTTCTTTTGCATTATAAGACCCCATAGTAAACTATAATGGGATATGCGGAGACATTGTAAGCAATGTGAACTAAAAGAATAGTTTGTTCAGTCATCACAAATTTACAAAGGGAATTTTAAACACTATTTTTTTTTTTTTTAGGTTTTCCTCCAGATATAAATGCAAGATAATTTCAAGTCAATTAACTGTAAAATCTGATAAGATATAGCCTTGTCTCTTCCATCTGATGAAAGTTGAGGAGTATAAGAAACAGCAGTGATGAAAAATCTCATTTGATGTGCCTTCGTGGTCCTGTGCCAGAGAGTTCATATTTACAATTTGTCAAGAATAGCCTGGAAGTAGAAACTGCTAAGCAATTTACTGTGGGCATAAATCCCACCAGGAGTCAAGCACAGGCAAACTTTTAGTGAAATCCAACACTTCTTGAAATTAATAGGAAAACATACCTCTTGATTTCAGCAGGTCCAGGAACGTGTTGACTGTATCATTCACCGGTTCATCAACCATTTTTTCCCTGACCTGTTGCTTTTTTTCATCCTGAATGTATCCACTATGAAACCTGCTTCCCGTTTCATGCTAGAAAGAGATGTGAAAACAGGCTGTTTCAATTCAGAAGAGCAAAATGTTAAAAGTTTCATCTGATGGCCTACAGCCATGGTTTGATCCATCTAGTGTCTACAGCAGCGAGGTGAAGTGATTGCAGTGGGAAAACACCAGTCTTGGCTGCAAAGCAATCTTCATTCCTTGTGATCTTTGGAAATGAAAAAAGGCAAAACTGAAAGCAACAGGGTGAACAATACACCTGTGGTGCACTGCTTGATAAATCCTTCTCAGTGGACACTGAAAACTGAGGACTCTGTGCTGGGAACAGAAGGATTGGTGGGCTTGTATCATGACCACATTCAACTAAAAGTCGTATTTTAGTTGTTTTGTTGTTGACAACATCCAGAAAATCTCTAAATGTTTAAAGGGAAATATGTTATGGATTTGCAGTCTTTACTCTAGAAAGAGTTATGTGCAATGTTAAACTTAAATTGATTTTTGGTGTTTGAGCACTAGCCTGGATAGTGGGCCTAATTATTATCTGCAGTTACTTAAATAATGATATTGAATGCCTGTGTTGGAACAGTTCCCATCTTTATTTAGAATTATGTTTTGTGATGGAAACTCTTCTTGCACTTCTGAGAGATGCAGTTACTGGGGAATTGCAAACATCCAAGAAAATTCACTTTTGTTATTTAATCTGTGGTAGTTTTGCCTGCATACCCAGTTTAGAAACAAGTGAGGAAAACAGAATCTGAGCCATGGAGAAACCCATTGCTGATAAACACTTCTAATGGGAACATAAATCGTTGTTCACAAAGAGCTTAAACTTACCACCATCTTCTGATAATAAACCTGGTCTTTGGTTACCTTTTCCACTAGCTTTGCACAAAACAGCCTGGAAACTGGCCTGAACTGAGGTCCATCAGGAAATGCAAATCCACTACAGTCTAAATAACAACACCATTCTCCATCCTTTGTACAGAAGGTATTTTGGGACAGAAAATTTGCTCAGATGGAGCCTGGGAGGGCTATGGATATGTGCTTTATGTTCATGCAAGAAAACAGACCCACATATTAAAACATCGGTCAAATCAGAGAAGAAAAGTGTCTGTGTTACCCTGTCCAGCACTCCCTTGCTATCCTGAGAGTTGTTTGGCTACTACTTACATTTAGGGAAAAAATGTGCTCGGTTATTATATGCTTACTTCCTTTCAGAGTGAGGAAAAATAGACATAACTATGTGTGGCAGACTTCTCACCTAATCCTTCAGCTTCTTAGTACCTCAAGTTCCCACTGAAGGCACACAAAACATTCTCCTCACGAATGCATCTAAGAAAATATTCAGGGGTTGTGTGTTCAACAGAAGCAGTGACAGAATTTGGGTAAGGGTGCATCACATTTTCCTTACATTGTTGTGGTAGAATTTACTTTCTGAATGAGTCTCATTTAGATTTTTTTTTCTTTCCAAAAAGCATTATGGATTTATAATAGCAGAAAAGGGTATAATTTCAGCCTCTGTGCTCTGAGTGATGTTCCTCTAATTTGCAATCACTTAATTAAGGTCTGACATCGCTCAGCTATTCTTTACACTTATGGTGGTTGGCCATCTGGGCTTCACTAATAAATAAGCACTTTAATGGCTGAACCACTTAATAAACTTTCAGTGAGAGAAGAGGGAAATTAAGTCAATTCTTTCATTATGAAAATATGCTATGCCATCTAATTGTTCAAAAGCAGATGTCACTCATATTCAATTAAGCTGTTTAATGACCTGTATGCTTATTACTAACTTGACTAAAGGTTTGACACAATTAAATATAAATGCTTGGTAAGAGTTTAGCTGTTCATGTTTCTGATTTTCACTATTTCCCCAAACTATCCACTTCAATCTGTGGGTTTTTACATTACAAATTTGTACTTTCTCATCTGAAATCAGGGTTTTTGAAAATAGTTAGCAAACATATTTTTCTTATTTTAACTTCCAAATGTATAGTTTTAATCTCACAAAGAATGTGTCAAATAATTAAAATGTGAGGCAATCAGCAATGATGTTGGTTAGACAGAGGGAAAAGTTCCCCAAGGAAGATATTTGTTTAGTGATTTAGCTTTTTTCATTAGTGACAGATTGGAAGAGATATTAAGGCTGCTTTTTTTTTTTTTTCCTAAACAACTTCTTTTAATAGGCCAAGTTTTATAACATGTGAATGAAATCTACTTATATATATAAATTCCTCCTGATTAATTAAGAAAGAAAAAAAAAGGGAAGGAAAAAAAAACATACAATGCATGGAATATGCACTGATTATTAAACTACTATTCATCACATTTTTTTTTATAATGTGTTTCCCTCTGTCTTGTTCATCTCATCCTCCTGACTTCTTCAATTAGCTAATTAGTACTTATTGTTTACACAAAATTCAGCATGGATTATCTCAATTATGAACTTAAATCAGAGTTGCAGATTTCATGGACATAAATGCATTGTGAAGTGGCTCTCACAGTGTTTCCTGGCAGAAATAATGAAATTGTATTGATTAGCTGTAGGTGATCCTGGCTATGAAGTCGTACAGACTTTATGAATGAAAGAAACTTTACGAATGTTGTGCCTCCCACAACAATGTGTGCATGATAATTACTGCCATTCTGCATAACTTAACCTCACAGTATTCAGTGTCCAAATCCTTTTCTTAACCTTGCCATGGGCACTAAGGTCATTTATAGGCGGTCAAAACAAACATTTGTAGGAATGGTCTAGACATTGCCTAGGCATGGTCTAGGCTGGTCCTGCCTGGGGTAGGAGAAGGACTAGAAGGCCTTTTAAAATCTGATTTGCCATTGGATTCACAGTAACCATCTATTTATTGTAAGCAAATTAAATTTTTCAGAGGTGCTGAAAATTTCAAAATGGTTACTTAAAAAAAAAACAAAAACAACAACAACAAAAAAAAACATTTCATCCCTAATGCAGATGTCATGGGTGGAGGGCTTCTTGATAAGGGGTGGGAAGCCAAGCCATTCATCGTCAGTGATCTCTTTATTTCCAGACTCCATGATGGGAAGCAGATAACCTGGGAGCCCTGGAGGCCCAGAGCCACCCACATGCTGATGCAGCCCTAGAGCTTTAAACCCTGAAAGCTCAGGCACTTCAGCATCTGGTACTTCAGCCAACTGGCAAGCCTCCAGCTGAACACTGTCTGCGCTCCAGCAGGCAGCCTTCAATGGGATGAGTTTCTGCAAAATATTTGTGTTTAGATATAATTATCATTTCCATTTTACTAAGGAATTTTTAGCCTGCTCTTGCCACATCAGAGCCCATTTTTTGTGCTGGGTCAACAGCCCACAGCAGCGCTTCTTCTGCCCATTTCTCTGTCTCTGTGGGAGTGTGGGGCTACATATAACGTGCTGCTCTAGCCTCTAATTGTTAGATGTGTCTGTGTGTTTCAGAAATAGCCAAAGGTACCCTTTGAGTAAGGGCTTTGCCATATGGGTGTTCAAGGCCACTGCATTCATTTTTGGAACCATCTGTAAAGAGTTTAGACTGGCACTCACCTCACCTGTGCTCTTCCATGTTCAGAAGTCATCCATCTCTGTTAGGAAGTAGGCACATTTATTTTCCTATCCATCAACTAAAAATAAACTTGTAATCATGAGGATTTTACAGTTCAGACAGGGCTAAAATCTGTGATGTAGAAAATATTTTAGGTTGCTCTGGAGGAAAATACCGATATATTAATTCAGATACATATGAAAGAACATAGCCAATCTCAAGTCACTGACAACCAAGCTTTTTTGGAAGATGAAACACAAACAAGTTTTATCCACTTGTAATGTTGTTCTGTTTTCTTCCATCTCTTCTCCTTTCTCTATTGCATACAACTTTCAGTTAGGTTCACTGCGGATTAGTCAATACAATCCTATTGGATTATTCTAGTGCACTTCTTAATGCTTCTTAAGAAAGTCACTTTTCTCTCCTCCCTCATCTGGGACTCATCTGGGTGAAATCTCACTCTGCCTTCTTCAGAGTACAGTAAATACAACAAGCGTCTTTTCACAGGGCAAAAGGCTACCCACATCTTTAAAAGGATGAAGCTCTCTGCACTAAGTGCTGCAACTACTCATCAGAGGAATCAGTCTTTCACTTGTGTTGTTTCATAGGAACAGGTAAGCTTGTCCTGCTAGTGCTCAGTGCTGAACATCCATGTCAGTGTGGTCAGTACATTTCGGGGCTTGGTATGGTGATTCACTGTGCTAACATAGTCCTGTAGCTTTTGGCCCACTCAGAGAATAGGTGGTATATAGCATGTGAAGTACTGTAAAACACTGTGTTTTTTCAATCTGAAGAGAAGGGCTGATATTATCTAAGAATCTTATTTCTGAAAACCACTCTGAAATTAACAAAGACAATTTTGAAACTTGAGCAGATCTCCAATCTTCCTCTAATACAAAAGATCGGAAGAACTAATCATGAGTCAAAACAGAAAGTAAGTACAAATATTTGTGGTACCTTACCCAAGGCTTGCCCTGCCCATTTGGTCTTTCTAGCCATGGCTACCTGTCACCATATGTTCATCAGTGAATCCAGTTTAAGAGGTGACATCCCCCATTTCCACCAGTTAGTTATTACTGTTGTTCCTTCTTAGTCCTGGTAAAACAATGTTTTGTGTGACTGTTCCCACAGCTGCACTTGTGGGAACACAGACTAAAGTGATCACATTTTATTTCTTTTTAAGGAAATTTTGTTTTAAGCCAAGCCATTTAAAATTTTTTTTGGAGAATGGCCATGATCAAATCCAGAAGAGACAATTTTTTTTTTGAGAGGGAATGTAGGGGAACACAGCAGGGTACAAATGTAACTATGGAAGTGAATTTTCTGCCACAGAAATATCTGTCCGTGTGGAGAGAGGGTTGTTTCCCCCCCACACACACACAGCAATCCACTGAAATTTTAAAATTGAAATATTCCACTTAAGCTCTCTTTTTACCAGTTTTTCTTTTAATGGACAAATTCTAAAAAATCAGAAAAATTCGCAGAACAGGACAGGAAGTAAGAACTGTAAGGCACTTGGCTTCTGGAAGCAAGAAATAATCTACAAAGCTTATTTCTGAGCTACATCAGGGAGCTGATCAGCCAGATCATGCAACCCTACTGCTACCAACATGACGGAGGGCTTGGGAACTTATGACCAGGACTGATTTTGGTGGCAGCATGGACTTCCTTGGGTTTAAATGATTTATGGAATTGCATCTTTAAAAAGAATTGTGTCTGTGCGAATCCTAATGCCTAGGCCTTCCAGGAGAGGTTAGAGAGCATCAGTTGTTTTTAGGGTGCAGTGGTGACAACTCAGGGTATCAGCAGTGATGTGTGCGAGCACAGAAGCAAACTGGATTCACAGAACCCTGATGAAATTTGGAGAACTATCTAACACTAAGCATCAACTAAGCACTGTATGTGTGGGATCCTTGAACCCACTTCCCAGACCAGGAAGTCTGCTACACGTCCACAAAATCAGTTCTCAGTGTAGGGCAGCATTTCAGAATGCAGTGAGATAAGTAGAGGCAGCTCCACTGAGTTTAATATCAAACCAGAGTTGTCAGCTCCTCTTGCATTCAGGTGCACCAATTCCATCTAGGTTCTTTGTTACAGATGAAGGAATTTCAAATGAATTTCTGGACGAGCACTAAACCTATTAAATATATACACACAAACACCTTTTTCCCAAAAAGGTAGAATGTAACGGACAGCTTATTTGCTAAGGGTAAAGTCTGGAAGAGGATTTAGAGAAATTCTTTTCTGTGTACCAAACCAATGCACAATAAATTAGAGAGTTTGATATATAATAATTGATTTTCCATACTGGAAAGAACTGAGCTCTAGCCCCTTGCCAATTAAATAAGTTTGAAAGGTATTTTGTCTGTACTCATATAATATCCTTACTTGCTTTCCCATGATGGTTTCAGTGACTGTGACACTCTAAAAAGATTAACATCATAATCATTCAAGTTTTTCTCTGTGTTCACATGAAATTTTGTTGCTACGGCCAAATGTCTAATCAGCAATCAGCTGGAACATTCTGAAGCCAACACTAAATCTTCACTATTAAGTACAATAGTTTTAAGTCTTCATTCTATTATCTAGAAAGAACCATACATGGTGAACTGATTCACGAGTTATCTGACCTATCTGTAGTGTAATTGCTTTGTAATCATCATAATTATACAGGGGATGAATAAGGCCCATTGGGTTTTAAGAAGCAACAAGAAGACTGATTTCTGTATTTCCAGAGATAAAATGTTCAAGACGTGATCATTCATCAGGATTCAAAGGGCTATGTCAATCTCAACTCAAATGCTATGAGTGCTGGCATAAAAACATCTTTAATTTGCTTGAAAATGAAGAACAACACTGGAAACCTTGGGCAAACTTCCAAAAATTGATTCCTGCTTGAATTGGATGTACACAAAGTATGATCAAAAATTGTAAAAATTCAGTTCTTAGTTGCTTCTCAGACCAACAGAGCATTATGCACAATATCAAGACTTTTGTATATAACCCCAGAACATAAGAGCTCAAGGACCACCTTCAACTTCTAAGGGAGTCAGAAGACTTTGCAGGTAGTGAGTTTATGTTACATTTTCTATTAGATAATAGGCTAAGGTCTCAGACTAATATATTCGTATGATCATGTCAATGTAAAAGGTGATCACAAATAGCAGCTACCACCAATACACTATTCATGACAGTTCGAGTCAGTATGCTGAAATTGTTGAACAGTAATCTTTTGCCTGAATTTGAACAAATTCTGACAGTGGCACAATGTATTATATTCAGAAATCTGGATCCTGGTCTTTCCTTATAGGCATTACGTGCAAATGTACAGTTAATTGAATCCATGAATTGTAGTAACACTGAAGACTCAAGTACATATTCATACACATTTAAACAAATGAACAGGAAAAAACAAGCCAGCAGAAAGACCTGTAGTGATTTATCTTCAGAAGCTGAAGTGCTGAGGTTAAACAGATTGTTAACATTTGTATACCACCTGCCATCTTAATAGACTTAGCCCATAATAGGATGCAAGACTTAGTATGAATTGCTGTTGTATCTGATCCCATAAAACTCAAATTTGTGTGGCACTTGGACATAAGCAATAAAAGCTTGATTCTTCAAGATAAGCAAAATCAATCTGACTCAGAAAAGACAGAATATGCTTAACATCTTTCTTGAACTAGGCCCAATGTCTGACTTTGTTAAATCTGACGGAAACCACCTTTTGATGTACTTATATATGGAGTTTTAAATCAACACCTCTTTTTTATTATGTATTTTAACACTGCATTTTTTTACATTGCATTTTTGCATAAGTATTACAGGGTAATTCTCATGCAAAAAGCTACCTACTGCAAACTTAAAGCAATATCTAGTAGCTTAACACAATTTGGAAATGTTTTTGAAATTAAATAGGATGTACACATAGTGTTTTTAAAATGATATTTAACATATGTCATAGCCATGAGTTTTTTCTATTTCTCTCAGAAGTGTTAAGTGATGAACATTAATTAGACTTGTTTTTCTCCACACACATGAGCTTTCCTGGTATAGTTTTAGCACAAAGGAAAGGGCTATTTCATACTGTGTGTATGATGTCTAATTGCTTTGAGCCTGTTTCCTTAGGAAAAGGAATAACTCAGTAATGCTTTGGAGCACTGAATGAAAGCTTCTAACAAATTAATGATGCAACACCCTAGCCAGCTTTCCAGAAGACAAGCTGAACAGCTCTCCAAAAAGTGCTTCAAGAATGTAGTTACTTTCTTACGTGGCAGATGAGCAATATTTGAAATCTTGACTATCTATCTTTAGCAAAACTAAGAACAGAAAACAGATCTCTTGCAGTCAGTGGACTTGAAATGGAATGCTGCCCCTTCAGGGAAAACAAGCACAGTGAGCTGGCCTGTAGCAACGCAAGTTTGTTAATTATACTGTTATCTTGACATCCTTTCTTTCACATCCCTCCCTTTCATCTGTTTAATTTATGTGTTGTATCCGATCATAAACATGCACAATCTATGACAAGGATTGTCTCCATATGGCTGTCTGTGAGGGGCATAACACAAAGGATTCACAACTCTGGCTGTGGTCCCTGGCTTGACGACCTTAAAAAATAATGTGTATTAGATGTTTTCTGTCCATGGAGATCAAATAGCAAATATTTCAGATGCACTTCTAACAAGATAACATGATTGTTTAGGCTGAGGTCTTACTCTTTTAAGTAAATTACAATGAAATATGTACTGATTGTCTGAAGGGAATTTTTATGACTAAGCCTTGTTCCCTTACAGCTCTTTGTGTCAGAATTTATTTTTTCATTCTTATTCTGTGTGTGATCTTCTCAGTTAAGTCTGAAGTATGAATATAGCGAATTAAAGTGCTCTTCTATCACTGTGATGATGCTAGTAAAAACAAAACAAAGCAAAACAAACAGAGCTGTGAATGTCTATTTCAGATATTAGCAATTTCTTCAGATACTGAGAAACAGTAACTGAAACCTGACCACTCATTTCATTCATCTGTTCTAAACAAATATCTGAATTTACTGATACATCTTGAAGCTAAGAAGCTCACTGGTTCACAAAGCTCTATCTCAAGTGGCTGCAAAAGATAATAATTGAATAAAAAGGACTGGACTGTCCAGAAGTTAGACACTGCCTCAAGAAATATAGGCTTTGACTTTGGATTTTACCTAGGTGGACAGATGGCTAGCCAAATGAATGAGCCAATGGCAAAACTTAAAATATATGTTGCAGTTTTGTTGGACGATTACGCAGAAGAATTCCATGAAGTCTTACTGGGACTGTATCTATCTGCAAATAATGATAAAATCCAAGTTAAGAGAAAGCTGTGGAGAATTTTCTAATGAATTCTTTAGCACATTTATAAATGAAATATTTCATTTCAGTGAGTATGTATACCTTTGGGGCTGTGATAGTTTCAGTACCACTAAAAGAAGAAATGTGATAATCATTTGCTCAATTATTTGAAGCCCTTTCCTTCCACTAGCACATTGCCTAGTAGTAGATGAGTTAGCAGATAATAGTGCCACTGCACAAAGTACAGCTGGGTAGAAGTGGCAACAGATTGTCTAATTTCTAAGGGCTTGATTTAGCCTTAAAAATATCACTCTGGTTCTGCACTGTACGAGACAGATGGGTTATTTGCACAATTAGGCCTTAAGTTCTTCTCTTGATTAAAATGTCCAAGTCCTTCATTGCCAACTACCATTTAAGTTGTGTGCGTCTATTACAGGGAAGAATAAACTTTTAAGTATTTAATAATGTGTTTTTCAGCTGATAAAAAAGAGTAGGGTAGAAAATTGCACATTTCTGTCCCACATTATTTCTGCACTTAATTTGAGAAATCAAGCCCTTTATGGATCACGACCAAATATATTTCTGTTTACTGAAACCTCATTTCTCGTTAAGAGTCTGGCTCTGCTCTATCAGTGAACAGACTAGAATTTTTGAATTAACAGCTTTCTGACATTGTTTATTACACTGTCAATTTTCATGCAGTTCTCTTTAACTAAAATCAGAACATCTGAGCCAGCAATAGCAAGATGTCAGTATCTTATCAGCTTGGGAGCCTGGGCTCTGCCTGTATAAAACGCCTTCTACACTGCCAGAGGTACAGAAGGGAACATATGGATGAAAAAGAAAATTACATCCATCAGCCTTTAATACCCTTGGTCACCTGCATCCCTAAGGATGAGTAAATAGGCTTCACAGACTGCCTGTGAGCTTGCTCCTATGACTACAGAGTTTAGACAACATGCTGTGCTGTGTGTGCATGCCCAGGTGCTGGCAGCAGGGCTGCCAGGCTCCTGTGTAAGGATATACACTGTCCGCCACTCTAGTCTGCAATGAAATACAATGGGATACTGGGTATGCTTCTTGAAAATAATTCTACTACCTTTGATCCCATCCATTACAGCACCTCATTCTCTACTGTCATCTAAAAAAAATTAGCTTATCTACACTGAAACAGTGCCAGGTGGCAATTGTTTTCCTCTACTCCCTATGCAAAGATCAGAAATATAATTTCTAAATCAAGATTTTTTTTTGTTTTTATTTAACTCAGAATACATTTCTTTTACAACCAAATAAAACCTGGAACTAAGCACAAATTGTAAAGGAAGAATTTAAGGGGCTATATTGCCACATTACCACCTGGCATTATGCATATTTGTCAATGTATATTTTGGAACTGTGCAGAGACTATTGTAAACCAAGATTCAATATACTGCCTTTATTTTGAACTTTTCAAGTGCTCTTCATTAGATCATGACCAACAGTTGCATTTTTTTTAATATTCCACCTTGCTGAATGGATTTAATGAAAAACAGGGAAGTACTGGTATGTTCTAAGAGCAATGGTGTTTTGCACCAAGGAGGTGCCACTTCTTTCAGGATCTCCGTAAGAAAGGCACCAACACTCAAAGCTGGTTACATGGTTTATTGAGCTAAGAATGGAAATTACAGAAACGATTACAGCAATCTGAAGTCCCTCCTGTAGCCCAGAACTACAGAATCAGACAAGCCCCTCCTGGTGGACCATGGCATGCTGCAGAGATCGTGTCCTTGGTGAGGTTCATCAACTGTTCTTCAGTCTTGCTCACAAGATGCAGCTTTCTTCTCTTCTTTTCTGTAAAGAATAGAATGAAATTACCTGAAAACCAGTGTTAAAAATAAACCCAGGGCACAGGATGGGAGGTGCAGGGCAGTCCCTGTGGCCGAGGGGCAGCCTTTCTCTCTAGCAAGCCAAATGGCCCGTGGTAGCCAGCCCCAGAGAAGGGGCCCTCAGCCCCTCCCCCCCCCCCCCAATCCTCCTCCTTGTCCACATGTGGGCATCTTCCAGGCCACTCCCAACACAGCCGCCTTTGACCACGTGTGGGCCACCCCATCACAAAAGCTTGCTGAGGTCACAGTGACCACCACTGCCCCGCCTTTGCTGCGGGCCCTATAAACAGGGCCCCTGCAGCTGGCCCACCACTCGCTGAGCATCGCTCTGACTGCCAGCTTGTGCAGCAGGAAGAAGACTAGAAGCAGCAAGGCGAGCGGCAGGCCTCCTTGGTGTGCGAGGACAGCGATGCAGTCCGGTGAAGCACCAAGAAGGAATGAACCTGAGCAGAAGGAGATGTGTTGTGGGCAGAGGGATAGCACCGGTGGCACAAGAGACACCAGTGCCCAACAGACCTCTGGCACCCAGCCCACAGACTGATACAGGTGGTATCATTGGCACCGCAATGATGTGGGGAACAGGCCGGCCCCTCAAACACCCAGCAATAGGGGGCCTAGGCCTTACCATAGGAGCAACGGTGATGTGGGGCGAAGGCAGGAACATCAGGCAGACAGCCGCAGGGAGCAGAGGCGTGCCCATAGTCTGGGGCACAGTGCGGGACCCAGTAATGGCTGTAAACCAGACGGCAGCGTTGGACCCATGCATGAAAATCAAGCTGACAGTGGCATGGGACCAAGGCGTGGAACTGGACAACCCCCTGGTTCGGCACCCTGGCCTGAAAACATTCCCGATGGAAGACATCCCATTTGGGCAGTTCTGGGCAAAGACTGGCTTAGCCTTCTGCCCAGCACTGTGGAGCCCATGGAGCTGGATCCACCAGATGTGGAGGAACAGATGGAAGTGGATCCACCTCGGCCAGAAGAGAGCTGGGACTACTGTGGCATGTCTTTATGCTCTGCCATCCGAGAGCATCCGAGAGCACCAACAGCATCGCAGGAGTGCCCAGCGAGCCCCCTACTCGTTGCTCAGGCTCCATCACAAGCATTAGCTTGGAGCCACCAAACACCACGGACATCCTGCAGGCTTACCTGCAAGATGTCCTGGCAATAAACAACTCTTAAACAGCTCTTGCCAATTCTCAGGGGTTGTGTGAGTGCTTTTCTCTTTTTTTTTTTTTTTTTTCTTTTGGTGTGGGGGCTGGAGAATGGAATGGGCTAAAATTGCACCAGGGGAGGTTTAGGTTGGATATTAGGAAAAACTTCTTTTCCAAAAGGGTTGTTAGAAATGGGCTGCCCAGGGAAGTGGTTGAGTCACCATCCCTGGAGGTCTTGAAAAGACGTTTAGATGTAGAGATAGATGTGTTTAGATGTGATATGGTTTAGTGGAGGACTTGTTAGTGTTAGGTCAGAGGTTGGACTAGGTGATCTTGGAGGTCTCTTCCAACCTAGGTGATTCTGTGATACAAATGCAAAAAGCACTGACAGCTGCTGCATTTGGAATCCAGACCTCATTTTGAAGAGTTCCTTGTACAGTACATTCCAGTGCTCTCACCTCAGTAAAGGTATAGTTCCCAGACAGGTGCATATAGTATTTGAAGTACACAAGACAATGCACTATACATACATTTATTGAATACATATTGAATACATGCAACTTGGTTACTTATGCATTGATTAAGCATACCCTGATTAATAATACTGTTGTATAGAGCAAGTTGCATGGCATCCATGGTACAGAGGCATACACCAGAGTAATCATGGATCACTCTGCTGATAAGCACTCACAGGCTATTCGGGGTGCACCTACATACATGGGAAGGCAGCAAGCATGCATATCATTAACTCCTTGTACAACAGTCTTCCAGCTGCATCACTACAGACAGGAAAAACTGCATGGAGTAGTTGTTAATGAACATTGGTGGCTTTTCTTATCACCTGATGTGGTCAGGATCCCAAAGCGATTACAGTCTCCAGTTCTTTGCTGACACAGATAGCTAGACTTCAGTTCCTATAAAATAACTAGCTGACAGCCTTGCTGGATAGACTAAGCTGGAAAATCCAAATGTTGGTTGGACTGGATTGGGAACCTAAATAAACTGACCGCCAGAAGAAATGCCTAAAGAATGAAACATTTAGGGAAGACAAGTCAATTTTCAATAAGAAAACAGCAATTTTCAGTGCAGTCTCTTGTGGGCTCTCTAATCTAAGTAGTTTCATTATGCTTTTTGTCATAGTGAATTTTTATTTGTTATTTGGTTTAAGTTTCAGACCAGAATTCTCTACCAAAGCTGAATTACCGAAAGCAGAATATATCACTGTCACATTTCCCTCTGCTTTAGTTTTCCTTGTGTCAGTTTCAATTGGAATTGATTTCCAATTCTGATTTGCTCTGCTGCATTTGCTCTTGACAGGAGTATTTGGTACAGCTCTATGCTTTCCTGACACATATTAGCCAATGACCTCTATTTAAAATGAGGTTATGAGTAGTTTTGCTGTAGCCACTAAGAAATGAGTTAAGAATTCCCTGCCCTATCACATCAGATCAGCCACCTCTTTACCCAGATTGAAAAGTAGGCCAAAGACATTCCCGTTTTTCCAGGTCTTAAAGAACAGATAAATGAGCTTTGAAAACTATTGCTATTTTTACAATGCTTTGGTAAGCTTGCTGTGACAAGGTACACTTCGTATCATTGTGTAATTACCAGAAAAAATGATCTGATGTGAGCAGGCCCCTGTCCTTGGAGAAGTGCAAGAATGTATCCAGTTAATAAGGGATTGGTATTTTTGCAAGATTTTTTTTCTCCCATTTGGTTTTTAAAAGAAAAACAACCTGATCTCTCCCAGGTCAAATAGAAACAATTTCCAGGAACAATGCCAGAGGCATTGAACAAGTTTGCAAATAAGACAGTGAAATAGTAGTCTAGTTAATCACTTGCATGCAGATTGGAATAATATTCCAAAAGTTAATCATTACCAAAATCATACAGCTCATGGCAGGCAACAGCTCTGCATCAAGATTTTTAAAAAAAATCAGATACTGCAACTTGAAAAAGTGCATTGTTAGATAATTAATGGACACTCCTTGATCTTAACTGTCCTTCAAGGTTTCATGACCAACTTCTGACTTTTCCCACGCCCTCAAACAAAACTTTTGAAGATTCCTTTTTTTTTTTTTTTTTTTTTTTCTCCAAGCAAGGACCCAAGCAGCAGCACAATGATAATAAACGAATGACCCTAGTGGAAAATCATGCTGCACCCTTCTCCTTTACTTGCGTATCACTAGTTGCTTTACCTTCTGTTGCCCACCTTGACAAAACACAGCACACAGTGGAAGAGTAATTGAAGCCAAATGCCTTACCTTTAAGACAACCGTAGCTTTATGAGCAGCATGACCTTACGCACATCACTACACATATGTGCTAGGGCACCCGAGCACAGTGAGACCACAGGCGGCATGTCAAGATGATCTTTGACATCTCTTTAAGTTGCGCACTTATGTCAAACTCAATCACTGCAACTCCTCCAACTTTTTATGGGGTTTTGCACCTTTAGCACAGTAAATGGTGACGGAAGTTTCCTTCAAGCTGGGGTATCGTATTAAAGTACAGTTATGCCAGGGTAAAAGCATTAGATGCTGCTCTCTGGTGCACACCCTTTATCCCTCCCCATTAAAAGCAATAACCCCCCACCCAACTAATACACACGCTGCCTGTGACTAGTCATATTTGTCACTTGAAACATTGATTCAGAGCGGCTCTGAGTTGCTTAAGGAGCCATTTGCAGAGAGAAGGAAGAAATAAAGACTGTACTTACGTCTGTTTAATCAGCAGATTTTATTGTTCATTTCTGCTGCTCTTCTAGTCACAAAATTCAAGCAACATTTCTAACCTGCCATCATTCAAAGAATTCATTTCAATGAAGTAACACCATAATTCAGATTCATAACTCCATAATTCAAGTCTACCTGATAGTCTTTGAGCCAGTCTTCAGAAATGTGGACTGCATTGTGAAGATGTAGCCGGCACCTCACAAAACTGTATTTTAATCAGTGGTAGTTCACGTGCTGTACACACACAGAAGGTACGGAACAAATTTCTGCTCAAAATTTTGCACATGTAATATAACAGTTATGAGATAAAATATTCACACACACACACCTAGAGTGTCTATTTCCATACTGACCATATTTCCCCCTAGTTTACTAACAAAATTCAAATTAAAGCAAGTATCTACTAAATGGAGATTTATTCCTAGACTTTCAGTTTGCTGGGTTTATGAAGAAGACAAATTGCAGATAGGGCAGCAGTCTTATGGGGTTACCATATATCGGAGTTTTATCAGAAAAAAAGGAAAAATACATGATAATGTCTTTCTGGGGTGCAGGAAGTTCTGTATTCCAATCATGTCTTTGCTGTAGATAGGCTCATTAATTATAACATAATTCTGCCCTACTTTTATAAAGCACTTAAGACCTGGTAATCCTTCATCAGGTGGATGTTTCCACAAACTGCATTTCTTTCTGGAGATTTCATATATAAGAAATGATGTGAACAGGGTCTGTAGCAATCAGTCTCGTAAAGCCTCCTTACAATCACTTCTTGCCTTTGCTGCTGTCCTCTGAAACTGTTTCCTTTTCTTCCCCATTGCTACTGAATGCTTCCAATCCTTACATTTCCAATTCATTGTTCAGTACACTTGCAACAATGCTTATTTGAAGAAAATTTCAAGCAAGCATTAACTTCAACGCTCCTCCCATTCTACCCTGACCTGAACTTAAACATATCATTTTAAAAAATATATTTTTATTTAACTACTCCATGCTCCTTGTTGCAGTAGCACAGTTCATGCTGGCCTCACATATTTTAACACGATAAATCTACTGTGATGTAAAACACTGTGGTTCAATGAAGAGCTAAGCACTCATCTCTACTAAAACTCTCTTCCTTCTGTTGCAAACCTAAGGCTCTTAGCTTGGGCTCCACTGCTTGTTTTTTTTTTTTTTTTTCCAATCCCACTTCCTGCTGCTCTGTAGCCAAAGGATTAGCATTAAGCACGGCATTTCAGTCTTGTCTGTGAATCTCTGTATCCCATAACAGCAGAAGCTGATGAGAAAGTTCAATCACCACTGAGCAGCAGGATCACTTACCAGAAATGCCACCTTCTTTCTGTAATGTATGTCGTTATCGTACATTCTTTTCAGTTGGAGTTTCAAAATTTAATTAATTAAATTGAACTGACTGGAAAGACTTCCAACCATAAGTGTTTAAACCACCTTAAAACAAGGACTTCAGGAGTCAAGCATATGGGAATCCCTCAAAATACTGTTCCACATTTATTTTGCTTTCTTGCCTTTTTTTTCCCCTGAAGTCTCTCCTTAATTACAATTTTATCATTTCTATGCACTCACCTGTGCAACTAATCGGTGGTGGTGAGGGGTGATGAGTTCATGTTTCCTTAGTGCTTTTTTGTATTTTTCTTATTTTCCTTCATACTTCCTCCAAAGACGGAACTTGCACTTGCCAGTGGTGATGTTGCTGTGTGATATATACTTTGCTTTCCGTGCATATTTGTCATTTACTCCACAGTTCTAGCAAAAAAACCTAATGTTTTTATGCAGTTACCCTGTATGCTGTGATGTGCATAGGTGGAGGAAGATGAGACATGAGAAAGATATGCCTGGACTGTTTCACTGGTTCTGAGTGCACAGATATTAATCTGATCTGTTGTTTCAATTCTGGAGTGTTTTTGAATATATATAAAAAAAATACCAAAACAGGTCAGAAACTATTAAAAACAGACATATGGTATTTTAGTAATATTTTAGAAACTTAAATCACATATTTAAGAAATCGACCATGGGAAATGTGACTTTTACTTCTCTCTGAAATGCACAGCTTCCAGAAACCTCTCTCTGTTGATGTTCAAAGTCCAGGACACAGCAATCTCAAGATTTTCAACCATCATTCAGCCATTCACAGGTCTCAGTGTTGATGAGAACAGGTAAATTAAAGGTCAGTGTCCCATCTCAATGACTTCCATCGCTCTATATAAAGGCTACCAATGAAGCAGACATTTTCAACTCTGTGCATGAATTCTTTTTTCTATACAGTGATCTCTAGTATTGTAAAACACATTAATGTTTCACTACTAATTAAAATTATTTCTATGAATTATATTTGGAAAGAGAATTAAATGTACATGTTTCAATCAACAAACTATACAAACACTCAATGCATTTTGTTGGAGGAAGGCTATTCATGACTAAGTTTTCACTGTCTTATGAACTAGGAACTAGAATTCAAATACAAAAAACACAGTATTTGGAAAAATCTTTAATAAACGTTTTAATACAATATTCAACAGCAGAAAAGCGTCAGTTTTCTGACAGGCATCTCAGACACGGGATGTGATGAAAAGACTTATTTACAATAAAATGTACATTATCAATATCTGTTATCAGTTGTTAACAAAAATTTAAAAATCAAAATATATTCAAAAGTTTTCATGCACTATATACAAGAAAAGCAAAAAAGATTGCCTTCAATTTAAATCCTAACTTCTGAAATCACTGGGATCCTGCCAGTGTCTAAAGTTTTATAATATCCTTTATAATTATTTTTTCTTCTTATGTGTCTGTTCACAGATTCGGGCAATGTTTGATAAGTCAGTACTGCTCTTTGGTAAACTGCTAGCCCCATTCCAAAGTTGAGTTTTTCCCTAGCTTTTGAAGTAAATATGCAATAACCACCCTTTAATATTCGTTCTCCCCATACACTGATCAATAAAGAACACATTCTCAAGATTTATGGCACGTAAACTCACTATAAATTTTTAGAGTATCAGAAAATATGTAGACTAAATTTTAAATTGACAAATTGTATAATCTAGTAAGCATCCCATAAAAATTAAAAAAGAAAGTGTCATCTACTATCAAAATAATAATCTACTTACAAGTATTGCATCTTGCTTCTGAACTCCCTTAAAAAACAGCTGTTGTAAATATTAAGTGATTTTTCTCGGATGGGAAGCATTTGATTTGACAGGGATTTCTACATTAATTACCACTGAGGAAACATGTCCCGAATTTGTCCTATGTACTTCTGAATGCAAAGTAAAACCAAGTAATTTTCCTACTCGAGCAGTATTTTCAAGCCATGACATCACTATATTGGTTTGGTTTCTCTAAATTTAGTCATACAATCTCATTATGAAAGATAGAAAAGTCAGATACGGGCAGTGTAATCTGACAGAAAATTTACCCCGGTATGTGAGAGCCTTTGAAAACACAGCTAGGTAATAAACATGATAACAACGCTGGTCCCCAATAGGGCCACCTTAAAAAATCATTACAATCTAGTGAATACCAATATTCAGTTTACAATTTTCCTTCAGCTTACTTTCATGACTTGACTTTAACTTTAGTGATAATCATTACATGATCATATTTGTTACACCACCAAAACGCTTGTAGAACATAGTTTGAAAGTTTACTGAACAGCTCCTATTCCGTATCTCTACTGACAATGCTTATTTTAATATAGAAATGAACTATGCAGCATCATTCTGACTGCATTTTCTAAGTAAAATTCACCAGTTTAAAGTAACCTCATCACTGCCTTTTTGAAAGATAGCAGGATACTAGATTGCTTCCAATTGCTTACCACCTCCAACTGCATTCAGATCACAAGGCTGTGTGCCAGGAATATAGTAAATACATCAAAACAAAACTCCCATTCACCTTAACTCAATACAGAAACTAAAACTTAATGCACACAGGCTGAATTCCTAAGAAAGGAACATAGGTTTTATTATACAGTCTCCAATCCAAAAAAAAATAAAAAATAAGATTCTTACTGAATTACTTTCTACTAGTAACACATTACTATACAACATCTTCAGCAACCGTAGTGTCAAAAATTTGGTAATAAACTTGCTGTTTCTTCCCATCTGTGATATTATAGGACTTGATGAAGCATTCCAGCCACGGCAAGTCATCTACAAATCAAAACCAAATTATGATTTAATATTCATTTCTAACTTTTATAGAAGTAGAACTTAACTAGGATCTAAACATGTAAAATATTTAAAGAGAATAAAAATCAATTACTAATTTGAAATTAAAATTCATAACTAGTATTCCAGTTTGTGTGTTAAAATTTACTGCACCATCTGAAATGGTATTCAGTGACAATCAGCCGCCCAGACCACTCCCACCCCCACACCACTTGGTTGCAGTTGTACAACAGTGTAGCATAAAGACCTCCTAATAATAAAAACTCATCTCAATGATACTAAGACTAATGAAATTGGTCTCTAAAGGGAATCCTTTACACCCTTTACAGTAGGACAGTCTTTTAAAAGTAAAGACTCTGGTATGGTTGTCATCGATATCCATGTACTTTGTGAAGTATGCTCCTGAGGTTGAAGCTGTGGCTACCTTGGATGTGTGTGGTTTGGGCATAGATAATTTCTGCCACAGCAGAAATACTGTATGAAAATCTTTTTGACTGAATCTGGATTGAAGCTTTTTTGCTTAATTTCCATGGATGTTTCCTGTAGCAAGGGATGCTCTAAATCAGTATGTGCATTCAGAAGAAGAATCTCACCCACAGCATGAGCAATACACTGAATTTCCTTTCAGTTTACCCTAAGGTGCTGTGACATTCAGTGCAGTTCCGGCAAACGTCTGTATGAATACAATCAACATGTTAGCGCATACCTAAACATGACTGTATTCACACACCACTGCATGCCACATGAAAATTTACTGAACCATTACTTTTCTTGCTGCTCAAAAGGGTCTTCTACTATTCTTCTACTATTCTTCTACTATTCTTCTACTATTCTTCTACTATTCTTCTACTATTCTTCTACTATTCTTCTACTATTCTTCTACTATTCTTCTACTATTCTTCTACTATTCTTCTACTATTGAAGAAATACATAAAAGCAAATTAATTGGAACTCCCCTTACAGACTCCCTGAATTTCTTGGTTCAGAGTTTTACCCATGCATAAGTTCAATTCTAAGACTTTGCATATGTAATAGCAGACAGAAAGACCCTTTCCCTTCTCACCCCCCTTTAAAATAACATCAACCTAACCTAATTTTCTTCCTGGAGGACAAAGTGTATTCATGGTCATCTGCATCTTTTGCTGAAGAAAATTATTACTTAAGATTTCAGAGGCAGGAATTTGGAAGAACTTCTCCTGAAAGAGAACAGAAATTATAAAGTGTTGGAAGAAGGGTAAGAAACCATTAGCCAGAATCCTGACTGCTTGTCCTTTTAAAGAACTTAAATTATCCAGAGAGTTAAAAGAAGAAAAACATGATTTTTAACAGGAAGACAACAAACTGTCAGAAAAAATAGTAGCCTGTGTTTCAGTATTCCTTAGTATTCAGGGACTACAGCCACGCAGAAAACACTATATATATTACTAACACACCTGCATATATGTGTGTACATGCAATTGGCAAGTATCTCTCATAAATCTCCATTATCAGACAATGTTAAGGTGACAGAGGACAGTCAGCCCTTTGAAAACAATGGGGCATTGCAATTTGGCTTCATACTTTCACACCTGAAAGGGAGTTCAAGTGGAATTCTCTTCCACTTTTTGAAAGTTTAAAAACAATGGAGAAGGGCTCATGATGCAGGATGCGTTTCTGCATGGAAGAATAAAATACAAATGGAGCAAGGAAATGTTAAATAAACCTCTTTGTATTATTATTTTTTTTAAACTATATACAGTAACATCACTGACAAAGCTCCCATTTATTTTTTCCAAGCTTGTTACCTAATCTTGTACCTCTCAGGGCTATTCACCTTATAACTTCCAAAATGAGTTCAAATTTTTGATGGGAATTTCTCCTTTAAAAAAAAATAAACAGAGAATAATCTACTTTTTGTGTAATTTTTGTATAAGACATTTAACAGAACTGATTGGTAGTTAGCAGATAATCCTGTAGCAAAACTGACACACACACAACTACTTTTTCCTCTCACTCCAAGTTCTTCTGACTATCCACCTTTTCAATGTTTTCCTTCAATGATTACATGAAGAAGAAAGAAAAGAACTGAGAGCATTCCTATAAAAGTGTGACTGGAAGCTGGTGTAAAGTTGTACTTCAAAGTAGCTCAGTTCCATCTCAGGTGATGCTAAAGGACCAGAGTTCAGGCTTGGAATGTATTGGTTGCCTTTGAAGTTACCACCAGCAGGAATGGCAGCTGGCACTTCAGAAAGAACTGCTGTTTCTTTTTCCTGCGGCTGAGCTATAGTACTGAGCAATATCTGATAAGAATCCGGGCTACTCTGAAGTAAAGATTTCTGGAATTCTGAATCAAGAGTTGGTTTAAAATCTTTTTCCCCACCTCCCTTTTGCAGTTTAGTTTCTGTATATGAAAAGACAATGGACAGCAGAAGGAGAAGATGACTAGTTCAAATGAGGATTGCAGTCTTTGACATCCTTTCCTGCTAATACACTGTGGTATTTAAGAAAACATTTTTTTTCCCATTATTATTCTTACTTAGAGTCTTAAAATTAAACAAGGAAAATCATTCTCTTCGAAGTCACATTCAACATTGTTTAGTAAAACAATATATAAATTTAGTTCAATAGATATCTAATAGCATTTAATAGTACTATGTATTAAACTGCAGGGGAAAAAAATCCCACTGTTTCTGTCACATTTTGAAGAAAATCTTAAGTCCTAAGTGGCGCTACACTAACTCATTTCCACTTGGGCAGATGTATTACTCCAGTTGTGTATTCTGAGATCCTAATATTCCCAGCTATGAATTACTGGAATAAGAAAACACACAGATGCACTTATATAAAGACAAAGTTAGAATCTAATGCCAAGTTCTTCTGACTTCTTTACCAAATTCTTCTCACTTTTTTGATTGCTTTCCCTTTTCAAAATGGTCAATCTACCATCTCAAAATCTATGCCAATACCTAAAATGTGTGTGCATGTGTATGTTTAAAAAAGTATAGACTGACATATATTTGTGTTGCACAGAACAATATATTTAAAGGAGCAAACTCACTAAGGCAGATTGCTAGACTAGTATCATCTTCTGCCCTAGACTGGAGATATAAGAAGCAATGACAATCTCTTTTCAGTCAGAAATCCTTCACCTTCAGTTCTACAGAAAATTCTTACTCAAACCATCTTTGTGCATCAAACTGGTAATCTAATAATAAAGCTTATGAATTAGGGTAAAAGGAGAGCAACAACAAAAAATCGTGAAGAGTAGTTATTGGTAGTTTACTGTCAAAATGGGAGATCATCTGACTGTCCTAAGTCTGGTGCTTTTGAGGATTTTTCATGTGACATGCTTTATGGAATAACAAATAGGTCTACTATGTTTACAGGAAAAACAACACTGAGGGAACTGCAAGTATACAGGAGGGAAGAATATATTTTTTTCACAAACTGGAAGGGCATTAAGACAGAAACAAACAACAACAACAAAAACACTTTTCACTACATACTTACATAACATACTGGATTTAAGCAAGTCGAATCAACTGCACAAAGAATGTAAAATAATTTCTTAAAGCTGAGGTTCTGCTCAGAAATGAAGGGAGTATACCAAGCACGAATGAGGAAGCAAGAAATTCAATGATCACCATTATAGTTACAGACAGATGCATTATCTGACAATGACTCATGCTAGGGTACTGGGTTAGCACTTCAGGGAAAATGTGGGCCAGCTGAAAAGAACTCAGAACAACACTGAGAATGATCAGAGTTTACAAAGAACTCTGATATGGAAAAAAAAAGATAAAAACTCTTACATGTTTGTGTTTTATATGTGCATAACACCATTATATGTGTTTTTTCAGTCTTCAGAAGGAAAACTCATTCAGTGTGTGGTGACAAAAGTATGTGTTCTTCAGTGTCTCTGTGGCATTTAGTTGCTTCAGAGAAGACTGAAAGATTAATTAGGTTAGCAAAGGTTACCTAAGGTTAGCAAAGCAGTGGAATAAACTGCTTCAGGAATCAAAGACTTAGCTGTATGGCTATAGCTACAGCCTAGGATCAGGGGAAGGAAGGCCTCTTCTACTTCATATGGAAAAAAAACACAAACCAGGAATTACTAAATGGATAACTAATATTAGATTCTACTAGGAGTTAAAGAAGTCATGAGATTTTGAACTAACTGAGAAGCTACCTGTGTAAATCCTGAAACTCATTCACACAGCATTCAGGCTCCATAATTTAACACCACCAATAGAAGTGAAATTACGCCATGTATAAAAGTCTATGGAAAGATAAAATTATCTCCTAGCTCCAGCTTTGTTATTCTATACTTTGATATTTTATTGAAAAATTACTAAAAATTGCATTCTGTGCATCTTCATTGATGCACAGTACCAATAACATTATAACACTTGTAATGGTCACCATAAAACAATGCAGGTAACTTAGAATAAATACTTCTACATATACGCATTTGATATATATATACGCATTTGCTATTCTAGTAACAAATAAACTCCAAATGCACATGATCCATATAGTCTGCCTTTACCAAGGTTTACTTACGTAATCAAAAAGGTATGCATTTAGTGCTCCTGTTCCATCAACCAGTGTAAACTTCATAATAAACACATACTGGAGTAGTTCAATACCTAAAACTGAAGAAAAAAATGGACCTGTTTTATGTAGTGAATATGCAAGACAAACCATAACAACTGGAACTGACACTATCCCTCCTTTAATGGTAACTAACTTTGAATACTGTAATTAAAAGCATAAGTCAATAGGCCAAAAAATAAAGGCTCTCTGTTCATACTTTGAGAGCACATCGCAATTTGCCTGGAAACTTTAACAAGTGAGGCTCTACAAATACAGAGATGTTTTAGAATACTCTTACCCCAATAAAAGAAAAGATAATATTTGCTTAGATCAGGGATCCTATCTTTTGGTAGGGTCCTCCTACTCTTATTCTCTTATTCATGGAAGATTAAGAGAGTTGCTCTTAATTCAGTGGTAAAACAGTATTCCACCTGAAAACATATCTTCTGAAGAAAATGCTTTTTTTTTATATGACATAGTAAAAGTTACCAGGTAAACCCTTACTCAGAAGAATTTTACTGGCAGTTCTGAAAATAATCCATTATAAGTAAGTGACTATATTCATTATCTCGCTGGTAACAGCAACCATTATCCTGCAAGCACCTTAAACTTACAAAGTTACTGCAACTCAGCATCAATCTTTTCTGGGCACATTTACTTAAATTGGCTAGCCATTTTATGTTTTATCTGCTACATTTGTTGGTTATCATTTAGTCTGAAAATACAGATGATGAAAGAATAATATACATAAAATAATGTAAATGCTGCAAAGCATTTAATTAACAATGCTTTCATTTTGAGGATTGCATGTCAGTCGTAGCTGCTGCAACACCGTTTGCTACGTATTTACATTTATTTAACCGAATGACAGTTTAAGATAAACACTGTATTGCTTGAATACTTTTTTCTTTTATGAAGTATTTATCAAGCTTAGATACTGCTAGACATTCCAACTTGATATATAAGAACATGAATTAATATGCATGAAAACATGCTTTTATTTTTCCTTAATGTGTTATGAAGTTTTAAGCTCCATTTTCCCTTCAGCATTTTTGTGTGTTGACTACATGAAATAACAGAGGGAAAACACAAAGCAAGAACCCACAGATTCTTGTGTATTTCCTCTTATCTATTACTTCTTTCAGACTCTGCAATATGCTTAGCATGACATGGCTTGCAGATGAAAAGTTTAACTTCATTAATCATTAAATAAGGTTTGCTTTAGTCAGGTCACAAAAACTGCACGTTACTAATTTCTAATACTGCAAGCATGTACACAACTTAAAAAATGACATCTGTATTGATGCAACCAAAGATTAATTACATCTGCACTATGACAAGTTTTACTAGTGACAAATATGATAGAACAAACTATTCAACATATAGGATATTTAATTCATACTAGGAAAAAAAGGAAATATTTAATTTCAGTTTGTAAAAGGTGAATAAGTTTTACAGCTTTGTACTCAAAGGTAGCCATAATTTACATGCCTTCTATACAAAACTGCAACCTGCAAACCAAGCTATTTTGTATACACACTTAAGAATCAGGACACAAAACACTTTTAGGACAGTATCACATCAGCTGACCTTGTGCTATTTCGGTTGGTTCCCATGATGGTCGTGGTTCTGCTGCCAGGGAACTTAGATTCTTAATAGGCTTTGGAGTTGAACACTGCTTGCACCTAGCATTGAAAACGAGATGGTAAGACCAACCAAGCACAGAAAGGTTAATACTAGAGGCCTTCTGCACAGATCAGAAATCATTCAGATTTCCTTACTCAATGGGAGCACAAAAGTATTTCTATCGCTGCTTTCAACAACTATTTCACTGGACACACAAGCTTTAGACTACATCAAAATCCTTAATGCCGCTTTTGAATCATCCCTGAGAAGAAATATCACCACTGACTTATTCAGCAATACAAACAACATCTCATTTTGTAATAGCAAGAATTAATCTGAACTTACAGCATCCTCTAAAAACAGAACAGGTTTAGAAGAGAAATTTGGCTTTACCTATGTTCAAACATTAATTGAGCTATTAAAACTATCTCTTGATTTAATGCTGACATATTTGCATATCATTATGAATTTTACACAATGTGACATAGTAAGTAAATGCTGCAAGTGGATGAAAATATTGAAAAATTTCCAAAAGTTCTTCTCATTTTCCTCAAGAAGCAAAATAACAGAATAGCTATTTTTTCCAAATTAAGCTTCTGTGCTAGCATGTTACAGTTAGAAATCAAATTAAACATGCATTATCTATTTGAGCTACATGTCAAAAGTCAACAGGCCTAATTCCGTCCAAGGGATATGAAGCCAAACTCAATGAAGTTAATTTTATTTATTTCAAAAAGTTGTGAACAGCCACATTTGGAAAGGTCAAAACAATATATGGTAAATGACATCTGTATTCATTTTATCAGGCCCTTATGGGAGGGCATTAGGGTTCACATAAAATATGCAATATTTCTGCATAGATTTTTTTAATTTATTTTTTTTACTGCCTACAGGCCTGAAGTAGTGCAACACATAGCTCTGCTTGAAGTTATTAGGACTGCCAAGAAGGAGGACTTAGTAGCTTGCCTGAGGTAAACTGGTATTTCTGAGTTTTCTGACCTGTATGCTGCTGTGCAGTACTGGGAAAACATACTGCTGCTAGCACTCATTGAACAGGAATAAAGTATTCCAAGTCACAGCACAGACAGCAGACCTAGATGAGCGTACCATATTCCACAGCTCTGGGAACTGTGGAATTCAGACACCTGTTGAAGTTGTTCCTACAGCTACTGTCATCCACAAATAGGCAAGGTATTTTGCAGTGTTGTGGATCTCAATATACAGCAAATGGTGAGAAAAGGTCGTCCAAAAATCAAGCTTTCCCAACACTAGGAATTAGAGAGAGAACAAGACTTGGATCCACAGCCTGAATTCATTTTCTGGGGTCTGTGTTATCTATGTGGAAAAAAAAAAACAGCTTATAATTTTAAAGCAACATACGTTTTGATCTTAGTCTACTGAGTAAGACCAGAAAATGGTATTTGACTGTCCAGAAAATAGGAGATTTGGACTCAAAATGAAGATTTAGGCATTCTGCAGCCTGAAGAGGCTTATATGCACATTTCTGTCTATGTAGTCAACGCTGTAAACACAGACCAAAGGCAAGACTGAAGCTGGGTTGCTGTGTAATTAAAGGTGTATGTTTTATAGTGCAAGTGAGCAAGATACCCAACTACAGTTCAGTCAAAAGGATGCTTTTATACATCCTTTGTATCAAAGATTCTTTGGACACATTATTCCTTGAGCACTGTCGTGTGAATTACTGAAGGAAATGACCTCCATTTAATACTGCAACTCTTAACGTATTAATAAATACACCTTTAACCTACCCATAATATTTTACTTTTCCTTGTAAAAGAAAAGGAGCTGAAAGATCTAATAATTCAAGATCATTCTTTGTGGATCTCACAGGAATAACACATTTAAATCTTCTTGTAAGCTTCCAGATTTCTTTTGATGTTCCACCTATTAAAAACAGAAAAATGTTTTCTTAAACTGTAATCAAGAATAAATTGAACAAGTTATGTTTCCTGGCTGCCTGGATGTTCGTTTCAGGACTTCCACTATAAACTAAAACCCATTATGGGAAAAAAAAGGAAAAAAGGTCCATTATCTTCTCACTACCTCAACATCAAACTCAATAAAAAAAAAAAAAAAGATGGACATTTATTAGAGCAGATGTCTTAATATCTTCCTTAGAGTTATCATGGTAACCATGAAGCTCTATTTAGTTAAAATCACTTCCATATAATTTCTACTATGATTTCACTAGTAATTGTCTTAAAAAAAAAAAAAGAATAAAGAAAATGTGCAAATTCATCTTAGTAACTGGTTTTCCAGCTTCTAAGTGGCAAAAACCTATTAATTTTCAATCATCAGTTTATGAAAAAGTACCAATTTAAACACATCACATTTGACAGGAAGCCTGACCAGCACAGAACAGTGAACAAACCCTTCCCTCAACTGGCTAGCAATGCTGTGCCTGATGCACCCCAGGGTACAGTTGGCCCTTTTGGCTGCCAGGCCATGCTGCTAGCTTATATTCAACTTGTTGTCAACCAAAAACCCTAGATCCCTATCCGTGGGATCTAGGAAAGCGATCTCTCCAGCATCTTGTGCCCCAGTCTGTGTGTGTACCCAAGACTCCTCCACCCCAGGTGCAGAATCTAACACTTGCTCTTTTTAAACTTTATGCGGTTGGTGACTGCCCAGCCCTCTAGTCTGTCAAGATCTCTCTGCAAGGCCTCTCTACACTTGAGGGAGTCAGCAGTTCCTCCTTATTTATTTGGAAATAGCAGTTCTACAAAAATATACTTTTTAATCAACTACCGAACAACACATAATAAAAGTGAGCAAACAAATATTTTCTACAACTGTTTATCACTAACTCTAATTAAGACCTTTCAAAGATTTTATGACAAGCTATTATGGCACCGGGACGTAAAATATTTAATGTATATATTTGTAACTTGTATTGCAGATGTAACTAGAGAAGAAATCAATAAAGGTGCATATCAATAAAGGTGCACTGGTGATACAAAAATGCACAATAACATGAAACATCCTCAATGAGCAACCGATAAAAAAAGTTTAAGGAAAAAAGACAGATATATCTGAAAATAGCTTCTCCAAAGGTCCTCCAAGTCCAGTGATGTAGTTAAAGCCTCTCATATGCAGCCTAACTCTCATCAAAGGAATAAATATACTGAAAAAGGAATAAATATACTGAATTCAGGGTAGTTTTAACTATGGCATTGCTAAAAGGCCTCCAGACTTTCAACTTTGCTCTAATATGAAGTTGCATCAAGTGAATGTATTCTGGCTCCTACGAGACTAGCATAAAACATACAGAATTACCAGGGGTTATGTGAAATCACTGTGATTCATATCATTAAAAATAATGAGAATATGCAAGGAGCAATAATCTACGTGTTAACTAACATTTCACTCTTCAGTTCAACTGATCTGCAGCAATGGTCATAGATTTCCCTCACTCGCTATGAAGGCTCACCTAAAAATTCTGTCCATTATCCAACTATTTCCTCAATCCCAGTGCAATAGGTGCCAAACACAAGACAAGAAGTTCTTGCTTCAGTATAATGAATATAGGGAAGAACAGAGTCTCATGTTAGACAAGAGAAATTTGCTTGTGTTTAACAAGCAAACAGAAACTTGACCGTGCCTGTCTATTAATTGTCATAATGCATTTGGCCTTGGAGTTTGGTCTGTATCTGGAAAAGTATTAGGAAGATTTCTAGGGAGACTTCAAAATCTTAACCTCCAAAAACTTATAAGATGAAAGTGAAACTAGCACATGGCTTGGAAAGGGTTCATGATCAACGTCCTGGGAAAAAAAGGAGCTAAAATACTGCCTATGCTCCAACATGAAGCACATATTTCCACATGCACAGATACTTAGTTGCTGCCATTTTAATATCTGAAAAAGAACAAGTTGTTTTAGTTATTTTAAAAGAACACAGTAGAAATATTTTATTATTTCTTTTTTTTCCCCTGCAAAGATATGGTTGGATTACACACACACACGCACACACAAATCCAGTTTGGAACATGTCAGAGGCATAAACCTGCTATCAGAATTAGTCAAACATAAAACATAGCAGGAAACAGAAGTGGTTTGCTATTGACCCTGATGCAAAGGACCACCTGACTCACATTTACTTATTCACACCAATACCTTCAGGAAAATTAAGGACTTTGTTTTGTACTGAGAATTTATTATTCTTATTCTATCAAAAATATTCCTTATTTGGATTCTTGCTAAATTGCTTTGTTTAAACTTTAGTGGATATTTCTCTTCCCTGAAGAAAATCTGATTAAAAAAACAACATGCTGCAAGAAGCTCTATTTGTCTGAAACAACACTGACATCCAGAGGCTGACAAAGTTAAACGTAAGCTTCTATCATACGACTTCCAAACCTTTACAATATCAAGACTAAAAATTATTTTTAGAAGGCTCAGCCAGACTTCAAATGTGAACCGAAAAATCAGTAAGCACAGCTGGAAAACAACACAGCCAGATATTAATTTCAGGAGAACCACTAACAAACTTACTGGTATAGCTTAGAATGGGTAGAAGAAGCATCTGACCAATCTTATGAGCCTTCAAAGATTACATTTTCCTCTGTGGCTACAACATTAACAAAGTTCCAGATGAGTTTTCCTTTTTCTAGGAAATGCCTTTGATTATTACTACTTACACTGAATGTAAATTGAACATATCTTAACTTTGTTTAATTATTTATATATACACCCAGAGCAAACACTGGGCCTTAAGAAGTGATATATATTTGCATTTTATTTATCTTACCTTCTATCATAAGCAAGGTATCTTCAGGATATAGAAGCATTTCATCGTGCTTTACAAAATGAATAGTTATTTTCCTTTGTTTCTGGTCTTGTGTTGTCCACATTACAGATTCATACCAGGACGTACTGTGTAATTCTGGGTTTGGGGGAGTAACTGCAGAGCCTTGCAAAATTAAGTCAAAGGCATCTCCATCTGGAACTTCTTGCCTAAAACCATTTCCAAAATTAATATGTAAATGCTAACAGCAATCTAGCAACAAGGAAGACAGAACTCTGAATAAATATTAAAAGTCATGAGACTTAAAGTATATACAGGAAAATATATATTTACATCAATTTAGGCATTAAGAGCTATACAGCAAATTATATTAAGAAAATTCATTTCCATTTTAACAAATATATGGAGTAATGTAAGCTTACCTATGTGCAAAAGCAGCCTAGTGGCTTTGTTCACATATGTAAATCCATGGAAAAATGAATAACAGATTTAAGGGATTTCAGTTGGGCCTTAAAAAAGCCACACAATTGCACACCGTTTTAGAGGAATTAAATGACCTTCCAACCTCATACAAATTCCAGTTTTATGTTCCTGCCTATTTTACTTTGTGTATTTTGGAGAAAGAAAAAAAAAGTGCAAAAGAAGAATTGCTTCACATATGCATTGTAAAAGCAAAATCTGCAACTCTGCGTCACAGAGGTTTTTTTCTGTTGTATTAGAGAGCACCATTCATACATTTCCAGTTGTCACCCACAGGGAAATAATGCAAGGAATTCAAATTTTAACAGCAAAAATTTTACCAGGAAAAGAGCCAACAGGTGGTACAGAAAGAAAAAAAAAACATTAGGATGTTTTCTCCTAAGCAAGACAGACCTGCCTGGGCAGGGCTTGGGCTATTTCATAAAATATTGGAAGAAAGTAGATAGCAACCTTCAGAGTAGAGTTAAAGAGAATATACCAACAACTCCTGCAGCTTACTTTGATGATTTATCTTTCAAACCCAAGAGCAGCTTGCTTTAACCAGTGAATAGAACAATTCCTGCCTATAAAGCCCAAACTTTGATATTCTTCTGCTATAACTATAAAATTGATACACAAAAGTCTTGTTGAATCTGAACTTTCTTTTCATGAGCACACTGCTGCTGTTCATGTGAATTCTTTCCGTTTGTGTTCCTGGATAACTATTTTAAATGGAAAAGTTAAACTTCTGGCCTCTATAGCCTGTAGATTTCCTGCACAGGCAGGAATGGAACGAATTGGTTTCAGGAAAATGAAACCCGAGGTTTGTAATCTCTTTAGTGTGGGTATACAAATAAAACTATTTCCATTTATATCAATAACAGAAAAAGGGAACGTTACTCCCATCTACAAAAAAGGGCAAAGAGGACACAGGGAACTAAGGGCTGTACAGCCTTATCTCTATCTCTAGGAAGAAGATGGAGCAGATAATCCCGGAAACCATTTCCAGGTACATGAAGGGCAAGAAAATCAGTCAGCATGGATTCACCAACGGGAAATCATGCTTGACCAAATTCATAAGTTTCTATGATGAAATGACCAGTCTGGTAGATGAGGGAAGAGCCGCAGATGTTGTCCACCTGAACTTTAGTAAGGCTTTTGACAATAAGTCCCATAATATCTTCATAGATGAGCTGCTGATGAGTAGGCTGAATGGGCAGACAGTGAGGAAACAGCTGGGCCCAGAGGATGGTGATCAGTGGTGCAAAGAGTGCAAAGTGTAACTGGAGGCCAGTAACTAGCCGAGTACCCCAGGGGTCAATATGGGATCCAGTCCTGTTTAACACCTTCATTAGTTATCTGAATGATGAGTGCAGCCCCAGCAAATTTGCCGACGACTGGAGAGGGTGGCAGATACACCAGAGGGTCATGCTGTCATCCAAGAGAACCTCAACAGGTTGAAGAAATGGTCTGACAGGGAAGTTGACAGGGACTTTGGGGAAGTATAAAGTCTTGCATGGGGGAGGAACAAGCCCATGCACCAGTATATGCTGGGGGATACCCAGCTCAAAAGCAGCTCTGCAGAAAAGGATCCGGGGGTCCCAGTAGACACTAAGTTGAAAATGAGTCAGCAGTGCGCCCTCACCACAAACAGGGTTAATGGCTGCATTAGGCAAAGTATTGCCAGCAGGTTGAGGGAAGTTATCCTTACCTTCTACTCTGCAGAGGTGAGGCCACAGCTGGAGTACTGTGTCCAGTTCTGGGCTCCCCAGTAAACAAGAAAGAGTTGGACATAACATAGTCCAACAAAGGACCACAAAAATGATTAAGGGACTGGAGTATCTCTCTTATAAGGAAAGGCTGAGATAGATTTATTTATTTATTTATAATCCTGGAGAAGAGAAGGCTCAAGGGGGATCTCATCAATGCATATAAATACCCAAGGGGCAGAGAGGACAAAGCCAGACTCTTTTCAGTGGTGTCCAGCAGCAGGACAAGAGGTAAAGGGCACAAACTGAAACACAACAGGTTCTGTCTGAACATCAGGAAACACTTTGGCTGAGCAATGGAACAGGTTGCCTAGAAAGGTTGCGGAGTCTCCCTCCTTGGAAATATTCACAAGCCACGTGGACATAGTCTAGGTGGTCATGCTTGAGCAGGGAGGCTGGACCATATGACCTCCAGAAGATCCTTCCAATCTCAATCATTCTGAGAATATTTTGCTATTTAGAGGGAATCTTTCAAAGTCTGAAAAAACAAAAATACACCTCTCACTAGGGCTTTATGTATGAAGAATTATAAGCATCTTACTGCAGAAAGTTAAAGGTTCAAATTCACATTGAACTTTGTTCAGTCAAGCTCTTCAGTACATGCTAAAACAGGAAACAACTTCTTTGCCACAGCAGAATATGTAAGAATCACATTTCCATCTCTGGCCTTTTAATTCACTCAACTCAAGCTGCAGTATTGTATTTCACTGATTCCTTTCACCTGACATACAATGTTGAGAACAGAGAAGCTAAATTTCTGGAAAATCACTGCAAGTAGTCCCATCACTGCTGCAGGATGGTAGCAGTAGCAGTAGTAAGAATACTCTAACTGAAGCCTTGCAAATCTTTCTGGTTGAAAGTCTGCCCTAATTATGAGGCAAAAAGATGGCAGCAATACGTGAAACAGCAGGAGACTCAAACAGGAATGGAGAATCTAACAAGTCAAGAATTTATATAAAGTCAAGTAAAATTGTGGGATAAGGATAAAGCTCAAAAGGAACAAACAAAATCCTACCAATTCTACAGGCTTATACAGAGTTGGCAAATATATCTGAAAAAGTGGCAGAGAGAGTTGGTAATTATTTCCTTTTTATACTTGGTAATAAAGATCAAGTACTTCTATGTTTTGAAGATGATGAAGCACTACTTCTTCTTACATTAGCAACCAAGATAATATTATAACAACATCTGATGAGAAATACTGTTAAAGGAGCAAGCATATTACTTTGCACCCAAAAGCACCAGGAAAAGCTAGTATGGGCATCTTCTTGTCTCAGTGACTTTCATTTATAATAAATTTTGATTATATAAAAAAATCCAAAAGGATAGGAGAATGCTAACATGCCATCACTTAAAGAAGGAAACAGTTTACATCAGTTTAACATAAAGCCGTTTGCTCAGGACTGATGCGAGGCTAACCCACGCAAAAAAAAAAAAGTGATACAGGATTCAGATAATCATGAATAGCACTAAAATGCATGTCACTTTATATTTTAATTGAAAATAGGCTGTGTCAAAGAAACTTTCCCCCATTTTAGAGAGATTACAGTAGAAATGGCTGTTTTTAGGTGAGATCATTTAATCAAACATTATTTGATACAACGAGAAACCACATTACAAGGGAAATAACAATCATAAAATTGGTGAGCAAATTGACTTGAGTCAGAAAAAAGACAAAAATAGTGAGATGAATGTTATTTCCCTGGTATTTTTGGATCAAGAAAAGATGGCTCCTCTGGAAGATTCACTTTATCCAAAGACATAATAATGCTGACCATAATTTAGAGACTATGATTCTATGACTATCACACCCTTTTGCACATCCTATTTTAAATTTGCAAGACAGAACCAAGTACTTAAATACAACGTCAGTGTAAGAAATGCTCACTGTCAAATTTGAAAGTAAAGAAAAATTGTTTTGAAAGTGCAAAAAGGATCCTGTAACTGTAACCCATCTGATGATTTCAAATTTTCTTATTACCAGTGAGCTTCAAATCTTTGCTCAAAATGAAATACATTTAAATTCAGCTCATTTTACACAAAAAGAAGATAAAAATACACTGAAAATCTAGACATCCTAAAACACATAGAACAATTTCCAAATTACTTTTACTGTGTAAAGCACTTACAAAGAATTGCATTTGGAACAATGAAGTTTAATAGACTGATAGAGCTTCTGGGGTTTAAAAGTTCTCAGCTTTGCTCTAATGCGATACTGTTGAGGAGCTCTGCTGTTCCGAATAGTTTTCAGTACTGTGTTACTCAAATCCTGATGATCTGTCAATACTGCAAAACAACAAAAAAAAGCCACACATACCTATTAAACAACACAGCATTTGGAATATGCGGAATGGCCACTGCAGGTATGCATTTTCTCTTAATTCTCTCCTTATCTTTCCCCTCGAAGTTGCAGCCTCAGTTTTATTAATACAACATGCTACTGCAGCCTTTAAGATAAGGCTGTGGGACCACGGTGTAGAAACTCTACATATGGAAATAAAATGCCTACTTGTTTTATTCCTTTATAAATAAAAACAATTCATAAACTTAGAATCTTATAATAGTTCTTACTGTAATAAGTAATAGACATTACTTCAACATTTGAGCTGATGTCTCAAAAACAGCTTTTGTTCTTTAGTAGAAATAAACTTTATTTTGTCATCAAAATGTTCCTTACCTGTAACAGATAATTGCTGACATCTCTGTGATTCAAGATCTGAAATCAAGAAAAATTTCCTAATTATTTTCCTTCCTTTTCTTCTTTACCATGTGGACATACAAAACCAGATAGACACACAAATACACAACAAAAAGTTGAACACATAAAATTAACTCTGATTTTTCATAGTGTATACAATGAATGATAACTGCTGATATAATGATAACTGCTGATATAAACTGTATTTATCCCTTTACAATCTTTCTGGACAAGAATACAGACATTATTCTAAAAAAAAATATGGACTGCCTGGTCCCTCCTCTGAACAGCCTCTACTACACATACACAGTGCAGTAAATCCATTCAAAATTCTTTAAGTATTCTACTGATGGCTAAGTAATGTAGGATTTTAAAAGCCAGAAGCAAAGATGCAGACTGTGTTCAACCAGCTTTAGAGTTTAATTAACTTTCAGTTATTTTTATTCTAAGATAAAAATACCATTAAAAGAATTAATATAGGATCTGGAGAACTGTCCATAAGATACTACTTTTCCATGGCACCGTACTTTGCAACTCTCCCACTAACATAACTTTTCCACGCGATGGATTTGGAAAGTCTCCTCAGCAAGCAGCTGTGTAGTGGCATTTCCAGTGTCTGTCTTTAACAAACCTTCTGTTACAGAGAGGGATTTATTATGACACTCGATTTTATGACCTAATATAGTACGATTAAGAACACAGCCTGTGTTTAATAATTTATTCACTACCTTCTATGAAAATATTTTTCAATGTATGTGAAAGGCTTCTACTATGAGATAGGACAGCATAAGCTGAATTTCCAGTCTAATAAATCAAAAGAATTCTCTAACACTTTGTATGTGAAAGTAATATCACACATTAAGAGAAGCAGTAACTGTAACCTTATCTTGATCACTTATATATATTAGAAGAAGGAGGAAATCAGTTTTCAGTTATTCTTACCTGCAATACTGTTAGAAGTGCTATCTAATTCCAGCGAAGACATGCTGTCCATACTCTGACTGTCTGCCAGTTCCACAGATTCTAAGAATCTAAAAATAAATGGCTACGTATATTATAATCTAGTAGTCTCTCGTGTATATATATATAGATATATGAATAAGAGACTATATATATGAAACTTACTGTTTATCAACACACAGGTATAATGTTCAGACATAAATTCTCCAGCAGAGATATAAAACTCAATTGAATCATAAGTTGCAGGACTGCATATTAATGATGCAGGTGACACTCCTTTCCAAAGCACTTCTGGAACTTTAAACACAACATAGCGCCAAAAGAAATTCTACATTCCTGATAACGGAACAGGGACTTTGGTTACTTAGCTTTTCCTTGTGTATAAACTTGGTTCAGAAAAGTTTTATATTACATGCTTCATTTTAAACATCTTTTAAGACTCACTATTTGCAACTAACACATATGCATATGCTTAAAGTGTCCTAAAGCCAGTTGCTTAACTATGGCTTTTATCTCTAAAAATATATCACTATAAAACAGAGTAAGTATGTTAGAGCTGCCGATTCATTACAGCACTATAAAATAGAAATCTTAATTTTTCCAATTGAAAAAAAATACCTTTCATCTACTTATCCTCCCAAATACCTATTCTTCACATTAGCAGTGCTAAAGGCATATTCTGTTCCAGAGTTTCTGGTTCTTACATCCATTTACAATTCTAAACTGGTACAGTTGGAATGCTGTTTTCCAGAACCATCTAGGAAAAAAAAAAGTAGAACTTACGTTTTTAGTTCTTTAACATCTCGGTGACTTTCTGGTAACACTCCTATTCCTCGACCGTAACAGGTGCCACCATGAAGATGGAATTCTACATGGGAAACATCTTCATTTTCAGCACTTGCTTGTTTTGTATGAATACTGTAAATTCTCAGAAAACTTCCAATCTTAAAAAAAAGAAAAGATTTGGTAACACAAAGTTAGCTATTTACTTGGAAAAATGTAGGCCTCATAAAGCTCTCTCCCTGTTTTTACAGAATCACAGAATAGCTAAGCTTGGCAGGGACCTCTGGACATCGTCTCACCAACCACCCTGCTCAAAGGAGAGCAGATTGCTCAGGGCCTTGTCCAGCTGGGTTTTGAATATTTTCAAAGATGGATACTCCAAAACCTCTTGGGGTGACCTATGAGTTTTGCTTTATCAGACATTACTGGCAGCAAAGGCTGCATTCAGAACCAGCATAAGTCTTCTTACAAAATCTGATTCTCAAGCAGTCTTAAGAATACAGATCAAGGGAGCCAATGTATTCCTTTCCCGAGGGCAGTTTGTCTTCTATATTCTCTATGCAACCCTCAAGAGACTGATGTGCTGCAACTTTGCCATGTATGATCATCCTCAGCAATTCACATCGTGTCCATCAACATGCATGGCATGTTATCTCTTTATGTATACAAATACATCTGCTTACACAGGTTTCTCTACTGTATCTCACTTTTACTTTACAGATAACATTTTTTCTATGCCAGAAGAAAAGGAAATGCATTAGAAATTCAAAGATTTTAAGACATGGATTCCAAAGTCTCCCAGATTTCCAGGGAGTACATGGAGTGTGTACTTCCTGTTTTGCTTATTTTGTGTTCTCTGGAAGTTTGGTCAAGTTACACAAATGGACTTACACAAGTCCCTATTCAGAAAGAAGTTACAGAGTGGAAACCACTGAACATATCTTTACAACTTTGTTTTTATTTCAGAATTTTACTCCCTTTATTCCTCTCTATCACCAACTCCATCCAAAAAGCTCCAAACCAATGTTCTAGAGGTAGATAATCTGGAGACTTCATTATATTGTTAATTTCCCTATGATGTGTCTTAAAGGCCTTTGAATCAAATTTACTAGCACCTAAATAATTTTTTTAAAGTCTAACCTAAGATTCAGTTGATAGATGGTAAGCTACATATATTCAATAACCTGGATTTATATTCACCCTAAGTATCTTTTAAATAGCACTATATAAATGATAAATTATTTTAAATGGAATTCCATTAACATTAATATTACAGCAGCCAGTCTGTTAAGCCTTATTTCAGCTTTAGCTCTAATTTTAGATACACTGATAGCCAGTGACAGAGTAACTTTAAACTGCAGAAACTCAAAAAAATCACAGAATCACAGAATGGCTTCTCTTGGAAGGGACCTTAGACCATCTAGTTCCGATCCCCCTGCCATAAGCAGGGACACCTCCCACTGTACCAGGTTGCTCAAAGTCCCATCTAACCTGGCCTTGAAAACTTCCAGGGATGGGGCATCCACAGCTTCTCTGGGCACAGCTTCTCTTGTGCCAGTGCCTGACCACCCTCTGAGTGAAGAATTTCCTCCTAATATCTGATCTACATCTCCCCTCTTTTAGTTTAAAACCTTTCCCCTTTGTCCTATCACTATCTGCCTGTGTAAAGAAAGTGTACCTATGAGACTGGATTGGCCAGGTCTTAAGACTACACGTAGATAAACATCTGGATGCACAAAAGGACATAGAGCAGCACCTTGATTCTGTAATCCTTCTGGAATCTGTATCAAGGAACAGCCTATGACTATATAATGCTGGTATCACACTGCTTCTTTAAACAATAATAATGTATGAAAAAGGCAGCATATTTTCAAATTCGGGCACTTAGGACATAAAGTTTCACTTCAGCCAGCACCTATTTTGCTTCTGCCATAGAGCTCCTACCAGAGTTTTAATTATCTGTATATTAGGGGCTGCTCATTTTGTCCATTGAGAGCATCTCACTGGTTTTACACAACTTACCATACGTGGTTACTGGCAATAACCAGTATCATCACTCTTTATATTTGCACAACCATTGAAATTACTGGTGATGGACTATCAGTTGCTAGCAGGCTAGAAATGAGGTGCTTCTGAAGGTTTCATGTTGTTTCACACTCGACAGACAAAAACAGCTAACATTTAGATTATAAAGCAAGCAGTGTAACATTGGTTTACTGCTCTTTTATTGTATGTTTCCTCTAAATAAATGCTTCAAAAGCATTGCACCTAGGTTACATCGGTCTTCCTATCTTTACCTTCTGTAAGATATAGTTCACTTTTTAGATCTAGAAGGAGATTTTCCCCCCTTAGGAGATCCACCCATCTGCTCTAAATCCAGTTAAGAACCTTAAGCCCATAAGCATTCTGCAGGAAAGAAAGTACTGGATGTAACATATATATGATACTGAATAATATATATATCATAGCACCACCACTTGCATTAACTGAATCCGTATCTAACCATAAAATTCATAGCAACAAAATGCTTTCTGGAACAGGACTCAGTTATGGTAATGAACATCCTTTGCAGCTTTTTTTTTCCCCACCCCCAGAAGAGAAGCATTCCTTACAGCTGTATCAATACAATAATGCACAGCATCTCTGTCGATATGCTATAATGGCACTTCAAGAAAAATTCCCTGAATTTTTTTAGGTCCTCCTTTCCTTTCTATTGCCCATCTCCAGCAGAACCAAACAAGCATGCAAGAAGGCCCACTGATACAAACAGGACAACTTGCACATTTAGATCATGGCTTATCTGAAGCATTTTTATTTATGTATTTATTTATTCTCTTTTCAGATGCTAAATTTCATTTAAGTATGTTCAATAAACAAAAATGCAAGGGACAGACATTATAAAACTAAACATAACTATGACAAATGCTTTTGGATAAACAGCCTTTTAAGTTCTTAACTAAGCTCTGCCTATCAAATAACCTTATGTCAATATATTATTGTCAACCTACTTTTTTTTTTTTCCCCAAGAGCAATTTGTATATGAGCAGGAAAAATTCTATTAGAATTGAAGTGGGTTTTGTTTTCTTTCAAAAACACTGTATGAAAAAAATAAATATTTAATGTTGCTAACGTGGTAGCGGAGAGCCAAGAAGGCAAGAATGTAAAATGTTGATTTTGCCTTCTAAAATTGTGTGCTGAAATTCATGCAAAAATTTGAATGAATTACATATTTCAGTGCAACACTCAACTTCCCCAAATTTACGATCAGTAAAAAAAAAATTGCTTTCTCCACATGCATTTTATTAGATCACTTCTGAAAACACTATTATTTTTATATATTTTAATATCACTCATAACTGTACTACAGAGATGCATTATAATCAGCATTGCCAAATACTGAAAACATCAGGAAGATATAAATGTCAACATAAAATAACAGATCTGATTGTGCAAGACAGACTTGCAATTTCCATAAATTCCTTTGGGAGGCAGCATTGCTTACTCTTTACAGTGAAAAACTGCTGTGGGTGTTAAGGCTAAATATGTTACTGTATTTCTGTTGTTTACTGAATGCCTGTAGATCAAGTATACATTATATACTTGACTGAGACAAAATTATAATCTACATTAAAGCAAAAAAACATGATTTACAGAGCCATTATTCAAATTTAGTACAAAAGCAACTCTTGACAGAATTTTATGAACTACCTACCTACCTCATTCAAAGCAAAATTTATTTAAAATGAAATTAAAACAATAACACATTTCTGGCAACACTATAAAATACACTAACATCCTAATTGCAGTACAATTCAAATATGCCTATTTTAAAAACAGATAACAAAGCCAAAGAAAATTTTAAGACATCACAGTTTCCTGTAACTAGACAGCTTCAAAATAAAACAACACTTTTTAGTATAGCGAATTCTTATAATTACTTCAAAACATAATGGGTTGCATTCATATTTAATACACTGATTATTTCTGAAAGGTCTTTTGTCAAGGTAGTTAAATATCTACGTTTGGACACAGACACTTGTGACAACAGCTTGTCTTTATCTACAGGAATCACTTAACCAAATCAATCTATGCTGACTTTTATGCCTATTTTATGGCTAATAATATTTAAAGTGATTTCTTTTTGATCATTTTCATATCAACACTCAAATTTTACTAAGTAAATTGTGCACAACTTTTTGCAAGTGACAAGAAGCACATACACAGTATTTAGGTGTGGTCCCAAGGACCTCGGGTTGCACCAAGGAAAAAAAAAGCAACTTAAATCCATTAAACAGGTTGTGGGGTTGGTTTTTGTTCTTTTTAATTAATACAAGTGAAGAAAATACCACACAGGTCAAAGGAATACTACCCAAGCCTGAAAAGTATGAAACTAGATAATACAGCCAAGCAACTCGAAGTTACAGGTTAGAAATGTGACTCAGACAGACACTAGCACCATCAAAAAAGACTTGAGATTGTATACAGCTGGAAGAACAACAGAAAATATTCAAATTTTGCACCTGAAGACATAACAATAGTAAATGTCGAGACACTAAAGACTAGGACCTTGAGCGTGACCACACTTAACTATTTTGATTATACTAACTAGAAAATACATGGCAAAAAAGAAAAAATTATATTAACCCATGCGGGGAATGCACAGTACCACCTACCCACTGAATAACTGTATATGAAGGAAATCTCTAACCAGATGTGGACAGCTGGACTCCTCTACTGTGCACTGATGGACCTCTGATGCTCATCATGGCATTCAGTATCGAGCAAAACACCCCAAATGGAGAAATCCATGTCACAGACTTTTTTTTTTTTTTGAGTTGTATGGTAAGGTTTGAGTGGATCCTGAGGACCTCTGGGAAATCTGGAAGAAGTGTGGATAACAACAAACTGCAACCTACAGGGAGCAACTGTACTCTGGAGAGCTAGCTGCAGGCGGGGGTTCCTACAAAAACAGGAAAGCCTCACGCACCAAGGGTAGTCACAGGAAGAGGGAAATGCTGCAAAAATGAAGTGAACACCATTGTCTCTGCTTAGCTGTAGTTCTGTTTATGTTTCGATGCCCCAGGAAATAATCTATTTCAGAGATGAGATTTCTGAAAATTCTGTGTTCTGCTAAGGCAGCAAATGCTGAAAAGACACATTTTTTACCAGGGGAAGAAGGCCAGCAAATATAGGTTGCAAAAAGTCTATTTGCAGTATCAGCTGCAGCATCCCTTTGAAATTACTAAGTTCTCTTCACAGAGATTTGTAAATATTATTTGACTGGTGAAAAGGGATAAAATGCTCACATCTTCAATGTTCTCTGGACAGACAACACAAACAAGGAGCTTTTAACAAATGCCTTCAGCACAGGCTAGGATTTGCTATCAATTGACTGTAATAAGTCACACAGTTTCTCTAGACTGTGTAGTCGTTACTCAGAGCTTCCCTGTGTGAGCATTTACCTACAGATACAATTATAAATAAGATTTTTTATTTTTATTTTTTAGTCTGCCCTTCTTGGTAACGAGGCTGCATAAAGCAGATTGTTCCTACATAAAACATCATTTCAGAGCTGCAACTGTCATTGCAAATAATACATGACAACATGGGAGTGTAACCTAACAGCTCCTCAACAATTTACAATAAAAAGGCAATTCCAAGCTCCTTTCAAATGCAGAAGAGATGGCTCAAAAATAGTGTGCTTTTATTGTTTCTGAAACCATAAACTGGCAGATCATTTTGTACACAGTTTCTGTCCACACTGTTCTTGTGTTTACACTCACGAAGGTGCACATGCATACACTCAATTCCCTCAAGTTTAATACTTCCATATAAATTTTTTAAATATTTGCACAAGACCCTGTATGAAATAATAAAAAAATATGCAGATTAATAAGCAGTATTTTAATTAATTTTCTTAGTGTGAGATGATCTCCACTAGTATTTAAAAATAAACCTTTTATTAAAGCTTCAATTTTATAAGGAGTCCCAAAAATCTAATTATCTTTAGATTTTTCTGTGAAACAAAATTAATCGCACAAATTGCAATGTAAACTCAATAAATCTTTCTGAAGTCTAATTACTAAGGTATCAGCATTTTTTCTTCAATAACTCTAAGACAATTCACTAAAAAGTGAGAGAAAAAAAATAAAATTCTGAAGTTTAAATGACTGAAAGTATCGCAACTTTGGACATAGCCAGAAGGAGAAAAACACAGCCTGTGCTGCTCAGTAGGTCAAGACAGGTTTCTAAACAGTTTCCTTGGACATTAGAACCTCTGCTATGCAACGCTATATCCAACAAATGCACAGATGCTTTACAGGTAAGTAAGAAAGGGCATACAGGAAGGAAAGAAATGGGAAGAACTGATGAAGACATCCCATGTAGCACATATTCAACAGGAATTCCTGAATATACATGGGATTCATTATTTTTTAATTTATTTCATCAATTTTAATTAATATTCATCATTTCCCCCCCTTAATTTTCAAAACATAATGCTTCATTGGAACATCAGCTTTTATGCTTATTGATAGATGAGAACAGTTAGCAAAAGAAAAATTCTGGAAGATAACCTGTAAGTAATGAAATAATTCTGTAAGTTTTGTTATGAATTCTTACTTGAAGGAAAGTTACTTTGCTTTCTGTCATTTACTTATGACTGGGCACTATGCATTAAAATCGATTTCATATCTGCTGATAGCTCCAGACAACAAATGTCTACCATTTGCACTTCTTTGCTGGTAAGGACTATCTTAAAAACAATGCTTGGATACAGAAGTAAAGACATAAAATGAAAGATGTAATTTTTGCTAATTTACTGTATTTAGAAGCAAGATGGCAGTATTGCTGAAGATCAAATGTTTAATTACGTTGTTTTCTCTAAGCATAATCAACATTACTGACCCACTAAATGAAGACAGCATTGCAAATTGCAGAAGTTTATAGAACAGATAAAATCCTTTATTGACTTCAGAATTACAGGCCTTTATAATGGGACTACAAGTTTAACCCCACTTTATATCATTTAAAAAATACTTCTGAAGCACAGAATACATTTTCTGAATGCATTATGTCCACAGGATTGTATACGATACTATAATGTCTGTAAAGAACTGCTTAATTGGAAGATTTTTTTTTCATGGAAATTTTAGGGTAATGAGGCTATCTTACACACAACGGAATTTTGCATTCAAATCAAAGGTACGGGGAATACACTGAAAGATAAAGAATAATATTTGAAACTAATTTAGAGCAGAACTGAATTGATACATTCTCTGAAGTGAGTTTAAGCATAAAATAGGCCACAAAATGACAGCTAGAAACACCAAACTACATTACCTTGAGTGATTTTGCCAGTTGTACGTGGTTGTCATAAACCAGAATATCCACTGTTAGATTTCGCAGCCGATGAAGAAGAACTTTTTCTCCTTCCAGGTCTTTTGCTTCTATAGGTACCCTCCACGTTGGGTAGGGACATTTTGTGCCATCCCACACCTGCAATGAAAGTCAACCATTTCAGTATGCTCAAAAGATTTTAGATGGAGCATTTTAAATAATGTTTAGCTTTTTTTTTTTTTTATTCAAACAACAGATTAAAAAAAAAGAGTCTAACAATAAGAAATCTTAACTCGAGTATATGTTCTAAAGTTCTTAAATGACTGAAATTAAATTTTATGGGACTTTTTTTTTTTCCTTTACAGAGTATAAAATAACCTCCACACAGAACACAATTAAATGTTAAAAACCTGGTTTTCTCAAAATTAAAAAAAAAAGTGCTAGCAAAACCTCAACTGTTTATCCAGCAAATACAACCATTAGAATTTACTGCATAACTGCCTATATGTAATATTTTAATCATTGCTGGTTTTTTTTGAACACTCCAGCTCCAGAATGTGAAACCTCAGTACACAGCACATGCTCCATTAATTACTGATGATTTCCTACATCAGTCTACACTGCTAGTTATGCAGAACAGATCAGAAAAGCATCACTATTTAACATATACCTAATAACTAGGATTCTAAAAATTGGTTCCCTAAAGCTAAGTTCATGACATACACTTAAGTAGTGAAATATCAATAGAATTATATTTGAGCTACCAAAATTATGAAAAAAAGATATAACATATAATATATAAGATATAAGATATATAAATATATAAGATATAGTATAATATAATATAATAACAGACTTAGCACTTTGCAACCATAATCTTACTACTTAACATTAAACTTTCAGTGCTGGCCCCCTTACAATATATTCTGTAAGCTATAGTTTAGAATTCCTAAAGACACACTCTTCTCAAAGGCAACAACCGAAATAATGCTCTGAAATATTAGTACAGAAAAAATAATAATCTAGAAGCATTTGAGATTGTGAGACCAAATTCATTTCATAGGAACTCATGCATATTGGTCCAACAGAAGCTACTTTTAAGATAGTTCATGATACCACCTCTTTGGTATCATGAAAAAAGCACTGTGGGTGAGAAGGGAGGGGTAAGGCAAAGACACCAAAGGTTAATTTTTAAAGGGTTTCTACCCCTTTCTGAATGCTTAACTGCTGTGGATCAAAGGACCCACAGGAAAAGATCTAAGCAGCAGCAAAGCCATGTGTAAATGCACCGAGAATAACTCATGGCTGAAACACTCATCCCAAATCAAGAGATAAAAGGGAAAACTGTTTACAGCAAAAATGACCCATAACATCAAATTAACGTTCTGAAATAAGAGTGTATTCTGAAGGACCCTGATAATGAGGTGGTACATGCTGCCACGGATTTAAAAGGGAAAAAAAAGCCTATTATTTTCTGATCCTGTACCATGAAATATTTAAAACCACCTTTGAATGAGATGCTACCCGTTGCTTGAATTAGCCAGGCTTTCCTAAAGCTGAGCTAGAGAAATACAGATTTAGTGTTTATGAAATTTAGCATTTATATTTAGTATTTATGAAAATAGTCACTTTGACAGAATGAAGAACTTTAAGTTTGTCAAGTTTCCTATTATTTTTCAACTGGCTTTATTTGACATACTTGTAGTTCTACGCTTAACAGATGGGATCTTACAAAATGATTGAAATAACTTCAATGCGCCTCGTCAGGTCCAAGGTCGACTTATTTAGCTTTAGTCCTTTGCAAGACGAACTAATGCATCTGGTGTCAGGGCGTTTTTTGGAAGAATTTCTAAGCCCGTAGACTCTCTTGACAAAAAAAGTCCTTAGATAGATATGTGGTTTTGTCTTGTTAATTACACAAATAAGAGCACAGATATGTCAGGAGCTTACCAGCTTCACTCTACTTAAATTGTGGATGAAAATACAGTAGCTATGACTTCCTATTAATTTCTCTGTATCTGCTAATGCCACAGTTATGAACAGCTATCCTTGTGCCTTCATTCTTTCCAACAATAATCAGATGAACTCTGGATAAGAAACAGCAAATGGTTCCATTACCAGCCATAAACAGACTGGTATTACAGAATAGTTAGTGATGACCTCTGATCACCATGCAAGATGCTGAAATCGGAGAGATACGATGAAGCCTGCTGTCCTGACTCATTAAGTCTCTTCAGCTGAATATGCTAATCGTATGACTTAGCTTAACACAGACAACTGACAGACAGAAGAAAAGAAGAATAGTAAAACTCTTATGAAAGGTATAAATGACTGCAGAATTTCCAGCATGAGGTCTCCATTGGTTTGAAAACAAAATTCTCAGAAAGAGGTAAGCACCTCCTTCTTACCTTTGTAAGGTAAGTTATTCAGTCTTCATGCTACATCAGACTGAGGTGCTGTGCTATGTCATTTACCAAGTGGAATATTAGAGGTTATGCTATGGGTGATGCACAAAATCACTCGAAGTCATTTTAGTTACATTTGAAACAATACCACACTACTTATTTGAGTTCAATGATTAAAACCCTCATTACGCTTTACTGTATTACCAACCACTAAAATAAGTGATACACTTGGAATGACGTTGCAAATTTAAATCAGTTATAAAAACTAAGAACAGAAATTTAATAGTAAATAATATTTAATGATCAATCCACTTGAGCCGGTGGTGTTTTGTTTCTTTGTTTAGTGAATCAACAAAATAACCAGACTTCTGTCTACAAGTTTTATAAAAGGCTTCTCTTACAGCATGACCAACATTTGATATATAAGGAAAGGACTCTGACCTGTTTGAAGGGAGCAAAAGCATATCAATGTTCATCTACCTTAGTTTTTGTGATGTATTTTAATGCAGACTTAAGTATTTAACATTTTCATGTGCTAAAAAAAAAAAAAGACCCTGACAAGGAATCAGTATCAGAGAAACTGAACTAGTGCTATTGGTTTTCATTAAGCTTTTACTGTCCTGTCTAGACAATCCCCATCCCTCAAGTTATTCTCATTACTATACAAAATTGACAAAATAGACTTTAGAGCTTACAACACACAAAAGAAGGTAAATAAATATTAATAACTTAAGAAAGCACTTGCCTCTGTCCTTGCAAAGGGTCCTTCAGTGCTGAATATATACTTATTAATGAATGACAATTAGTCCACAAAGTTCTGAAATTTTACTGAGTATCATGACAACCATTTCACAAGATAGTTAAATGGAAATACTTTTAACAGCTGCAAAACATGTTACAGGATGACACTTAAGGTTTCTTTCTGTGTAGTGCATTCATTGCTCTGCATGAGAAAAAACTTTCCTACTTTAGTAAAGGAAAAATGCAATGTGCTGTTTCTAAAGATATCATAGCAACATTTAATGCAGCAGTACAAGGAATAATGTTATTTTCCATTTTACGACTTTATAATAGTCTGTTCATCACTCACATTTTAACAATCAACTTAAAATACTGAGAAGAAATACAGAGGTGTTTCAGAATAACATCAGGCTGATGCATAGGGAGCTAAGCCAGGAAAAATATGGAGATCTAGTTTATACTTAGTTGATGTTAAGGATCACTCCATGGAAGGTACTTTCCGGTTGTGGGGCATTTCAACATTTTGTACTTTCATTAGGCACTGATCCCCAAAGTGCTTATACATAACTAAAAGAAGTTACCTAGAGCTCTAGAGAATGCTACATACTGCATTAATTATATCCTGTAGATCTAGAAAAACTAGCAATAATTGCTACTGACTAAAAGACAAGGTTCAAATTCAAAACTAACAGTATTACTCAACTTTAAGAAATCCTACAACATTTACCTACATGTCTGTGAAAACTGCCATACATATCAATGCACCTTAAAACACTCTCTGAAGAAATAAATTATATGAGCAACTTTAAAAAGAACTGGGATTTCTGTTTTGTTTTCATAGAAATAGAAGGGTAAAGGATCATACATTTCCTTAGCCTCTACATATTTATCCACATAACATTATAACAAATTCAAGAAAATAAATCTACCTTTAGAAGAAAAGAAGATCCATCCACTTGTGCCTTCCCCACCAGCTGGCAAGTGAGATCAAAGAACAGCATTGGTCGAACACCAGACAGTTTTGCTGCTGGTCCAGAGATGGAAAGATTACTGGCTGCCCAAATACGTAATTCTTCTACTGTTTTTTGTTCTTCATCCATGAAAGTATATACTTTACTAGAGGTTCGAGGAACTACTGGTGCTCCTACAGTTCCATCAAATGTCAAGGATGCAAATCCTGCACTGGTAATTCCCTGCATCTGTCCATTGTATTCTCTGATCTAGAACAAAACACGAAGAAAAAATGGTCATAATTCACTGTAATATTCTTATGCTTCTATTTTATCATGTGTATAAAGATTAGATTATTGATCATTTTTGTTCCTGGTGCCAGTAGGTAAAAGCAGTCAAAATAAAAACAAAAAAGCAAATAAACACTAACAAGAAAACAGTGTATAAGCCAAAAATAAAATTTAACACTAACAATTTTTTAAGAGAGAGACTAATACCTCAACCTGTAAATATAAAGCATCAGTGCAAAGCGTTTTATTCATAAATCTCAAAATATTTGTGTAAGGAACACATTAGTATTGCTTTTACTGGCAGGGAAACTGAGGCCTGAGAAAAAATAATTTTTAAAGGTCTCACAGCAGAGCAATGACAGAGCAAACGTATTACAGATTCCTGTTTTCTGCCTCTCACAATAGATCCTGTTTCCTGATACTAAAAAATAGGTATTATCTTTCCCAGTTCCAGAAGTTACTTTTTTTTTTTTTTTTACGAAGTAAACAGAGAGCAGTTTTCATCCCTTTAATTATGGGTATAGCTTTCACTATTGCTCTGATGTCTACTGCTTTGCACATGGCAGGTCTCTTGTATCCTGCTGGTTTAGCTGTGTATCTGCTGCCATATCAACCACGGCATTCAAAGTCTGAAGCATTTCTTCAAGGATCTAGTCCAGTATTATTGTTCCCTGCACTTAAAAAAATAGAAACATATATTTACAAAATGTATGTATCACAGCCCTGCATGATGTAATATCAAGAAATCTCAAATCTTGATCTTCAACCAGCTGTTTTGATCTACCCTTTTTTAATTAAAATTAGCTGACAAAAAAAAGCAAAGCTTTTTTTTTTTAATATAGCATTTATGAGACAAACTAGTTTGTCTCTACCACTCAATTTTCAAATGTTTGAAAATCCTACTGATTTAAAAACGCAGAATGTGAAAGCTAACAAAAGTTCTAAACACTGCCCATGATTTAGGCCTAAATTTTATAACACACAGATTTAAAAAGCATGCAAATAAAACAAACATTTGGAATCCATAAACAAAGAAGTTCAAGCTTGGTAACAGGAACTCTAATCTCTGCTGCTTTGACATAAAATTTGTCTAGAGGCATAAATGCATTAAGAATCATCTCAGGCCTGACCAATGGAGCACATCAATTCATAGCTTTTCCTTAACTGTAACTCTGTAAAGATTAGTCTTTTAACCTTTAGGTTTAAATATTGAAAGTACAAGAAAGGTCAGGAATCAGGACAAAAGTCAGGACTAATTAGAAAAGCACACAGTTTCATAACCAGTTCCTTCCAAGAATGAATTACCCAAGATCTGGAAAAAAAAAGTTCCACTATAACACAAAGACATTATCTGAGGCAAATTCATAGATCTACTTTAGTTGCAGCCACTGGCATTATATTCCATAGCTTCTCAAAATAGGTAATATCCAGAGGGGAAGAAAGCTCTCTTTCATCAATTTTACTCATTCATCCGTTATCAGATGATACTTCAAGCATATTATTAAGTATCTCGTCTGACATGTGAAATGTTTCTCAAAGTGTTTTTATTTCCAATTTACCTACTTCATTAATTTATTTAATTTCATCATTAATTCATTTCAATCATCATAAAAATATCTTGACTTTTTTTCTTAGAAAAAAATCTGTCCTGGACCGCTAGCCTATACATTTATGAAGGTTCTAAACCTTCCAGGAAAACAGCTCAAGAAACTACTTTGTCTCCGTTGGCTTCCATAATACTTTACCATACACTATTTTCCCCATCTTCCAAATATTTTAGCTCACGTTTTAAGCATTCCTGGGGCTGTTTGAACATACTGCACTTCTGACATCTCCTAGTACCTTCATTTAATGGCTTTGAAATCAGCCGTAATGTTAAGGAAGTTATAAAACAAGAAAGGAAATAAAATATTTAAGAAGGCAAATGTGAAGTGCCACGATGAGAAAATTACCGATGATTCAAAGCGAAACCAAATGTACTTAGGTATGGGTACATGGAAAAGACACTGAGTGGCCTCAAAGATAAAGAGCATTCAACAACATTACTTAGTGAACAACAGAAGAAACAAAAGAGTAAATGTCAAATGTGTTAGAAAGTACTTCAAAGCTAGGAAATTGTCAGACCCATAGAACAGTTGATTGTCAACAGAAATTCTCTGAACTTGTCCTTTAAAAATTAATCATTGTGATAGTGATGAGAAATCACTGGAGTGTAAATGAACAAAATTCATAGACAAATATTGATTCATTATGGCACTCCAAGTAAATTTCAGATCAAGTTAAGCAGTGATACTGTTAATGAGTTATATTTTCCACACACAATTTTCAAATGAGTTTAACTTAGGGAACAGAAATAATCTGAGACTTTTGTATAAAACGACAATTCCCCCCCAGTAGGTACTGTGCAATTTCTAGGTACTGTGTAGTTTCTAGAGGCCTTTAGGATTTATTTTTTCAAAGATGGGATGGGGCAGAAAGATATCACTTAAAAAGTTCCATGAGATTAATGGCAGCAGTAAATAAAGTTTGTTAAACAAAAGTGTCCTCTGAGACAGTAACAGAGCTGATAGGATGTATTTGACAGGGATGTTTATAACCTGTCTCCTCTCAACTGCACAATCACACTTTATGTGAGATACTAGTGAAAGAGAAAGTGAGCAAGGTCTCCTATGCACAATATACCTGCAAGAATTACAGTTGCTGTGGTGAGCAACTTAGTGCCCTCAGTTAAACACATGTATATATGCATATGCTATTGTGTCACGCAAACAGGAGTCTGCTGACATATAAGGAAGATAACTTACACAAATAAGCACTGACAAAAGAAAACACGACACCTTCTCAGAGTCACAAACCTTCAGCAGCAAAAGCTTTATGAAGGTCTACACAAAACTACAGATGGCTGTACTGAAAAGACCATGGATACTGTCCAAGTACACTCCAGTCACAGAAACAGAAATTTTGGTTGGAAAGGACTTCAGGGACCAACAAGTCCCACCTTTTTCTCAGGTCAGGGCTGTTGTCAGCACTGTGTTGAGTCAGGCTTTGGCTAGTTGAGTCTTGAAAAATTTCAGGCATGGAGATTCCACAGCCTCCCTTGGACACCTGTCCTCCCTAGCCTCCCTAGATTACTCTCTTAGACAGCAACCATCCTTCAAAACACTCCCTTTGCCATCCTAGGACTTGACAACTCAAGATCTGTAAAGTCTCCCAGCATGGATTATGATATATTTTGACTGTATTGAATGTTTAAAAAGATCTGTAGGAATTTGGGAAAAAAGCACCTGTACATGGATTACATTTCAAGTGAAACTCCAAACAAAAAAAAAAAGAGACGGGACCTTGGGATATGTGCACAAGGAGAACCACAAAATCCCAATTAGTTCTTAATAAATGATGGCTATGAAAAAGGATTTCTTTCTAGAGATAGATAAAAATTTTACCTTATGCCAGGTACTGAAGGTGCCAAGTCCCAAATGAATGACACACTTCAATTCCCCCCATCCACTCATCACTTTACATAAAGTTTGAGATCACTGCACTTAAACTCGAAAAATGGTTAAGAACAGCTGGAGCAGAGACTTGATGAAAAAGCAAACAAGAAAAATATATAGCTTCCATTGTGTCACAACAAAAAAGTTACTTCACTTACATATTTAGCCTATTTATAAAATTATAGAATAACTCAGGTTGGAAAAGACCTTTAAGATCATCTAATGCAACCTTTAACCTAGTACTGAAGTCTACCACTAAACCATGCTACTAAGTTTCAAATTTACACCTTTCTTGAAGACCTCCAGGGATGGTGACTCAACCACTTCCCTGGGCAGCCTACTCCAATGCTGCATAACCCTTTCAGTAAAGAAGTTTCTTCAAATTCCCAACCTAGACCTCCCCTGATGCAACTTGAGGCCACTTCCCCTCATCTTACCACTTGGTGCTTGGGAGAAAAGCCCAATACCCACCTTGCTGTAGCCTCCTTTAAGCCAATTGTAGAGTGTAATAAAGTCTCCCTTGAGAATCCTTTTCTCTAGTCTAACCAACTACCAGCTACTCATGAAACTTGTTCCCTAGACCCTTCACCAGCTTTGTTGCCCTTCTTTGGATGTTTCCTTCCACGTTAATAAAGGATGGAGATTCTTTAGGGCTCCTTTTCTTGTTTATTTATTTATAAAAATCTATTTACTTCTTTCTATTTTTAGCTGCACAAGTAGCCAATACAGAATGGAATGGCATCTAAGAGCCATTGGCCCAAGATTAACACAGGTTCCACACCTGTTTGAATTCAACTACAGGGTTCACCCAATGAGTACTGCTTCCCACGTGACCAGTGATGGGTTATAAACAAAGGTTGCTTTCTCCTGTTAAATGTTATTATCTTATCTGTAGTTCTAAATCCCAAAAGATTTTTCTTAAAGTCTTTTAGGGTATGAATAGCCTCAACAATTTAATTCCGAAATTGGCTTTCTATTAAATGTGAGTTACTCCCTTGTACTATGGACTTAAGACAAAAATCAACGTCTTGGATTTATGATGATCTGTCAATCTCAAAGACTGTAACCACAGAGTACAAGACATCATATGTCCAGCACCACCTACAAGGATATTGATAACTAATCCCATCAATTTGTTCCTGTTCTAAAACTGCTGAAATTCTTGAGCTTTATTAGGAATTGCAAAGGGCAAGAAGAGTCTAAAAATATAGCATATGACCTTTGGACATGTTTCTCACTAGCCCACTTCAGACTTGGGAACATCAGAATGACTTCAGTCCTACAATTTTTAAAACTAATCTGTAAATTTAAGCTTAAAATTAACCTGGAAGCATGAAATATTTGCTTTCCATTCTGAGACTCATGCAGTGCATAACAATGGGATGGGATGGAGTAGGAAAAACATGACCACACCCATGGAAGACATACTTCCAAGCTCCAACAAAGTTCCAGATTGAGCATTTGAATGATATATAAATCCCACACTGGAACATGCAAATAGGAATGTACTACAAAACCAAAAAAATAACAATTCCTTGAAATTGTTACTAATTTAATAACTTACTACTCAAGAACATGCTAGACAACTGAACCTGCATCTTAACATCAAATCAGATCCAGAGATTAATTTCTTCATAAAAATTTTCAAGTTGTCACTGATTCTGTTTATATGAAAAACGTGTCCTGTCAGAGAGGCACACAAATCAATTTTGAGTATTTCCTTATATTTTGTAATGGTTTTCTCACATTAAGCGTAGTCATCACAGTCTAAACAAGTTTGGATAATATGGTGTGTTGATTACATTTTCTCATATTTTAATAACGTAATTCTAGTACACATGTACCTCCAGTTGTATTGAGACAGAGGTAGCAATAGAACAGAATCAATCTGAAGTAACTCAATAAATAACCTGTATGCTCATTTAAATTAAACCAGCTTGAACATGTTTAAACGTAATAACAAGAAAATGAGTTACAAAAACTGAAGGCACCGTCCGATGAGAAGTGAGGCAAGTCATATGGAAGCAAAATAAATTTTAATGACGATATGAAAAATACACAGATATTAGGATCATAGAATTGTAATCCTAATATCCTAATTATATAAATATAATTATCCTCTACTATTCCTGAGAACTGATGTGCTCAAAATATGATTAACAGAAATTTCTGCAGTAATGTAACACAAATTAAAGAAAATTAACAATAATTTGTACGTTTCATTTACCAGTTCACATGTACATGTTATAATAATTTTTGTGAACAAAAACTGTATACACAAAGAATAAATATTTAAACTAGCCGAAATATTTTCTGTTTTGATAATTAAAAAAATCAGGCATTGTGATACTGCTTTAGAAATATTCCTCACAGAAAGTGACACAGCATATTTGAGAAAACTCTGCTAAAGTAATAAATTAATGTATTTTGGAAAATTTCCTACATACTTAAGATATGATTAAGTAACTTGAGAAAAAATTAGAAAACATGCAAAATTCTAAGACATCTAATTATTGAAGAACTCTATCACTGTCTACAGTCAATACTTCTTGACGTTATTTACTATAGGACAAATACTTGGTTTTTAATTTAACCTTCAACAAAACTTCAAAGTGAATTGAATGCTTTACATAATTTTTGAAAGGAAGCCAAAAGCAAGAATAATACTGGTTTCCAAGAAAATGTTCATTTTCCAGTGTTAAAAAAGAAATTCATAATCACTTACTAAAAATGTAAATTATTGCCACTCTTCAGAGCAAGAATTTGATAACTGGATGTCACTGTCTCAAGCAATATGTTCTTTAACACATACTTTTTAACAAAAAGTCTCATATCTAACTTTGTCGAAATTTCTGTATTTGAACAGTATTTCCTCAGAAGGCATTAAGAGTCTGGCAGCAAAATTCTCCCTAAGTTTAACATTCACTATGTTCTACACCTAAGCTTCAGATTTTCCTCTGTCATAGTACTTATCAACCTGGCAGCTATGGCCAGAGCCATCTAGGAACAAGGAGTGAGCATGTTAACTGTGCCCCTCTGTCAGTGCTTTCCATATTGTACCAGATAGCAAGAGAAAGAACTAACTTTAACGGGGCAAACTAAATTAAACTAAAGGAAGGAATGCTTCGAGACATGGAAACCTCTAGCTAAGCACAGAGGTGAGACTGCTCCTGGAAATAATGGCAGACTGGTTTAAAAAAAAGGGCAAGTAACAGAGACAGGACAGAACCAGTAGGGATAATAATAAAAATAAAATAAAATAAAAAATGTGATCAATCCTTCTGTATTTATAAAGCCAAGCCTTAGATGCTTGATATTCAGATTCCCAAGTATAACTCTACTGTGGACAGGCAGACAGCTTAGAAACTCTCTAGCAAAACATACATCTTACTCTTGTAAACTCACTGGCCAACACAGAGGGAATAAACACCTATAGATGATGGCTATAAAGTACTCTTTCTCAAAGGAGCAATATGCTTATATTGTAAATCTAAACAGTCTAGAACAGCTGAATATGCATTTGATCACAAGGATTTTTTTTTCTTGCAGTTTTTCTTCATCTAACTGCAAAGTTAGACCATTAAAATTATAAACCATAAGCATTTCGAAGTCCTGGAATGACACAGTTACCATTGTCTGTGCAAACACAATTCAGCTCATGGTGCACTTATTATGATACCACATTCCATTACCCTATTTTTCTACAGGACATTTTCCTATGCAGTGCATGACTTGATAAGTGCGGTGGTGATGAATTAGTGCTGTGTAATGAATAAGCTGCCATCCTTAAAACTCCTGCTTCATTTGTTGCAGCAACTGGAGCCTAGGTACAAAACAAGCCAAGGCATGAAAGTAAAAGAAGATAACAGTAGCAATACTATGACAAAAAGTAGAGAATTAAGACTTTGATCTTTGTAATTGCATTGTTACAGTGATTGCATTATGATAAGGAAGGCACATAAGGAAAGTCTATAATGAAAGGTCACTTATTTGGTGTTCATCTTCCAAGCATTCAACTTGAATCACACAGACTCTGAGTAGAAGCACTGTGCACTGATTGCTGAATTAGATGTCAATGAATACAGTGAAAACGTGAGGTGCTCAACAACGGTCTGTATTCTGGAAAAAGTGTCAGCAGAACACATCCCAGACAGCAACTCCGTGGGACAACTGAGGCAGAGTAAACTGAACAAGATGAACACCTAAACAAGAATATGCTTCATTTCAATCTCACTTTTGTCCAATCCACAAACATTAAATTAGAAGTAAAGTATCAATTCACTTCACTAGGAGTGTGGAAATAAATTCTTATTTGAGAATCACTCAGAGGTAATAAGCAATACTAGAGAAAAGTCAAAGAGGAAATGAACAATTCTATCATCATGGCAGGGTTTGTCTAATACAGAGAAGGCAGAACACAAGCCAAAACTCCAAGTCAAGTGAGGAGAGGAACTAGATGATTAGTTCACAGGCCTCATTTTTATAGTAGAGGGCAAAACAAATCCCCAGACTGTCATCTCTGCAGAGCACTGACTGTGGTTGAAGGCCCAAATATAGTACTGTAATTCAATAAGTATTACAATTCACGAGACATCATTGTAAGAGGTCACAAAAATGCATTTCAAGAAATATTAACAGAAATGTAATTAAAACTGGAAAAATCAATCCTGTTACCAAGACACTAAATTTTTCATTGTATGGAACAAATACTGAGCAAATAAAATGAGACTACCCACAGTAATCCCAACAGAATATTCTCCTTTAAATTATTATTAGCTCTGAACCACAGGACCTTGCCAACACCTGCATTACTATGAAAAGAAGTTATATATTAGCAGCTGAGAGCGTAGCAGGGAACAGTCATTTTTAAAATGTGTTTGCTATCCATATCAACTGCTTCGGAGTCTCTCAAAGCATATCTGGGACACAGAAATGTGAATACACACTGTAAGGACTATATATATATATATATTATATATATATATATATATATACACACACACACATATATATATATATCTATATATATCTGTTCTTACTGTTAAGCACAGTTCTGACAGACTATGGCCTCTGGTACCCTCGACTGCTTTTCATTCAGCAAACTAAGAGAGGGTGATAAGGCTTGAAGACAAATGAAGAGAGTGAATGAGGAATTGCAGACATTGTACTTAGAGCTCTAATTAGAGTTCATTTTTTTAAATTGAAAACGGTGTTACACAGCAATCACACATCCAGTTATACTAACTCCTTCCACTTCACTCTCAACACCAGGCACCAAGTTTCTGCGGCAGCTCGGCAGCTTTTTACCTGCTCAGATCAGGTAACAGAACTTGCAAAGTAACTGTTAGTCTGGTGTAGTCAACCCCCTCCAGAAAAAGACACCTATTTAAATTAAATGACTGCTGATTAAGATCATTTTAAGTTAGAAAGTAGTCAGACAATCTGTCAGCTTATGCATCTGAGGGGATATGGACTGTAGGCAGCTGGAAGTGTTAGGGCTGGCATTCACTTAAACATCTCAGCTACAATGGAAAAGAAATGCGGGGGGAACATTAACTGACCTTGGAACATATCTTTAAATATTAAAACAGGCTTGAAAAATGATGAAGTACAAGTTGAGAAGCATTTTAGAATGATCCTCAAAAATTTGTTCCGAAATCAGGTAAACAGCGAGGCTCTCTCTTACATCTGCTTTATCAATAGCTTGTATTAGGAAGTTTACATGAAAGATAAATAGTGGAGCTGAGACACTATTAGCCTTCCATAACAGAGATGCATTCATAACTTCCCTGAAGGTGGAAGTTTTTAACCTGTAGTCCCCACATCTCAAAAATAATCCATTATTAACCTACCACACGTGCAACTTTTCAATTCTTTTAAGCACCCTCCCTTCTACTTTCTCCTTTTTTCCATATATATATATATATTTTTTTTTGACTTCAGAAGCAAGAAACACGTTTCTACCTCCCACTGAGTTTCAGAAACCAGTACGTCTTTCTAACGTTTATCCTATGGGATTCAGAAAGAATTTGAAATTAACTGTAACACTTTTCTGTCTGAAGTCAAATCAATGAACTTCCAAGACTGGCAACACACCTCAAGTACTGGATAAGCAACACAAGGTTCAAAATCTAAATATAGCTTAATTCCACTCTTATTATATACAAACATGACTTTAGGGAAGGTTAATACTAACCCAAAAGGGCTTAGCTAGTTTCTCTCTCAATTGTAAGTATTTATGATATACATTAATAACAAAGTCTCAAAATTGAAGACTGTTTTTGAAACTTAGCAAGCTCTTTCTAATAATGTCAGTGACACAAATCTCCATCACCGGATAAACCTTGCCACTTTTTAAGTTTATTCTACAGCACATCAAAACTCACATATGGGTACTATTGATCTTTATCCCTTTCATCATTATTTTGTACAGTCCTAAATTGCCTCTAGAGTGTTTGAATGTTTTTTCTTTTTTTTTTTTTTTTTTTTTTAAAGATCTTTTTCAGGACATTTACTCCTTTCTGATTTATTTTAAGTACAACAAAAAAGATAATTATGTATGGTTATCTTGCACTTTAGTATGTAACATGATAAAATAATTTCTTTGCTATTACTCGTCACCTCTTTAGTAAGTATGGTCCAGCATTACAAGGCTAGCAGTCAGTGTCTCTGTACTGCAGTTCCTCTTTATAGACACAAGAAAAACATCCATCAGAAGCAATATCAGGGCTATTGACACAGTTTTCTTCAGGGACATTGATACAGATAAATACCAGGTAAAGCACATAAACATCAAAGAAGCAGCTGGAACTGGGACACTACATCCCACTTACTTATATTACACTTAACTTCCACAGCTGGTCTAAAAACTGTTCCATGAGAGAAGCTCTGAAGTAATCTCTCAAATAATTCCATAATTTGAAGAGAAGTGAATTGTACATGTTTATGTCAGTTCAATTCTATTCATCTCCAAGTATTGCCACTTAATTTTTGCCAACTAGCTAAACAAATATTCAAACAAAAAGAATATTATTTTGGAGTTGACATAACCACCTCTAGCACTTTTTTTTTTTTTTTTTTTTTTTAAAAAAAAGAGGGATACCAGATTAGTGCTTCTTTGTTGTTGCTGTTGTTCTAAAATTTGACAGTGGATTTCCAGTTTTGGTCCCTACCATAACCACAACTCAATTTTTACCATTTGACTGTTTCATCCAGTATCTCCATATGTGAAGTTCAGTATATGAAGAATTAAAATAACCCTGGAGCCCCGTAACTACAAAAAAACCAAGCACATTAGAAACAGCAAAAAAAATAGTACCTACCTTTATTCTATGAAATCGAACAATATCTCCGATTTTGTAAATTTTTGGTAGAGAATCCAGATTTCCATTAAAAAGAGTACATGTTAACTTCACATTTGATTGGTCCACAAGCGTTACCACTGAGCAATAATCTGTAAAATATAGAAGTGTTTGAATGAGTAACAGACATGATGGAAGTTATTAGTACACTGATGTTAAAGTTGGGATGAGCAACCATATGGCCAAATTTTTTCTGCTATGATCTGTATAACTCTTCCGAAGTCAATATAGTTAAAGCCGTGTAACAACTGAAGTGTGGCCCATTTGGAAAAAAAAATTAGCCCAAATATCTGAAAATGAAATGGGTGATTAAGGACAGGTTTTTGAGCCAGGAAAACAGAAAGCTTCTTCTCTGTCTTCAACAAACATGCTATTTTTTTCAGATTTCAATTACAAAACAAGGTATGACAAAACATGTCAGAGCAAAACTGCCCAGAATAGGTCAGAATTTGCAGGTGACATAAAACAAAACTCCATTTCAGGTTACAGAAGCATGTGTGTTTCGATATTTCACAAATTGAAAATGAAGTGAGAGTGAATTGATTTTTCATGGTACAGTAGCTGGTTAATCTTCCTGAGAACTTTTCAAACAACCAATATCAACTCAGGTGTACGTTCAGAACCTGAAACATCTATAAATCTGGTCCTAGTTAATCAAGACAACAAGGTGTTTTTCTTTTGGATACTTAGTATACTAGCATTTACTGAAACTTACAGTTCAGGGCTAAAACACAACTTGTAAAGCAGATAAATAGAGCAATGACATCATAGCCTACTATTTTTAACTTGATATCAACTATTTACTATACATTTAGGTACACAATTTTGGCTTGAAGAAAGTTAGCACAGATACTCAAGTAAAAATCACAATTTTTAGGCATTAAATTAACACTACTCAGTCATTACAAAAACTTCTACAGTTTGAACTCTAAATTTTGAAATGAAAGGGGAGTGGAGACAAGGAAGGGAAAAGGAGATGTGTCTGGAGTGAAGCTGAGCCTGGGAAAGGTGGAGGAAAGATGTTTTCCATAAATGTTTAAACATCTTCTTTCTTCTTCAACACCTGAATTGGTAATTAAATGTTTGTTAATTGGTAATGAATTAAATTCCCCAAGTGAAGTTTGTTTTGCCCACAACTCTAAAACAGGAAAAAAAAAAAAAAGCAAACAAATAACTCCCCATAGCTATAATTCTACGAGGCAGTTAGCAATTATGGCACCAGAGTTTGCTTTTTCAGGAACTGAACAAAGATGTTGTAACACTAAAACAAAGTTGACAAAATCTCCATTGTTCATATTGTACAGGCACAGAAACGTAAATAAGTGTTACTAGACAGCTTTGGAAAAGAGAATACTATCAGTCTACTAAAACTGACAATTGTATTATCTAAAGTGTAGCAAGGCACAATTGCCATATGTAAACTCGCAGTGAAAGATTCCCCAAACCTGATGATGACGGATGTGTTAGACTAGATTAGAATACATGCTTGCATGTACACTGACTATGCCTTCAAAAGAAATATACTGCTGTTTCCAGCAAACATATCGTTAAATCTTACTATCATTTAAACTTAAAAGTTTAAATTCTGTAATGATTTGAATGGCAGAAGTGTTCAAAAAAAAAAAAAAAGAAATGCAGTGAAAGATTACTAAGAAAATACAAAATAATTTTCCTATAGAAATAAAAACTGTAGTATTTCCAAAAAATTGATGTTTCTTCCTCTGAAATATTTTTACACACTTGATAAATTCTAATCTGTTGCACTTCAAAGATGCTAAGCATCATTCTTTTTCACACTACCACAAAAGACACAAGGTCAGTTTCATGTATCACCTAATCTGACATGCTGTGCTAGGATAAGCAGATATGAATAAAGTATAGTCAACAGCTGACATGAAACTGCAAGCATGTACTACTGCAATACAAAGAGGGATTGTTTTGTTTCTCTGGGTAATAGCTGTTCAGATACACAGCGATAGGGGCAAAATAAAGAAGAAAAACATTCACAGATTTACAACTCTGCGAAGACATGGGATAACACATTACGGTGCATTGATATAATCCAATGTAGAAATTTGAAGTAACCTAAAACCACATTGAAATTGTTGTTGCTCTTTGCTGCTGTGATTATATAACCTAGTCAGCTTCATACATGTGCAGCTGCCAATTTAAGGGGGAAAAAGTCACACTTGTTGTATTTTCTGTGCAATTAGCATACTCAAAAGACCAATATTCTTCCTACCCAAAGTATTACAAAGTATTATACTTTATGCCTTCTACATAATACAGGCTCTCTACTGCTGTGATTACAAAATTCCATTCTTAACTATGACCTCAAAATATCACTTCTACAATAAACCTTATTAAAATAAAGGTCTTCAAAAACAAAGCATAAGATGGATTTTCTTTTAAGGAAATCCTCATCCAGCAAGTCCTTTTTGAAGGTGAAAAAATAAAGTCACCTGTCTTTCCTTTTCCAGCAGAAATGTGAAAATTACTTTCTGCTTTCCAAAGCAGAATTATAGTTCAGTGATTGAATTCACTTTTCTGCACAAATGGTAAGTCAAACTCGAAACAGAACTGCTGAATTTAAATCATGTCCCAGTGTCAGAAGAAACAATATAAGAAATGTCATTCTTTAAACTTTTTTTTTTCCCCCTACAATATACCTTCTAACGAAGAAAAATCCCTCAGTTACCAAACTACAAAAAAAAATTAATGGAAGTTTACATACTGGGGCCAATTTTCTTTTATTAGACAAATGTACTCCACTGATAACTTCTCTTAAGAGGGAAATTATCCATCAGTATCTTTTATTTGTAATAATTTGGTTTAAAAACATGACACTCAAGGGAGGCGAAAAGCAAAGCCCTCCTCCAGCCGCTCAGGCCCAGGACCATCCCGTCCAAATGATGGGGCCCAGCCCAGTGCCCAGGGACCCAGGGTCACTGCCCAGGCTGGGGGGGATACAGCGACTACTTTCCTCATTGTGGGTCTGGCTGATAGCAAAGCTGAGCACCTATCCCAGAGACACACAGACAGACAAAGAGACCCCTTCCTTCCCTCCAGCTGGTAAAGACAGAAGTTCACTAGAGAAGGCTCACACACAGCACTCTCCTGGTTAACAACCCCCCACACACATTTGTTGACCCCTTTTATACCAGCCCTTTTCTACTAATCCCCCACCTCTTTATTCCTCCTGCTCCCCTTTTCCCCTGTACCCCTCATGGCTTTGCAGAGCTCTGCAGTTTCTGCACCCTCCCAGTCCAGGGCTCCTTGGTTCACAACCTTATCAGCTGCAAGGTTCACCCTTCCTGGATGTGACACCTGTAGCTTGTAAGCCCACCAATTACTGTGACTGGGAGGTTTGTTTCCTGTGATTTTGTCCCAGCTTAGAAATCCTCAACCAGAATATGGTATAATATAAATAAATATTCCTGTATTCTCACATGCTTTCATAAATTAATGTGACTGACCAGACTTCACTGCCTCCTTTCCTTATTATCCCCTGTTGCTTTGCAAAAAGGCCCTAGACAAGATACCCTTAAAGAAGCAGACACTCTCCTTCTACATACCCTTACAGACACAATAGATGTAAAGTTCAGCACATTTATCTACTATAAAGGAAAGTTTTTACACTTTAAAATGCTTTATCTTGCTTGATAAAACACCTCCCTATTTGGAGATATTTAAAAGCCATCCGGAGATGGTCCTGGGCAAGCAGATTCTGGTGGTCCTGCTTGAGCAGAAGTGTTGGACAAGATAAACTCCAGAGGTCCCTTTCCACCCCTGCCATTCCAGGATTCTTGAAGAACTCTCTTAACCATGAAAGGAAATATTGAACAATTCAGTTAATTTCTTCAGTATGATTAAGTGCTAACTGGCTTGGAGTTTCATGATAAAAACAAAAAATTCTAGTACTTCTGACTAAAGTCCTTAATGAAAAAAAGCCACATATACCTAAGATCAGATACACTAACTTTACATAGGATTAAGCATAAATGCTTTCTCTCTGTAATTATAAGAATCATTGAAGAGCCAAAATCTCAACTGTTATGACAACTCAGGGTCGCTCTTCAGATTCTAATTTTGTTTTTATAAAATGCCTTAGTATTTGCACTCTTCTTTGGACTGCTACATTAGTCATGAGAATGCTCAGAAAGTCAGCACCTCTGGACAGAGTACACATATAAGAAGAAAAATGAAGCTTCACTTAAAGTTTTTTCAGTCATCATAAGAAAACCAGAATTGCTGCAAAAGCTTTGCAGATTAATAGCTACTTACATGATAGGAAAGCATTCAGTACTTATTGATTAAATACTCTTATTTTGGTTTTAATTAGGACTTCAGCAGTTCACAACAAATATGCTTGTAGAAACAATTTTTAATGTAGAAAGCACTGACTAAATTACAAATCCCATCTTGGGCAATTGCATATGCATTCATTATCTTTTAAGTTAAAAAAAGAAGCCGCTATCCTGGATCAATAACTTCCTCCCACAAAGAGATAAAAAAAAAGTTGTTGGCAAGGAAGGACTTCAGAGATTGCCTTCTGCTTTTTACATTCCAATACTTAAAGATTTTAGTAGCAAACTACTCTCTTCAAAACTACACCAATCATTAATACTGTTTTCAAGTATTACTGAGGCCAATCAACACACAAAAGTCTTTTTATTAAAACTAAGAAGCTGAACCAGCTAATTTACCAAATATGTTCAACAAAACACAGGGAGGAAAATAAGGCATTCAAATGTACACACACCTGGGTTCGTGTAGATACACATGTACGTATGATGTATACATACAGATATTACAGAAGTCCAAACAAGCTCTAAATAATCAAACTGAAGATGTTTTATTGCAGCTTGTTATTTCTAACATGGCAATGCACTTAAGAGGTACTCACAAACATATAGCAACTATGAGATACATCTGGCTAAACAGATGCTTTAATGAGAGCATTTGCAAACTGTAGATCAAAGTAACTATCTTGAGATTTCTTTCTATTAACTACTTTTTCAACTGTTTAGTTTTTGATTTCATTTTTAACACTTCATTTTATTTAAAAAACTTTACTTTTAATTTTATATAAGAAATAGTGATTATTAAAAAAAGAAATGCATACAAAACAATGTGAACAGAAAGGAAGACTATTACTCTCAATTTGGACTCCAGAAGTGAAATTAATTTATTTATCTTTACAACAGTTTCCATTCTGTTCTGAAAAAATTATACACATCCTGAAAAAAATTGATTTGGAAAAAAAAACAACACAATACTTTAGAGTAAATAACAAAATTATTGCAGATTTAACTCTGAATCTCCTTCCCCACAAATTGAGCATCAGATACCACAACAGTCTCTGATTCATTCGCAATAACGGCAATCAATATCACAAACATTTAATTACAGTCATATAAAATGACAAGACTGAATTGGCTACCACTTGCTTTCCGTGGGAACAAAAAGCAAAGTTTCAGCTTTAGGCTTTAACACATGTAAGAAAAAATATCTCATATCTAGGGGAATATCTATGTAGTGAATAAATATAATATATGAATAAAGCAGAATGGCTCCACTACCCATACTTCCAGCCAGGACCAGCTTAAAGCTATGTAATTCCATTAACACTGTGTCAGAAATAGAAGGTATTAGTGCAGGACTGTGCCAGATCTAATGCAACTAGAGAATTTTCTGACAAGAGCCATTTCATGCCCTGGCAACTCAGAGTAATCATCAAGCATTCTGCACCCTCTCAAGTAGGCACAACCCCAGACTGTGTAAAAAAAAGAAAAAAAAAACTGAAATATTTAACTGAGTAGTGAATATTTTTACACTAAAACTGTTTTAAAGATTTTCATGATAAAGTAGCAAATGAATCACAACTGCAGCAAAAAATGACAGTAAGAAAAGCAGTTTACAAAACACTAGGGAAGAACCTTAAAGAGAGAAGTTCCTTAAAAACTTGCATCAATGCATGAAAAAATCCACCAGCACTCTAAGCTACCTGGCAATGCATGTAAAATATCAGCTATTACCACTCACTGAGAACCAAAGTCAAAGCTAAGCAGAAGCCCTGAGTTGTTTCTCTTGTTCACGGCACACTGGTAGCTACCACTATTAGACTTACTCCACTCAGTGGTAGTTGCGACTAGTGGTGAGACTGTGTGCAATGCCATTCCCCTCTCCTGCTGGCTTTTACTGCCCAGTAGCATCCATTCCCAGATGGCATACAAGTTAAGTTTCTATGCTTTTATGAGGATGTGAAAGGATTCCAGAAAGATTATGAAAAATTCATAATTTTATATAGCAGACTCTCTATATATCAGCTATTTTTTCTCATGGTTGTTCTCTATCTTGGTTTCTGGAAGTTTAGCAACAGCAGAGTATGTTTTATCCCTTGAATCTAACTTATCACTAAATCATATTTAAAAACCCTGTATCAGCACTTCAAAAACACCCACACCTTCCAGGTGGTCTGATGGAACAATTCCTCAGAGGAATCTTTGTATTGTCAAACAAATCACTAAGCATAGTTAAAGGTTCACTGGAAAAGACAGTCATGTACTTTCCAGTGATAACTGAACTAAGTTTTCCTCTTGGCAAAGCAGGCAAGGTAATTGCTCTGTTCCATAAAGGAAGACTGACGGTCTTGTTTTAATTCTCCCAACTACCAGTACCTGATAGGATTATCTGTGATAGCATGGTGGAATGCTTCAACTGCTTTTTGTCTTGAACATGAAGCAACTCTTAAAAGGTAAATATAAACTCCACAGACCTCTTTGATGAAGATTTCTCATGGACTACTACAGGAACCAGCACCTCACGGGCAATCTGGAACACACTGCTCCTGGAGAAAGGACTTCCCCCAACAGCACACACACTTTTCCCCTTTTGGCTCACATATACTTGGAAAATCAGTTTGGGTTTTAATGCTACAAGTGTGTTCCTCCTGCCCCAGTAATTTGTCTCAAACTGAAGTATACACATAAAACAAATTCAGTAACATGAGATCCTTTGTGTGGGAAGATAGCAGCCTGAATTTATTATTTGAAGTTATTTTATTTCATTTGCCTTAGAGAGCTATGCTTTCAAAGAACAGCATAATGTCTTACAAAGTCCCTTTAAAACAATCTTTCAGCTCTGTTTTTAAGTAAATCTACTGTGCTCATCTTACAGAGGTACTGCTTTACAATAATTTTGTCCAGCAACCACTAAGAGATATTACAAAAAAAAAAAAAAAGCTGGCCTTTCAGTTGGTTTGCTGAGCTGAACAATTACTTAGATGTAGATATCAGAAAAGAAAAATTAGAAGGTTTATGAGAAGAGGGGAGGGAACCTGCCACAGATGGTACTGTAAATAAAACAAAATTATGAAAAAATCCAGGATGTACATAATACTGTTTCTCAAACAGTGCAAGCATGTAGCTCACAGCTCAAACAGCTGAATTTAATCAGACTGGGGGGCAAAGAGGAAAGTCTATTTTGTAATGTTAGACTGCACCCATCTACCACTCAGCAAATGAGAACTACCTACATACAGGTCATAAATCTGAAAAAAATAACCACTGAATTAAAATGAACATTAAGATGTTTAAACGTAGTTTAGATTGAACAGAGATTCCTGTTTTATAGATATATAATATAAAAAAATTATATAGATCTACATTAATACTTCTTAATGTTGTGCAATCCACAACTGAGAGATTAGTCCCCAAATGCTTTCCTCCTTTCCTGCTACGTACCCCCCCTCCCCCCAACAGGTTGAAATATAAAGTCATCAGAAGACAACATGGTAGAATATTTTTTCTCATAGGCACTGCAAGGGATGATTTTAGAAGTGATAAAACAGCAAAACATGAAAACATTTGCTTCTTCCTATACAAATCAAAACTCAACTTTCATCTGAAAGATCTGCAATGTATTGCTTAGTATAATAACTTTAGTGTATCGAAAACTATGTATATGATAATCTTCATTTTTATTCAGTCTCAAGAGGAAAAAAATACATGCAGTATATTTGCTATAAAACAGATGGACCATTACTTGTTCAGTTCCCAACTTAATGACTACATCTATTTTTAAATGTTAATGTTTAAATTAGATTGCCCTATGTTCTTTGGATTTGTTTTTCTGTTTGTTTCACAGTTATTTTGGGAAATACTAGTACCTTCTTAACATTTAGTAAGAATGCCAAGCAGAGCTGTTTTCTAGGAGTGAGTCTTGTCATCTGCTATAACAAGCAATGGGAATACATCTCAAAAAATAAATGTATCCGAAGCAAAGCATTGCTCCTCTTCAGACACCAGAGCATTGAGACAAATGCTGCAAATGTTATTGCTTCTCCTGACATGGTCAATGGAATGTAAAAATGCAGCTCCATTCCCAAATGCTATTCATTAGCTTGTGGACCCAGACAATCCAACATATTCTTGGAAAAAAAAAAAAACCTGTGTTACTCTGCATAACTTAATTATGACTGCTGACTGGTTCAGTGTCTGCCTTTAATACAGCCGACGCTCTGTGTAAGATAACCCAAAGAGCAGCACACACCTTTCTACATCTCCTATCCATTCTATGGGCAAGCATTAGGCCACGCTTCAGCTACAAGCACACTGAGCGTGCAAATTTCCTGTCAACAGGGTCAGTATATGTTTACTTAGAAGAATACTACATGCACCAAATGGAAGTAGTTAAACTAAGCCCACAATACAGACTATCAGCGTAGATAAATTGAACATACTGAAACCAGCATACATACACTGGCACAGATCGCCCAGTTATTCCTCCCACTGATACACTGAAAAACAAACAAAGGCTGCAAGTTATTTAGCTTTCAAAAAGTGTGGCCATTAGTTGAACCTCAGCTGGACTTGCACCTTGCCTTTTAGGTGTGTGACCATGCTTGCATAGCCTTCTGTAATTCCACTCATGTTTCAAACGTCCTAACTGTAAGCAAACCTCTTTCTGGAAGCCACGGTACTGCTGGTATAGCATTGTACTCCCAAAAAGGGATTTAGTACCTCAGCTTGAGTGCTGCTGGCAGCTATTGAGCAAGGAAGGTCACACAGATCTCTTTGCAAAAGGTTTTGCAGACAAGCCACCAACTCTTGTTTCTGATTTTATGCTTACTTCTTAAATTTCTGTATTTAGGAGCCAAGTTCAAGGCTATTGACATGATTCAAGAAACTACTGCACGCAAAATTAAGACAATGAAAATCAACAGTCATGATCATAAACAGCTCTTTTTTGTTCAATTAGAAATATTTAGAAGAAAAAGACTCTTTAAAGTGCACAGTAAAATTATAATAAGCAGAAAATACTTGGATCAATTCTTATTCAATTAACAAATTTATTGCTTAATCAAATTCAACAAGAATATCACCTAGCTCTGTATTTACTGAACACCTAGCAAAATGTTACAATCTTTTAGCACAACTAGAACAATTGGTTAAGTGTTCACCTTGCAAAGAGGAATAATGATTCAGTTGTTGCACAGCCTCTACAAGTAACAAATATGGTGTCAACATATTTGTAGCATATCATAACTGTCAAAATCTAGAGGAAAAAATGTACAGTTACACAGCAATCCTTTGGCACAAAGACAGGTGCAAGGTTTTTGTATTTTCAGGTCCTTTTCACTGTTTTGTACTGTTACAATGAGCTTGATAAGTATCTTCTTCATTTGCTATCCACACCAGTCTGCCTAAAATGACTCAGATATCCCTTCCCTATTTGTTATTCCATTCCCTTGATGTCAGCTGAGAACCCTGGTTAAAGGATCACCAAAATCTGTTGTTCCAGTTCAATTTTAACAGAATTAACTATTTTATGAGAAAACAGTTCTGTTTGAAGGAAGAGACTTTAAATCTTTTAAATGTAGTACATACCTGTTCCTTTGCTTACATATGGAGGCTTGAAGAATTTCACAATACCATACAAGTTCACTATAGTTCCATCTTTAAGATGATTCAGAGGAGTATACACGTATTTTGGTGCAACAGACTAGAAAGGCATGATAAAATTAAGGGACAGAAGAAAAAATGTTATTCACACATTCACCCAGAATTCTGTCTTCTAACACCATCCAGCCTTAAGTATGTTTTTAACTTGTCTTAATAAATAAAGGTTTTTTCTACCTTACTCACTTTAGACCTTCTAAATTTTATTTATTCATTCACAGGCAATGAAGCATACAAGACCTATATTTCCATTTCTTTTGTGATTGCATCTTTCTCACAGTAAACTAGCCAGTCAGTCAGTTCAAGCAAGCTCCAACATATGAAATAGGTGAATAGGTAAATGAAAGTCATTACAATAAAGAACTCTGGAAAGCAATTTTTTATTGATTGATCTTAACGCATCCATCCAAAGGACATTTTAAAGCACGCACATAAATCTCTTTTTAATTTTTATCAGCAGTGTCTCTGCACAGAATCACTGATTTGGGGATCTCACCTCTCACAGCAATTGCATAAGTTTCTATTGTAACAGCCCATTTCTTGAAGGATTAAAGAAATTAAGGACTACTTTTTACTATTTAACTTTCCTCTCATCTTAAGATTAGAGAATACGATGATTAGCCCCATTTAAAAAACATAAGTTCTCCCAAACTGACTGAAAACTGTGTTTTTAATTCACTGTATTGTGGAAAAAAAATTCTCAGACAATTAAGACAAAACCAAGATGTGTTATCTTCAGCACTAAATCTTTAACCTTATGATAAAGGACAATTAAATTTCATATACCAAAATTTATGCCTTTAATATACTACTTCCTGAAGAATTTTAATTTAGATAGGCAAAGACTTGTTCCAAATAGTAATCAAAATAAATGTTAAAAACACAAAGTCTGATTTTAAAGCAAGAGAAGATACACTTTTTTTTTTTTTTTTTTAAAAAAAAAGGAGTAGCATACAAACTGTTTTGGAAGGGAAGGTACCTTTCTAACTCATATTTTCCTAAACCAACATGCAGCCTATTTTTAGATCTAGATGGAAACTATACCGCAGAAGTACTACTTTTTCATATTTGATCTCTTTTTCCAGGCATAATATTTGCAAAATTAAAAGCTAAACAAATGACTGCTAGGACGGAAGTATGGATGTCAAATAAACAGGTAAGAAAAAGAATACTACACATTCTTATCTACATGCAGTTTGTCTTACGTGGGTTAAAAAAATCCCAAATATAAACTCACCACAGATGCAGTTTCTGAACCAGTAGTTGTGCTTGGCTGAGCATAAATCTGAGGAGAAAAAACAGCAAACTCACTGATTACAGAAGTGAAGAGAGCACAAATATCATAACAAGATTTGATATTGCTACAGCAAAGACTTAGAAAACAATACTAAAACCACTTTTCCTATCGGAATCACCTCTGAAGCTAGCAAAATTTGATCCTACAAAAAAATCTGTTCTGATTACACTTAGAGAACACCTACTTTAAATAATACACAGTTTCTCAAGTAGAAACCATTCTTGCACCCTTTACCTTGTGTGCATCATTGCATTGTATTATGGGCAAGAATGGTTTAAACAGCTCTAAGAAGGCCAAATTTCTGCACTCAGAAAGTAGAATTTTACCTCAGAGGCCAGAGATAATTTGGGTCTGGCACCACACTGGATCACTTCAGCATCATATTTTGACACAGTGTACTTCTCAGACATACTCTGTAATCTCAGTGTTATCTACTGCAAAACATTCTTCTCTACTGCAGGCTATTCTGCAGAGTATTATCAGGAGGGACAGAACTCCCATCAAGGCCTTTCAGAATCTTGGGCAGAAAGGAGAACACTCATTCCCACACATCAGCAAGATAACACAGATGTTTTTTCCAGCTACACCACTTTCACAAAATGGATGGAGTCAGGTATTATAAAACTGTGCACACATGAATGTGTCCTGTCTGGTTCCTGATGGACACGCTACAATAATCTGCAGTACTTCAAATTCTAACAAATATTTTCTCTATTGTAAAGCAAAACTCTAATGAAGGTGTTTATTAAAAAATAAAAAAAAAGGGCACCCACGTACATAAATGGCTGATCCAGCTTCTTCCGACACCTCCAGGTGACAACCATGTCTACCATCTTCTCTTGCTGTAGGTGATTTTGCCAACTTAAATCCAGCAACTATACAGGTGTCCTAAGGAGACAGGGTGATTAACAGATGTGAAGTGCTATACATCCTCTTTTAAAAAGAGGATGTGATGTCTTATCTCACTCTAAAATCTTAAGACTTACGATAAGATTTAAACAAATTCCAAATGCTGCCTTTAAGTTTCTCTATTAAGTTCTTCTACCCATGAAATTCATATTTCTAACCAACCTCAGCTAGCTTTTTTTTTTTTTTTTTTTTTTTTTAATTCTGCTAAAATATTTGAATTGTTCATGCTACTATTACTGGCAAAAGCTAGAGGGGAAGAGTCACACTGACTAAAGCAAGAAAATGGTTACCCTTTAAATATACTGAAGTCTGACTCCTTGCATAAGACTAACTAAACCGAAAAAGTAGTCACATTTCTGACTGATACTGGTAAGACATTCCTTTCTTGGTTGTTGTTACTGCATTACAGCTACACTTTGAAGAGATTCTCCTTAAAAATATTTTCAAATTGGTTGAATTGACATCTTCCAATTTAATCCTTAAGGGTCAACTAAGTTAGTAAATCACTAGACTGCTGGTAGGAAAAGAGACACAAACTGCTCTGGTATCACCCTTGAGCTTCCAGCACAAGCAGCAGTTTCATTTGCTGCTGCTTGGGTATAAAATACCTTAGACACCACTAAGTGAAGAAGAACAGGGAGGATTTAAGCACCTGTAGCAGATCACCTTTAGTAGTAACTTCACCCCAAAAATAAAAGGGAGAAGAAGGATGAAGGAAAACACATTTAGGAAGTAGACATGCTAAGAAAGGTGTTTGAGCAAGAAAAAATACAATGCTGGGAACTCTTACACAATGTAAAGCTCTTTTAAAGTCAGCTGCTTATGTACCAAAACAGGATGGAAGGATTGTTCGTACATGATCCATTCCCATAAACCCTTTCATGCTCATGCAAACACACCTGAGAACAATCATATTAGACCTGAAGCCCTTTTCCTATTTGACCTTCTACCAAAAGCACTTTCAGCAGTTTTTAATGAATGACTTTTGTTTGTGTGTTTATTTGATTATAACAAATAAAAGAGTTTTCTGATTAAAGCTGACAGTTTTTGTCGAATATTGCACTACGATATCTCTTTTTGCTATTTCAGCAGTCTGATAATGCTACTCTGAATGATTTAAGATCCAAAGCATTAAAATTTTCTGCAAGAAAAAGAAAGGCTGCTGGTTTAAGTGATACTAATATATTTAGTTATTAAAGGATTTGGAAAAAAATGCAAGAAAAATAAGCTTGAACAGAGCATTTAATATACAGCAAAACTACATAGGGCATGGTGATTTTCTGGTAGCGTCATAAATGGGTACAGAATGTGTATTTTGACTAGAAGATAATAGGCAAGTCACCTAACTGTAAGGTGTACTCAGAGCTTAGAATCATAGAATCATTAAGGTTGGAAGAGACCTCCAAGATCATCCGGTCCAACCATCACCCTACTACCAATGTCACTCACTAAACCATGTCCCTAAGCACCAGGTCCAACTAAATGGGTCAAAACAATTAGATGACTTAATATTCCCTGCACCCGAAACATGCCACCCTGCAAACATACATTAAAGTTGTTTCATTCTTTTCAGATACAGATAAAAACATAGAAACACAACCTTCAGCTCAGCTACTTTACAGAAAACACGTGCAGTACACATCTTTCCCCTCTCTACTGCTGATGCTGTTCATGGTGTTCCTTCAACAGTGGAATCAACCTTCAAATAAGAAGCTATCCATTATTCCTGCTTCAGCATTTTATTAGATTACAGGCTGCACCAGATTCGGAAACTTAGCTGCTGAGTCAGGACTGGAGAGCTGACTTTACTTGTCTTGTACTTCTTTCTCAGAAGGAACTTTAGATTTACACAGACTCAAGTGTTTACACAGCTTGATAATAGAAACTTTCCTGTGAATAACAGAGATTATTGGTGATGGCAACTCTTACATAACAAGCAATGCAAAACATGACATTCAATAAATACCTATCAAAGGTCTGTAATTTCAAAAGAAGTGGTAAGACGGCACTATCCTCAAAATCTAGTTTTAAGGATAAAAAGAACAGATGTATTCTCAGATTTGTCATTAATTCTTGGTCAAGTCTGACAGGCTGTGAATTGCAGTTTCTAAACATGAACAAAATTTACATAAGCCTTGCACAGTGTTTTGAAATTTAGGACTGTATGCAGTGTGAAGGTTCAGGTTATCGGGGAAGACCACTGACTTTAGTGCTGGCTTTCTAAGGGTTGCTGCCTGTGGGTTGTGGTTTCCTATTCAGCTCTCTGGGACTGATCTAATTGTTACTCAAGGCTTTGCTCATGATTTGTATTTTAATCAGGACAATAAAAATCATTAGTTCTATATAGTTAAAATCATTCTGCAGATTGTATATTTAGCAAATTAATTCAAGAACTTCCCATCCTGGTATAAAGACTGACACTTCTTACTTCATACATATCTGAGGTTTGTAAAAGTAGGACTTTCTGTCTCAAACCAACTGAACTGATTTTGCTGATATTCAAGGCACATTTCTCTCTTCTGCATGGCATATGACAAACAGTAAAACAAGGCTTTGATTCACAGCAGAATCTGATTTAGAATTGAACGCTCTCTGACCTGCACACATTACCCAAGCCCCTTGGTATTGTTTCCTCAAACTCACACAAGTCTGAAATTGGCCATGCATCAATTTCAAGGTCAAATTAATAGCACAATATCTGTACGCGTTCCACTAAACGAATCTAGGTAATTTTTATTCCTTACTGTTAAATTCATTTGAAAGAATTCTATTTGTGAAATCTCTCATTCATGACCACTGTGTTCCTGAATTTTCCTTCATATAACCTATTCTGACTGACAAGATACTAGCTGCAAACAGAGGAAGATGTCCTGTAGATTTATTTCTTTTTTGCTCTTCCCCAGACTTTCTATTAAATAGATTACACAGTACAGATAACATGTACTTCCCAAGACCCACCGCCATGCTATCTGTCAGAACAAGCACCTTTTGCTGGAAAATATTTCTTAGACTCAGCAATTTCTTAAAAACAAAGCTTTATCCCATTCAGTTCATGACAAGATCAATTACCTGCTGATAGAAACCACACGGTAAATTATGCCAGAAAAAACCCTTGAAGTGCAAGGAATTGCATTGTTGATTAAAACTTCCGAAGAATTTTACAGATTCATTAAAAATACAATAAGCATTTTTGAATATTTTAACTCATATATTATGTGACTGAAAACAAGACAAGGTCAGAATGACAGAGAAAAAGAAGGATCGACAAATATGTATGCCAGCATCATTCATTTCCAAGGGAAGATTTCACATATATTTCACAACTACTTACTAAACATTCATAATACTGGTATTTTTGGGGGCCAGCCTTTTCATAGACTATGTCAGTCTCTCTTATACGTTCTGTAACTTTCAAACCTCCTTAGTGACTTCAGCTCATTTATCAAAAGTTTGAAAAGTCTCAAAAAGACACTTTTGGAAAAAAAAGGGCAATACTAAACTTTTTCTTGGGTAAGGTACTTTTGCTTTTTAATTGAAAAACAATTTCATTTGAAAAAGTAGTCAATGTATAACATCGCCTACATTTGAGGATCGTCCAAGCAATAACTAAATGCTTAGTTCCTTCTCTCCAAACTATATGTATTTACAGGAAAACAACTAAAAAAATCCTTATTATTATTAAGCTATATTAATTTAGTAAGATTAACACAGAGGAAAAAACAAGTTTCAGAAGTTTTCACTGTCTGAAAGTATACAAGCATCTAATTATAGAAAAAAATACTATAGGTTACTACATAGTATATAAACACATCAGCTCTAATTATAGGTGTAGTTCTTGAAATTTGCAGCATCAGTCCCATGTGTCTCCAAAGCTGACATATGCATCTTTGAAGCCAGTACAATTCAGAGTGCAAGCTACTATCCAAAAACTGAAAGATCACTCCAAAGGAGTGAAAAATCGATCTTTCCTTCTCTAAAAAAAAAAAAAAAAAAAAAAAGATAAGAAAAGAAAAAGAAGAAAAAAAGAGCTGAGAAACGAGCAAAAATCATTATTTATCCTTAGGTAGAATTACATTAAAAGAGCAGGCTTTTCTCTGAACTGAAACTAAAAGATCCCATAAATTCAAAGCAATTTGGACTTTCGATAATATTTTGATGTAGGTCCCTAACATCTGAATGTTTTATCTTTCAGCATGTAGATCAACAGAGTTCAGGTGTACTAGACTGGATATTAGGAAAAAAGCTCTTCACTGAGAGGGTGATCAGGCACTGGAACAAGCTCCCCAGGGAAGTGGTCTTAACACCAGGTATGCCATTCAAGAAGCATTTGGACAACGCCTTCAGACATATGGTCTGATTTTTGTGTGATCCTGTGTGAAGCCAGGAGTTGGACTCGATAGTCCTCATGGGTCCCTTCCAACTCAGGATATCACAATTCTATGATCTGAACTGAAAAGCCTAGACAGAATTTTAACTAAGCCATTTCTATTTCCATGTTTGAGAAGGCTTTTAAATTTTGCTCATAAAAATATATCTAAAAACCTGAAAACAACACTCAATTTTCTTCACTAAATAATTCTCCATTTTCAGTGTGAATTTATATCACAAACAATAAAGCACTAACATGACTGTATAATGTACCGTATACTTCAAGTCGATATCTGGCTAATACTGAAATGTCAGCAAACTGACAGGCAATCTAATCAAAATTATTAACTTGAGGTAATTGTTTTCAGCTTCTTTTCCCTCTTTAGTTGCAGCACTCTCTCACTGAAACTCATAGGCTGACTTGCCAATGTCCCTTACCCTGCAGCTATCAAACCAAGATGCATCTCTAACGAAGCAAGATGCCAGCACCCAGACAATAAAGAAAACTATGCAGTTTTGAGTTATTTAAAAAAAAAAGTTTTTAGTGTAATTATCTTAAATCAATTTAATTTTAAGGTCTACCTTATCAAATTGCAATAGACTTTTAACTTATGAACATAAAAGGATAGCTTCTCTATCATCCACATTCATGATCCTTTACTTGTTAAGTAAAGGAAACAGCACTGAAAAACAAAAAGAACTGCTTTATTTCAATGTTATTGTCCAAACGAATTTACACAAGCAAATACTTTTTTCTAGTTTGTATTTATAGATTTTAACTGACTAAACAGACTATTTCTAATTTTGGTGATAGCTATACAAAGAGAAAATAAGAAAGCAACATACATCTGTGGAAAACAAACTCTAAAATAAGAAAAATAAATATATTTTACCCCATTACGTATAACTTTTGCACAATCATCTGCCATTTTTCCATATATCAAAATATTGATACTGTCAATCCTTGCACACGAGTTATCTAGAGAAAAAAAAGAAAAAATCCAATTACCATAAATTCTTCAAAGCAAAACTGTAACAGGAAGATGTTTCCAAAATAAATTCATCTTCAGAGCTTAACACTTCATTCCAATTTATTTACAAGCAGCAAATCATTTAAAATAGCTGTTAAACTGTTTTTGTGTGCTAACTATAGGTAAATCAGCAAAATATTCTTTAATAGATGACCATTTTATATGGGCACATATTCTGCATCAGTGTACATTAAGCAGAAATGACACAGATTTCCACTTGAACAATTCAGTGCATAATATTAGAAAGGAAATATTAACTAGTCACATTTGATTTTTTTGCATTAACACAGAACTACAGAACTAGATTAAATAGAGATAATCCTCCAGGACACATGCATATCAAGTAAGTAGTCTTCCAGGAGGACCAAAGCAGAAATCAAGTTGTTATTTTAGAAGATTTTCCTAGCTGTTATTGTTACAGAAATAACACTAATGATTTAGATGTGCAAATTTATTTTTTGATGCTCTGGAGAACATGCAGAAGCTCTCAGCCTTCTTGAACAGCCATTTGAAATTAACAAGACTCATGAAGTTTTGCTTCTATCCTTGGGAACTCTGAAGCCAGCAGGGAGACAGCCCTCCAGTCCCATCAATGTCATTCACCTCTAGTGACACTAATCACAAGCGGCACTGCCAGGTAGGATCTGCACCCCCTAGCCTGCAGTTTGGCCATAGTCACAGAATTTGTAGAATCAGGAAGGTTCAAAAGGGGCAAGTGATGATTCCCTAACAAGTGTAAGGAAGGAGCTGAGAAAAAAGGTGAAAGAAATGGGAAGTCCAACATTAATTTGGACTCCTGACTAATGACATCCTTCTACTTCCTGGTAGGAAGGAAAGATAAGCTTTGGACTTAAGAAGGAGAGATTTTTTTTAAACTACCATTTATTACATGACGAACAACTTCAGTCTTCCAACACAGCAATGTGTCTATTGATATTTGAATACCTGAGTAATGAGCTGAAAATCTTTCTTTGAACAGCGTAGTTTAAAGAAATACAATACATATGTCTTACTGCTAACGAACATACTGACCCATATTAAACGTACAATGACATAGTATATACTGGACAACTAAGTGTATATATTTCTTAGTCCCTCTTTATGATAAGAAGCTTTAAAATACTCTATTAAAACTACCCATAGCTAATGAATTTCCTGAACAGTATTTTAAAAGATTCTGCATCAAGAAGTCTACTGAAAAATACAGAGACCATATTGCTCACAGGTAACTTACCTGGTGTAAGTTTAAAATAATCCAGTTGTGGGGGGAATGAACATTTCTAGACATTATTTCAAGTCTAAACATTTTCTGAACACAAAGCAGGTACTAGCGGTGTAATAGCATTATGTCAAAAAAAAAGTGTTGAGAAGTCCAGGGAATAAAAAAAAGCAAATGGAGTACCTTGAAGAACAATCTTGAAAAAGTCTGTCCCATCTCCAAGTTTTGTTAGTGGGTAGGAAAGAATAACAACTCCCTAAAAATAAAAATAAATATATATATACATATATATATAAACTAGGACTATATACCTGTATGTTACTGAAACACTGATAACAACTGAAATCTCTATGAGCTAAAAGAAGAAAAGGTAGAATTAAAATAAGAGCAAAATACCAACTGAATTCTTAAAAAAATAAAAAATAAAAAGAACTTGCTCAAGAAGAGCAATATTCTTGGGATATACAGGAAATTCCATGCATGAAATAGTATAGGTCAAAACTACTTAGATGCTACAGATTACATGGTAAACTTAGACTGCACAATGAAATAATAGATATGGAGGTACATTTTACTACTTACACCACAAAGGCTAAAATGTAGCTAAAATGGGTCGGGCAATCAAAATCTTGAAAGATGAAGCAATTCCTCAAAAATTACTGGCAAAAGGTTACAACATAAATATATATAGAAAAAAACAGTTGAGAGATAAAAGACACATAAGAAGATACAGTGTCATAAGAATAAAGAATAAGAATACATACATACATAAGAATAAACTGTGGAAATAAAAAAAATGTACATCTGGAATTACAAAACAGCATCACAAAGCCTGGAAACTGCAGCAATATAAAAATTAATCAATAGTATGCTCTAAAAGATTCAAAGGTTCTATTAAATACATAAAATATATTTTATTACATGCATGATACATATTAATGTATTATTAAAATGAAGTTCCAAGTTACACTGAAGCAAAATTGCTGCAATTTTACATAGGTTAACATCTCCTTGGAACAATTTTGGTTTGCCTGTTTTCAGAAACATGGCATCTCATCAGTAAAGTTTCTTCTTCAATGTTAACAAAAATGTTAGTCCAATGTATTCCTACCCAGTAAGGCAGGTAAAAAACTGTCATTTCTAGGGATAAAAGCATAGAAATTGGTTCAATAAAGAAAAACACAGGAATTTGAAAACTGAGTCTATGAACCATTTAAGAGAACTATAAAACAGCACAGTAAAAAATAAATAAATAAAAGGGCTCTTATAAAGACACAGCAGAGGCAGTCATCTATAAATGCACAAAAGCAACATTAAGAGGACCGTCAGGTAAATCACTGTGATGTTATAACACACATTCTTTAGGAAACTTGATTTAAATGTTAGTAAACACCTCTTAAACCAAATTAGGATAAAATATACAGCACTGAGTTGTTATTGTAGATGCTTTTCAGAACAAAAGTAGTCCTACAACAACATATTAACAGAGAAGGCATCCAAATAAAAGTGAACTTTTTACTGCTTTATAAAGAATTACTTAACATCCATAAATCCTCCTTTTCCAACCTGAAGCATAGTTTAATTTTATTACACTAAGAAAAAGCTATATTGAATTGTATTTAATATTTACTATATTTATTACTTCCAAGACAATAGTAATATTTCATTTAGACCAAAACAAAGGTCAAAAATCTATAACTACGTGTTTTTAGCAGTTAAACTCCTATGTGAGACTGAAGTATCAAATACATATTTTAACAATCAGCATCTGTAGAATAATGTTTTGAGATCTGTCAGCGAATACACAGATTTTTCCACTCATTCACAAAAATCACAACTTTGTTTAAAATCGCAAGTAGTATATACATTTTTTCTTGAGACTGTTTGTCTTGAACTGTATTCACAAGTAAAACAAATTCTATAGATTTGCTCTTATAATTAATTCTTTGTAATAAAGCAGTCACCTCAGGAACACTATATTCACCTCTATTTTTTCTTATTAAAGAAATTTCAATCCACACAAATACCATTTGAAGAACACAATATGTTTATGAGATAGGGACTCTACTTTCTGACCATTTTTACTTTCCATGTTTCCTTCTGCATTCCACTACCTTCAAATCATTTCTCAGATTTTGGGACCCCAACCTTCACTAGAATAACATGCCCCCACTACTTGCCTTGGTATCCCAAACACCTACTCTCTAGTCCTCTTTCTCATCAGAAATACTACTCATTTTTCTCAATATACCTAAAACTCTTGGGCTCCGAATTTTCACAAAACCTGCTCCAAGTCACTTTTTTCCCCACAAATCCTGCACTGCACACCAAGACCATAGACAAACTTCTTCCAAAAGCCTCCCCATTCCATCTACCACTAGACTAACCCTCAAACTGTCTTTGTGCAATTCATCTAGTGAATCTGGCTCCCTCCTTGCCAGTCTAGTTCCTCAGTCTGGTCCAAGAGCTGATTTGGCAGTAGCAACAGTGCTCTGGGACATCACAGCACATTTTTCAGGTTTGGTTCAGCTGCCAAAGTCCAAAGGATAATGAAATAACAGGAGGTGGCATCAGGTTCAGTCAGGGCACAGCCTGACTGAGGATGTATGGACTTTCGTTGTGCTGTGTTCCCACATTTAATGGGGAACATAAATTTAAATTAAACTTTATATTCTTCAGAGGGATGCTAGAAACAAAAAACTTTCAGAAGAGCAAAAGGAAAACACTTCATAAAATCCTCCTCTGCCCTTCCTTCTTTCTCAAAGCATGACCTGACTTTTGGCAGCTCTGGAATAACAGCATGCCACCACTAAGATAACCTAACATCAGTGCAGCCTAACATTTTCTTCAAGCTCTGTCTGCGGAACTGGATTCTCCAACATATTTAATGGTGCATTAGCACAAGCTTTATCAGCTCTCCAGTTGTACTGGTTTTATGCCAAGCTGTTTTAGTCACCTACTAATCCATATTGGCAGCAGCATGAAGTTTTCTTAATATAAGACAAAATTCTGAGAAAGATTCTGTACACTTTCTCTTTCAGCAATTAGCTATAAAACCACACGTATGCTTTAAATCATAGTATGTTAATAATCATCCTGCTTTCCTACTGGAAACATTTGCTTCGGCAGAAACCTTTTCTAATTCAGAATCTGCTTCCGTCTGCTTCAGCATTTCCTTTGTGAACAAGAATCCCTGTTCTTCAGTGTCAGAGCGTGCTTGCAGAAATAGCTCTTTAAAAGCAGAAAAGCCTGCATGCCCTGCAGGTGCACGGGGACAGAAAGCTACACCCCGAGGAATAAAAACCCTGCTTATAAGCACCACTGGATGTTAATTCCATTTGTTCATTTACAAGACCTAAGGGGTCATTCTCCCTTATTTATGTCATCAAATCACCTCCTATCACACTCTAGTCTACTTCCAAAAAGGGCAGATTTGCTCCTTTATGCTTTACTTCTGGCATCTCCTTGACACCAGAATGAACCAGTCCAGGGAAGAAGAGCAGCTGAAAACTACCCTGGTAATATGGATAGTTTCCCACCAGTTTATTTCTCTCAATTGAGTCATCGCAGAGTCAGATAAGCACTAACGCTAGAACTGGGAATATACAGGTGGGGAAGCAAAATGTTCTTTTTGGATGCAGAAAATCATTATGTCACTTCTGTTCATACTTTTAAAACATTTGCATCATTTTTTAAGGATGCAAGCCACCTAAGGTTTTCTCCAGAATTTGCTTTTATTTTTAACAGTCAGAAAGCAAGCCTGGGATGATGCTGATTTCTAGCTTCTTAAATGCCAGGGATGGTAAACAGGATTTTCAGCACCATGCACACAAAAAAATTAAACAGGTTAAAAAAAGAAAACCCTCAAGAATCGGCACTGCATTTTACAGAGTATATGTGGTTTAGGAATGAAAAAATATATTGCTGCATTATACTAGTACACTAGGACTGTACTTCGAATATATACCAAAATATATTTGGGAGTACTGGAAAATATATAACGCGCAATTGATAATGATTAAAAAAATTAATCACGTCTTGATGCATATAGTTGCCAGAGATCTCTTTTCATAAAACTGGCTACTGAATTGCTTCATACAAGAAAGAAAAACCGTTTCAAAATACATCACTGAGAAATCCGATCTTTAGCAGGATGGTGGTGCTTATTACTATTTAAAAAATAAATAACCTCCCTCAAACCTTTAATTTTCAGCACAGTCTTCTGCATACTAAAGTATTTTTATATGGGTACATAAAGAAAAATATATCAAAGAAATATATTTATATAAGAAAACCTCTTACAAAATTTAAACCTGCTCATGTAAGAGGAAGGGGCAGAAATGCAGACCAATGGAATCATTAGCAACAATGCAACTAAATCCAACAGTGTCATAATTCTGCATTACTTAAAGCTATGCAACAGACGTAGATAAACACAGAGCACCAGTAAGTCACAAACTGAGTCAAAATATGTAGACCCCTTACAAATAAAGCAGGAACTATTTCAAAGCAAAATTTGTTTGTCAGTAAGTTACCTGGAAGTATTTGTTGGTATGATCCAAGCCTGCGTGCAAATGTTTTAAATCCTCCCTCTGCAAGTGGCTTGGTAGTGGAGGCTCAGATTTTCCTTTAATGATCTTCAGCAGCTGAACAGGCATGGTTGCTTTATCTAAACAAAAATGAGAAACGGACTCCTGAAGCTACTCAGCTTGTTCAAACTAAGAGTTACTAGAAGATGCAATTTATTCAGAAGGGGAAAATCTATTTCATAACACAAGAGTTTTATTATACAAGACTAAAAATCTTCAGAAGGATTGGCCTCATCTCTCAGCACTATGAACATCAGGAAGAGAGAACATAACATTTGCTTGGTGATAGACCTCCATTGTAACTTTTTATTTGGAAAACATTTCATTGTGCTGGAAATGGCAACAAAATACTACTTTATACATGATTAAAAACAACTGGTGGATGTAAAAGATAAACAGTACGAATGCTTTATGTACAGAAATGCACATTAGAAAACAAAGATGGACTTTGAATGGCAAAACCAAAGCAGAATCTTGTTGCCAAGTGAAAAGCAGAAGTGCAACTACAGCTGGATCAGCAACAGTATATCAGCAATATAGAGAAGAAGATCCACAGGAGACGCATTACGTTTGCATGACTGATTTTCAAAGCAGTTTGTGCAACTGGCAAGATTTCCTTGTCCCTCAACCCCCTCCCAAAATTAAAACAAACAAATGAACAAACATCCCAGAAGATTTAAGATCAGAAAATAGCTAAGTCATTGCATGTTAACTGACTATGCTTACCAAGCTCTTCATAGCAAGCACACAAGACTACCTGAAGGAGTAAAAGGTCCTTATAATAATGGGGAGCTGTTAACGGTCGTCACGCAACAGATCCCTGAGCTGACAACTCCTATCCATGTTGCTGCCCAAATCACAGATAGGCTGCCTCGACAGCTATTACCTACATGACTCCAACATGTGAAGCAGCGATCAGTGGCATTAATTGTATCAGCCTCCTCAGGTCTCCAGAACCACACCTGGTGCTCTTGGAAGGCACCAGCAACACGTGGGATAACAGTTCCTAAGGGAAGAATATAGTCAAAGCAGTCATGTAAGCCAGCCTCCACACCTTCTGAAATAAGACTCACCTTACATTAAAAACTTCTACCTTGTATGTGGCTTATCATATGGGCCAACATATATTAATCTTCATAATAAAGAGACCCCTTCCTCAACACAGGTTGTAGGTAAACAGTCACTACATTCTGTATAAGACACTTTGACTGCTTCAAAATAAAGTATCTGTTCAACCTAAGGTAAACGTAATATGCTTCTGTAGACTTTACTCGATACAACATTTTTTAAAGAAAAAAATAGTAAGAAAATAAGATGGGCCTCTACAAATGCTAAACACTGCACCACAAGAAAAAAGCTAAGAAATGTATGACTTCAGCTTCTATTGTTTGTCCTCACTGTGCTTGAAGTCGATGATACAAATTCTTGGTGATGTTATTATTATGATAATAAGAATGGGAGAGAGGGAGAAGAGTCTATTGTAGCAAAGTTACACATAAAAAAGATACAAAAATGATATAGCAATAAGTAGTTTTTGCTATGTTTTCTCATTACGTGGTCATCTCATTCTTTTTGACTTACAGTATTTGTTGGTTTTGTTGTTGTTGTTTTTTTCCTGTTGCAAATTTTCTGTTTAAAGTGTTATCTGCAGAAAAGTCACAGCACTTTCAATCTTCAATTTTCAGTAAGTTTTAATAAACTACGCAAGAATACTTTCTATTTTCTAAAAAACCCATTTGGCAAGATTATAGCCATAGTCCTTATTTCAGACAGTTTCAGCAATCTTTATATGACAGTGAATAACACACAAAAAAAAAGTATTTCCTACTTTGGAAGGAACACAAAACCTGGTGTGCTACTAACTAAAAGCTTAAAATACGTTATCCTTTCAGTTCAGAGTGCTTATTTGATGTTAAGGAGACTGAATTCTTACAACGTATTCCCTTAAAATTAAATGGAAATGGGATGCCATTGCCCAAAGAATTCCTAACATTTCCTGAGGGGAAAGACCAGTAGATGGTAAGTTATAAACATAAGCCAATGAATACAGGAGCAAACACCCAGAAATATTATAGATATTCTTTAAAATAAACAAACAAACAAAAAAAACAGGTTCTTCACCTCACTGTCACTCCAGTACCCAAAGCTATCTGATTCCACTTACTGACTATTTCTCTGGTACTGAACGGCTCCATTCTTTCTCCTTCCTGAGGAAACTCTCCAGCAGCCTATTCTTGTCTAATAGACAATTTGTTAACAATAGTTAACCCTTCAGTAGCAACATCGGCTTTTTTCTTAACATTTAAGAAAGCAGTAATAACAAAACAGCCTCTGGTTTCTTCTGGTTTCCTATTGCATCTAGGAAACCAAGTATGCATTTAAAAGCAAAATACATCGTAGAGAGTCTGATAACTATGGTATCTCATGGGGAAAACACTAGTGTCTGACTTGAGTGTCTAATTTAAATCTGTAGCTTAGACTTTGAAAACCAGTCCCACATCTACTTCAGACAACTAAGCATCCACTTGAAATTAGGAGACTCAGTAACAGGAGAGTAACAAGGCCACAGTGCCATGCATCTCACTCGCTCACAATATATATTCCCCTACTTTGCAACTTCTTTCTCTGTAGCTTCCTCCCCAGTGCCCACGAAACAAGGAGGCTTTGTATCATTCAGAAGATGACAACATTACAAGGCCACCAGGTACAGCACCAGATTCAGGTTTCAGTTCCTACTTGAGCCAAAGGAGGGGCAAAACCCAGGTGCAAAGAGGCACACGCGCTGCCCTCTCTGTAGACTGCTTTAACTACTGAGCTACGAGGGTTTACAAGTCCTGTGCAACACCTCCGATGACCTCTGATGACTCTGATCTGTATGTTTTCAAACACGACAACGTTGTCATTACCTGACTAGGATTTTAAGCCTCTAGTGAAAATGGCAACTAAAACTCTTAAAAAGCTTTTCAGTCAAAAGTATCTACTTCACACTACGTTCTAACAGCCTGAGAGGCCAATCTATTTCATCTAGAAACAGTCAACTTCAAAGTTAATCAGCGATGTTGCTCTTCATCAAGCAACATCAGAATGAGCTAGGGAGACGTACAACATAATGAATTAACACTTCTTAAATTTCTCTCTGTTACGGTACTTGAGCAATTACATAAATGTTTCCGTGTTGTTGTTTTCCCAGAGACATATAAAAGCAAGACATGTTTTGTTACAATACAAAGACCACTGTTAAAATAAAGAAAAGGTATTCAGGTTTAAAAACTCAACTCTCTCTACCCTCAAATTCTACAGACCCCTTGCTTTCATTTTTTAAAAAAAAAGCCTTCACCGTTTATTTCAATGGGATGAATATTCTGCACGTCTTCAGTATTACGAAGGAAAATTTCTGAAAAAGAGACATATACAAGCTGATGCAGTGGGACATGCCCATATTATTTACACTACTTTCTTAACATATACTCCCACAATTAGGTAATTCATGTAAATAACATACAAATAGAAAACAAGTTGTTGTTTTTCCAGACCTTAAGTTTCTATACATATAAAAATAAGGTCACTGAAGTTCCCAGATTTTTGTTCTCTGCAATTAAAACACAAAGACGTGGGTGTATATATACACACACACACTGCAGCTCCAAGAGCTACAAAAGCAAGTTTTCAACACAGAAGCGATGCAAGCCCTGGCTTCCCAAATCTAGGTGCAAATATCTTTAGTGCTGTCCTTGGCATTCAGACCTATTGTGAACATCAGCTAAGTGAAAATAAGTCTGTCGAGTATCTCCATTGCTTTCAAAAGGCTGTCTGCATAACACCGACAAGAATCACTTCAATTTGAATCTGCTGCTCAAGAATTCTCTAAGTGGCATAAACAGAGCTACTCATAAGGAAGGGGGCGAGGAGGCTGTAAGAAAGGTAGACAGCATCACGGGACACTCTGACCAGCAGAAAAACGGGATGGCTGCAAAACACACACATAGAGGAAAGTAGGCAGTGAACTGAAAACACCTACTGCCTTCCAATAGCTAAAAGTGACAAAAGTACAGAGATAGAGCGACCAAAAAGCTTAATAATTTTACTAATCAAAGAACTATTCAAAAGGTTACATCTTGTATGCAAACCCAGAAAAAGTGGTAACTATCACTTTTTTAAGCAAGTGAAAAGTAACTGAGGATAGCTATGGGCTCAACATGCATGTGCTGCTCTGCCCTATAATTAATTTTCTACCTACTAATTTTCTAGACTTTACATTTGTGACAGGGGAGCAGACTACTCCACTACTACAACCCACTAGTTCCATCTTAATCATCCAGGGAATATTAACATGTATTCCAAAAGCATAAAAAAAAATAACGTGGTACACCAGAAAACAATTGCCTAGTAGAAGCAGCTTTGAACAAAGGTTACTCTTCAACAAAAATAAAAAGTTATTCTAGAAATTTGTTCTTCTGGAATGAGGACATATTCCACCAAAATAATGCAATCACAGCATGCCTCTACCTCGAGGTCCAGAAAGAAGAGAAAGAAATTCCTATATTTTAATACTATTAATAATAATATGAAGAAGGACTTTAACTCATTCTTCTCACCTGCAACCTAAGACTGTAAACATCTAAGACCTGAATTAGGGAGCTAAGAAATTGTCTGGTGTACAACAAAAGCTGTCAGGTTCAGTCTTTTCATTGGTTCAGACAGAAATCAAAATAATTAGCTTTTTCTTTTAGTTGCAGCACACCCCAGAAACAACCTTAAAATTAAAAAAGAAAAAAAAAATCTTAATTTGTATTTGGAAAACTCACACCAGAACTGAAACTCTCAGATTAGCTGTATCATCCCTTAATGCACATTGAAAATCATTAAAACACCACAAGCTGCAGCTACAATTGTAGTTAACACCATACAGCCACAAACAATACAAAACTGCTGACCTGAACGCCAGCACAACATGAGTGAGACACAGGAAAACAGGAAAAGTAAGAAATGTTTTTCCTAAGAAAGGCACATACAAAAGGCAAATTTGTTCTTACAATCAAGATAATTCATCACCATTTCTCCCCTTCTTCCACACCTCTTTAAGCAACATGAAATAGCAAATTTTGGACTGTAATTATCATTAAAAAGGGGTAGAAAGTTTCTACAAGTTTTCAGCACAAAAAGCTGTAGGTCACAAGCTAGTACACAAAAATGTTCTCATATGCTGCCAACATTAAATTAAAGGTACCAACATGCCTTAATAGTCAAAAGCCCAGGGAACATTCTACCACTGCAAAACATCTTATTAGCAGTGACAGACAGGTCAAGTCAACCTCCTGTTACAAGCAGGAATCACTCCACGTACATTCTGGATATACAAGTTGCTGAATTCTTTTGTACAATTCTTTTTGAGCAAGGAGAATGCCTGGGATTCAATGAAGATCAACTAAATTTTCACAGATGATAGTAAGTCAGAAATAACATAGTTCACCAGTAATGGAATGATGACCCATTGACCTCATATCTCTAAGGAAATACAAGGAGTAAGTAATGTAAAGACAGTCACAGTTAATGTCCTGTTTCTTTACCCCAGATCAAGAGAAACAAGCATTTCCTGCAAGAGAAGACAGAGAGACCACAAAGCAAGACTTTTCCCCATTGCATTTATTTGCTGAATGGGTCCAACATATTTGTCTTTCATGTCCAGTTCTCTGAAATATCACAGTTCTGTTATTTCCTTCAAAGGGGGACTCAAAACACATACTTAAACAGAAAAACTAAGCCCCTAATAGGATCCTAAATTATAAATAATAAGATGTAAAACAAACTTTATCACTTTTTATTCATACTGTAAAGTCATAAACCATGAATATCCGGAGCTGGAAGGGACCCACAAGAATCATCGAGTTCAACTCCTGGCTCCACACAGGACCACCCAACAATCAGACCCTGTGTCTGAGAGCACTGTCAGACACACAGACACAGATTTCTAGGTTGGAAGAGACCTCAAGATCATCGAGTCCAACCTCCGACCTAACACTAAGTACTCCACTAAACCATATCGCTAAGCTAAGTGTCCATATCGCTAAGTGTCCAAACACTTCTTGAGCTCCAGCAGGCTCGGTGCTGTGACCACTGCCCTGGGGAGCCTGTCCCAGTGCCCGACCACCCTCTGGGTGCAGAACCTGTCCCTAACACCCAGCCTGACCCTCCCCTGTCCCAGCTCCATGCCGTTCCCTCGGGTCCTGTCGCTGTCCCCAGAGAGCAGAGCTCAGCGCCTGCCCCTCCGCTCCCCTCGTGAGGGAGCTGCAGGCCGCCATGAGGCCTCCCCTCAGATTGCTCTGCTCTGGGCTGAACAAACCAGGAGATGTCAAACTCTCCTCGTACGTCTTCACCTCTAGGCCCTTCGCTATCTTCATAGCCCTCCTTTGGAGGCTCTCCAATAGTTTTATGTCCTTCTTATACTGTGGCACACAGAACCGCACACAGTACTCGAGGTGAGGCTGCACAGCACAGAGCAGAGCAGGACAATCCCTTCCCTCGCCCGGCTGGCAGTGCTGGGCCTGATGCACCCCAGGGTACAGCTGGCCCTCCTGGCTGCCAGGGCACACTGCTGGCTCAGCTTCAACTTTGGAGTCAACAGCTCCTCGCAATTTAGTGTCACCCGCAAACTTACCTAGAGTACTTTCAAGTACCTCCTGTACAAAATTCAGAAATGACATACTACAGACAATACAACTACACTCTAAACACCGCAAGTCTGAAGAATTCAATTGCCATTAATCCTGAAAAGAACAAGACTGAAAATTAAATACATTAATATTCTCCATCTTGACTCCAGAATTAACTTCCTGAGGGAGGAAATTGAAGCTGGATCTGTTTTACCATACATAATAGTACAACAATCCAGTTCACCGGATAGTACACAATTATTTTTTTTCCTGGATTACACAGATACACCTAATATTTAACCTTTGTTCAAGCCAAACATATGCACTACTGGCTCCTAACTTTGGCTATCTCTAAAACTTAAGGATTGTTCCTATGTACCCTCCTCGAGTACACAATTTTTCTTCCAGAACTAGTAAGAGATTAGCTCTGGAGCAGAAAAAAAGAAATCCCAAGAAGCAAGACGTAACTTAGAAAGATTATTTCTTTCTCTATAACCAAGAAATATTTCACTGACATATGAAAACTCCATAAAGAGAAGTTTTGGGATAAGGAAGCTGCAGCAAAGGCATGAGGAGATTTGTTATTTATTAAAGCATATGCTACTTGCAGTGAGGTACTGAAAGTCATTCTCCAAATCAGAGAATAAACACATGGCTGTGCAGATCTGGGGAGGAAATCTCACCAAAATGTCATAAAGAATGAAGGAACAACCATGAACACCAGGATCTAATTGATGTGGACAGTTAAAATGCCACTATAAACACTCAAGAAGATGAAAATATGTAGCTTGGACATTTTTAGACACAGTCTAGTAACTTGTAATGTCACTGAGAGTTCCTTAAGGGAAAAATACAACAGCTAACTAAAACAAAAGGAAAAAGCAAGTCAGAAGTGTGACACATTTTATCCCCTTGGCCATCAGACTTCAGCTTGATGCTGGTACAGGTTCTCAGGTGCAAGTCTCTGGCAGTAAGTCCTAGCCCATTTTTACTCTAACAGAGCTGGTGTTTGCCATCACTAGCATACAACTAGAATTCTTAAAAATAAATAAATATTAACTCCTTTACTTTATTCACATCAGATTATAAAGTACCAATCAGATTGTTTAAAAATAGCAACAAACAAATGTGACCTGAGGAAAATGGATTTTTATGCTGCCATTTACCTAAAAAACACTGCAGCTCTAGAAAGCAGCCACTCACTGCAATATGAACAGACCTCAAGAAAACAGGGCAGCAGGTCCATTCCCGATGTGACCTGTAATTATTTCAGAGGCAATCCAGCAAGTGCAAGAAGCCGAGATGTTTAATAGCAAGAGCTTAGTATTAGATTAAATGTGTTAGGAACTAAAACTTTGTTTTCTGTGCACTCAGTGCTTAAGTAGTTTAAGTACTACCAGGAGAAGATAAAACAGAATATATTTATTATATATAGGGCATATATATAATACTATATATATACACAGTGCGCATACACAGTATATGTATACATATACACACTGCTAAGCCCTAAAGCACTGGGTTTGTCAAAGCGGGGGCTGAATTTCCGCAGCAGAGACGGGGAGCGGGTACGTCGGGGAGGGAAGCTGCGCACGGTGACGGCCGGTGCCGCACCGGGCAGCGGAGCCCCCGCGATGCCCTCCTGGCGCCGCCCGCCGCCCTCCCCCTGCTCCCGCGGAGCCCCGCTCCACGCCCCGCCGGTACCTGCCCGCCAGAGCGGCGCGGCACCGTCCGCCGCCAGCACCACTTCCGCCCGGCCCGCCGCAAACACTTCCGCCCGGCTTTCTCGCCTGCTCGCACTGAGCGCATGCCTAGAGTACCGCGCGTGCGCACTGGTAGCGCTGAGCGGCGGTGCGAGTATGCGCTGTGTGGAGGCGTGAAGGCGTTGCCCTCAGCTGGTGCCCGCGAGGGGGCGGGCAGGGCGGGAAGGGTGGTCAAGGGTGGTCAAGGGTGGCGGGGGCATTTGAGCTTTCTCCACGGTGAGGGAGACGTGGCCTTGGCTCCCTTCTCTCCGCTTCCTCGCCGGGGAGGGCAGTCACGTGTGCCTCCACTGCTGTCCTTCGGTTGTTTCTCCTCACGTAGTGACTCAGGAAGTCCCACAATAAAACGTTTTATCCTTTCCCTACGTTTGAATCTTTTCCTCCACAGCATCCTCACCCTTTCCCTTTTGGATCTGTTTTTAGTCAAGCCACCTGAAGTACTATAGTTGCACTTTACAAGATGTTTCAAAAATTGGAACTTAAATCCATCCATATTTAAGAATCTCTGCAGGGGGATTCACTACCATTTATGTTTAATACTCATTGCTGACAACCTGTTCTGAAACATTTTTTTTTTTCCTTTGGTCATCACTGTTCTCCATAAATTTTAATCCTATACCTTCCACTGGACGTTAATGTAACGTGCTTGGTTATAAGCAAAAATACTATTTGGACATTGCCATTACAGGATTGATTATTTTCATTGATTATTTTTACTATGTGGAAAAAAATAGTAAATAGTGTGCTTAATGGTGCTAGTCTTTCCTGGCTATTTATAGTCCTCTGATTTTATCCAGTTACTTCTAAAATGAAAACACTTTCTGGTGACTGTGTATGGCAAATTGGAGCTGACTGGATGAAGAATTTACATAATAACTTTTTATGTCCCAGTTCACGTACGGACAGCCAAAAACTCCAACTTTTTATATGTGTTTTGGTGCAAAGCAAACAAAATAGGTTCTCCATCTCTGTCTGGTGAGCTAAACTGTTATCTTGCAAACAGTGTGGAAAGCAGTCAGAGCTGAGGTGGAGCTGGGAATTTAAACATGACTGGTTGCCTGGAGGATGAATGATCTGGGCATCTGAAAAGCCAGTCACAGCAGAGCTGATAGGCTGAGATCAGTGTCACTTGCTCAAGTCTCTTGTTTCTATCAAAAGTTTTGGAGAAATCAACTCTGTTCTTTAGACTATTAAGTTCTGTCAAGCAAGCATTTCTGGTGGAATACTTTATGTTTTATGACCTCTATTTTGAAATCTACATATTCAAAACAACACTTTTGATCATAATTAAAAATGCATTAGGAAAAAAAACTTGCTAAAGCACTGAAGGATACAATCAAGAATAGAACATTTTTAAAGCTCCTTATTGGTGAGACAAAAAGCATCTGGAAACTGAAAATGCAAAGTGAGGGAATTCTGTTTTAACCTGCTGTTGTGCTTCTCATTGCTGTTGTGTTTCTGTTTTCATGTCTGTAAAAGATCTGCTTAGCAATTACAATCATTGTGAAGTGAAAGAGTGGAAAGTGTATATATTACAGATAAACTAAAATCATTTGAAAGCATTGAGTTGTATTCCTGAGTAATTTAAATCATTATTTATCTTCTTATTTTAATTCTTCCATCTTTTACTGCTTCTGTTCCTAGCTACCTTTTCTACATTTGCTATTACTTTTTTAATAAAGTCACCTCAAACCTGAGGAATCTGAGTTTTGTGTGTGCTGTCCTGCACACAATCAAAGGAGAAAAATGAAGGAGAAGCTGTACATAACCAGAATTTTGATGAAATAAGTTAGATCCCGACAGTATGTGTCAACAAAATAGTTTCTGGGTCTGTCATAGGGTTATCCTGAAATCTGATTTCTAATACTGTTTTGTCAGTGATAAGCATCTTACTCTTCAGTTATTCATTTGTCTTCAAGAAATTATCCAGTTTCTGCAGTAGAATATTACAGTCAATATGAGAAGCTAGATGAACACTATATTTAATTACATTAAATCAGAATGTGATTTTTAATGTTCTAGTAAGTATATGCAGTATGTTCTTGTGTTACTTGAAGTAATCATGAAATGTTCTGCAATTTATATGTATCATAGTAGCAAATAATACCTCTGCAGAGGAAAAAGCAAAGTAAGAATTCTGTTCATGGTGTGACTTTAAGTAAATCATGTTCAAAGCTTTCACTACTAAATGAAAATTCATAAATAACAGCATGGCAGCCTTATCATTCTTGATCTTGTGTATTGAAAGGTGGGATTGCTAAGAGTCTACAGGTAACTGGTGCCCATGCTCATAACAAGTTCAGGAATTCTTGAAAGCCCCCAAAACAACTGAAATGCTAATCCAACCGAAAATAATGAAAACTTTCCATTCGATTCAGCAAGATCAAAACTTCACCCTGTGCATCCGAAAGAGGTGTAGCACAAGACATTAAATCAAACATTTCAGAAGTAGAAGCCTTAAATTCATACCTAGTTACAGAAGATCCTGGAGACTGTTCTATTAACAAGATGAAAAACTAAGTATGGATTTAGGAAACTGGCCTCAAGCTTATATATTTTTTTTTTTTTCAAATTTTTGGAGCCAGTTGAAAATGCTGGGCAATGTTTTCAAATGTGTTTTTAAACACATGTTGCAATGACAGTCAAGTCCATAAGCAATACTGAAAATGTTACCTGTCCAACTTTACTTTGTTCCAGTGTCTTGTAATACAATAGCGGGAGAATTGTGCTATAGGAATACAGGCTCTCTCAATTATAGCAGCGGTCTCTCTATGTTTTTGAAGTTGAGCATGAGACATTTCATAGGCTGCCGATACAATGTTAAACATGAAGTATATACTCAGATTATAAATAATGCAGCTCTCAAAAAGGATCAGCTTTCATTTCATTTGAGAGCTACTGTAAAAGAGCAGAATAATCAAAACTGTTTCTATATGCTTCCATAGCTAAATGGAGCCCATTTCTGCTCCTTTAACTCTTGCTTTTGACGGCAGCACTTGATTTTGTAGTAGATTTTTATGGACATAAGCCAAATTCTGACAGTTATGGGCCACAGATCATTTGTAGTACATCTGAAATTATATGTTAAAAGTTAGAGTTGATAGGCTAATAGAGGTTAAAAATTCAAATTTATTAAAATGACTAAGCTGATGACTGTATAAGTATTTAATAATATAATTTAATGTAGTGATTTCCAAGAAAGCATTTTGACTAATCACATCTTTATAAACATTGTTCATGTGCAATGAATCAATAAGGAATCATGGTTCTCATTACAAAGTGCTGTGTTTTAATGATTTTCCTTGTCTAAAGGCCAGTCAGATCCATGACTTTTTATTATCACTGCTGGCAAGCCTGAAATGCAAAGTCCAGAATTAGAGAGTGTTTTGAAATAAGTATATGAGAAGTATTAAAATAAGTAATCCTTCATTATTTGTATTATATTACTGTTCTGTGTAATTTAAGCTCACTTATATTGTAGTTTATGTGGAAATAATAATAATAATAAAAAACAACATATATATAATGGGTATTTAATGGTTACGTTACGGTAATTTAAGAAATGAGATTTGCAGAGAAAAGATAATCGCTTTTATTAAACCAAATGCTATAGGGTAGGGATTGATATGTCATTAGATAGCAATGAAACACTTCCAGAGATTATTGCTGGCATTTCAGCAGCTGTCTCACAGTGCGAAATCATGACTGACTCCCTGGATAGAAGAAGCCAGCTTCAAATAACTCACTGATGAAGCACTGGGTGAGATAGTTTTCTCCTATATCGACAGGGTGAGAGAAAGAAATGGGAGATGATCCAGGAAACAGCAAGAGACTGAATGTGAGCAGGAGTGTGAGGAAGGTCTCCATTATTCTGATTCTGGAGACATCTCTGCTTGTGGCAATTCCATGGTTCAGCAACTCTAAAAAAGTCTGAAAATCTCCAAGTTTTCCTGTAAAGAAGGTGGTATATGATATATGGAGTCTCTCAGAAAGGAATGGTTCTTGTGCCTCCTGGCTACTTCAAAACTTAAGGAGGTTTTGAGCATTAAGAAGACAGATGGTAACAGCATATGAAGAGTTATTGTAGTTGGTGTAAATTTTGGAACCTGACCCAAAGCTGTTTGAAGTTAATGTTAGTCTTTCTATTGATTTCAAAGTTTTTCTATCCATTGAATCATTAGAGATACTGCAATTTAGACTTTTGTTTGCCAGTATTAAATCTGCTTCTTCGTTTGAAATTAGGCATTTTTCTTTTCAAAATTTAATACACTCATTAAGTGTGTTTGCACTGTGTCTGTGTTCTTAGCTAATTTGCTTAGCAATAGGATTTTATTTTCTAATGAGGCAGCTTTCTGTAGAAACGAACAATAATGGATATTTGTTATCTCTTTGCATAGTAGCTGTTCTATATTTAAGTTAAATGTCCCCTGGCTCAAAGAATGTTGGAATATTGCTCTTTATTTTAACATCTCACCTGTTTGTCTAGCTCAAGAGGTTTGTGCGTTCTTCACTGATGCTTAAAGGTTTATGCTGGCTAAGAAGGCTACTGCAAAAGTAATTTAATTTATATATTTTACTACTGAGTTGATGTGTTAGTATAACGCATATCCTTGGACTGAGATAGTGAAAGGAAACCCCAACATTTTAAAAGCATAGGATCTTTTTTATTGCAAACGCAGGAATAAAGATAGGAATATCTGTATAACAGAATAAAACCGAAAAATGCAATGTTCATACATGCAAGGTAATGAAAATGAAGATGGTATCACTGAAGTGTTAAAAAATTTAAGTGCTTGTGCTTAATATCACAGCATTTTTTCTATGTACATTTATTGTGTGTGAATTTTGTTAAGTGTGCTTCAGATGTAGACAACAGCAGATGGGAACCTAGGCATATATTTTCAAGAAAGTCATTAAAAGAGCTTATTAAAGGGTGCAGTTGTGTGAGCACAGATAAATAGAATTATTTCTACAAGAGCTATTTAAGTATTGCCTGTAAAATAGTAAAATGTTTCTTGCTCTGTTATTTTCATTAACTGATGCAATTGCTGTCCTATGATATACACTAAACCCTGAGAATTATTATTTTTTGAAGTAGAATTCTTTATGAACTTTTTTTTTTTTTTTTTTTTAATCTGAGTTCTTCAGTTTCAGGAACGAGTGTCTAACTATGGTTATATGCCTGATTATGCAGGCATCATCGTCTTCACTGTGAAAATCTATGAAGTAGAATACTTTCGTGTTTAGCAGTGCAACAGAGAATAAAAGAGCCAGTCTCCATCTCAACAGGCTTACAGTCAAAATAAAATGAGACTATTAGAACTGAAGTTAATTTATAATGTGTTGAGATACTTATTTTAAAATGAAATTATACCTCAGGAAGGAAGAGGAGACGGCAAGAGATGTTGCTGGGAAGCCTATTCCTGTTACGTAAATTACTTAGCTTTCACAGGTGTGATGATGGTGCTGATTTTCTAGATATTACTGCATTCTCCAGCCTAGAAGAAAACTTGAATATAAATGAATTGTGATTTAAGAAAACCCATATATATCAAATAACCCGAAAGTCCAAAAAGACATTTGTTCCTTTCCTTCAAAAATCTTTAGCTCTGGGGACTCAATTCTGATTCTTCTAACTTCATGGATTATACTGGGATTATTCAAAATTATATCCCTTTTTTTTTTCTTACTTTTTTCATGTTTAATTCTTACTTCGACTTTGCGTACATGTTTTTTAAAAATGTGGGGTTTTTGGCTTTAAGTAAGAAAAATAGTAAAAGGAAAAGTAAAATCAAAATTAAGTAAATAAAGGAGAAAAAAGATCTGTAGTTTAAACGGAATGACTTTATCACTAGTCATGTTTACCTCCTTTGCTGAGGTATCCTGAATACTTTCTAAGATATCCTTAATTCTCAATTATCTCAAACAGCCTTAAGTGGTTATGGATAGCCTGAAACTAGAGCATCTAGCATCCAGTGTTGTTAACCTTTTCAGTTTCAGTGTTCTGTGGAAAACTGAACAGAAGTTGTTCTATGATGAATGACTGACCTTATTTTAAAATTTTTGTAACTTTAAAGATGTTTGTCTTATTTTTCAAATTATTTTCATCTGTTTATTTTCTTAGGCTAATTTTTGAAGCTTCTGTATTATTGAAAAACAGCAACAGCATTTTCCAAAACATGGTAAACACAAACTTTTTTTTTCTTTTTAATACAGTTGGAAATAGCCAAAGTATTCAAACTGAGGCCTTTTGGTTTTTGACTCTCATTGAAATGAAAAAATGCTCCTCAACAAAGAAGTACAGGAAGGACTTCTGACCTCTATGATAACATATGATATAGCAATTTAGGGATGATCTTGCACTCATCTGTACTTCTAGAGTTTGCTTAATTTAGGAGTGTTTGTGATTTCATCCATTACTGGCCACATTTTTTTTTAAGTAGGCCTGCGTGGTCCTCAGTGTTTACTATGCACTTAGCAAGATTTAAATCTACCTGGAATTTTGTGGAAATAAGGATTCTTCAGCTGTGTTAGGATCTCTTTTTACCAGACTACTGAAGGTTGAGAGGTACTGCAACTCAATTTCCATAACAGTGTCAGACAGATATTCAGGACGTCTAGAATTATGAGAATGCACTGGTATGTTCTGACAGGCTTGTCAATAGAGTTGTTGCTGTGGTCTCCAAAATACAACACACCTGAGAAGCATGGTAAGCTGAAGAAAGACTCTCAAATAATATCATATCTTGAGGGTGTTGAGTCCTTGTTACAGTAGAAAAGCATTTTGTCAATTTGAAGAAAATGATTTGAAAAAATAAGATGCAGTCAACAGAGACAAGTAAAAGATAGTGCACTTAAGCAAAAATAGTCAACTGCATAAACAGCCAGCTAAGTGGCAGCTCTTTAGAGAAAAAAAAGGGTGAATCACAAGCTGAGAGTGAGTCAGCCATGTCATTCTGTTCCGAAAAATAACAAATGACATAAACAACCTGTAAGAGACATAGAGTAACTTTTCTGTTCCAGACCTCTGATAAGCTGAAGTAATGTGTTCAATTTCTGTCATAAAACTTCAAGAAAAACATAGGTCAGTTGGAAAAAGTTTAGAGGACCCCAGCGAGAATGATGAAAGGCTTAGAAAACATGACCTCCAAAGATGGATGGAAAGACCTGGGGTTATTTAGCTTAAAGTCAAGGGAACGTTTTTTTCTCCTGTGGAGTTATGTGGTATACAAAAAATAGAAACAGAAGAAATAATTGTTTCTGTGTGTCCTTGGTACATAGGAGAGGAAGTAATAAGCTTAAATTCCAAAATGAATGTTCCATATTAAATAGTCAGGTAGACTTTCTGACAAAAAAAAAAAAAGTGTTGAGGCATGGAATAATTTTCCCAAAATCTGCATTAATAATGGATTTTTTTGGACCAGGTTAATAAAATATTTAGTTTAAATAGCTGATCTGTCTCAGAGTAGATGTATGGTAAGATATTTTCTTAAGGTCACTTCAACTCTACTTTTTTATGGTTCTCTAAAATGTGATATGAAACTTTTCAAATTTATTCACTTTTTAAATCTGTATTTTTCTCAGATAGCTTTATTCTAAGCTGTTTGCGTGAACCCAAAGAAGAAAAGGTCAGAAGTCTTTTGCTATGCAGACTGTGAAATAAATATTTAGAATTAGTTGCCTTTTGAGGCTTAGTATGTGTTCATTGCATTTGTTTGGATGTGGTTAATACACGCTTAAAAGCTGTCATTTAGCTTTATTTTACACACTCTTTCATGATTGTTCATTGCCACATTTTCATGCCACATTGGTTCTTTGTTCTTTTTTGTATATTGACAGTGTCATTCAGTTTCACAGCTTGTGTGTTTTAATATTATTGGTTTAATTGTTGTCTTTTTGTATCCCATAAAAATCTAGGACGAAATGCTAAGTGGTTTCAGAAATAAATTTTCAAATTTATTTGATAATTGAATTTATAGCAAAAAGAAATAACTATTGTAAACAGTGTTTCCTGATATATCATAATTACACCTGTGTTCATCTGAATTGACTAAAACTAGGTGCTCAACCAAGCATCTACTTATTTTGAAAAATTACAGTTGGATGCTGCATTTGCACTGAATATGGACAAGTGTTCACGATACTGATTTCTACATCTTTAAGGAAGCAGTCAAGCCTGAAGAAGCACAATAGAACACTAAATTTGGGGTTTGCAACCCTTGCCAACACAAATAGTCTTTTCTTAGAGGAAAAGGCTGATTTATTTGCACGTAATTGTTAATGTTGATATAATTTATAGCTCTAGAGATTATGTTCAGGGTGATCTAGACATATTTTAAGAGACATTTCTTCAGGAACGCCCATTAGGAAAAGTCATATAGGTCACACTTGTCTCAACCTTGGTGAATATGAGGTGTTATTTGCTTTTTTCATGTGATGTTTTCTGTGATTCTGTTCACAGGACAACATTATAATTGATCAAACACTACATGTCTAAATATGTCTTATCACATGCCAAGCTATTTCTAAAATACCTAGAACAGTGAATATTGTGGGAGTTTCGCCTACTCTGAGACCTAGGTGGATTCTTCAAAACAAAGTTAATTTCTTAAGAACAGGGACTGCTGAAGATGTCAGCAACATTACCAAAAAAATAACTACCGAAAAAGACTGTGGAGAGTTGGCCCCAGCTGGCAGCCAAGCACCCACCCAGCCAGTCACTGACTCTCCCCACCCTCAGCCTGAAAGGAGGAGAAAATGGAAAGAACAGGAGCAAGGCAGCTCATGGGTCAAGATCAAGACAGGGAGATAGATCACGTACCAATTACTGTGCTGGGTAACGCAGACTTGATTCATTGCCAGTTAATGTAAATATTTAATTACTGTTTCTTGTATTGTGAAACAAAATCAAAATAAGAAGCATGCATTTAAACACTTATTGAGAACACACCCCTCCTTTTCTCCAGCTTGACTTCACAGCGGAGACCTCTCCTTCCCTCTGGCTGTTGCTGCAGGTTATGCTCAGTATATCCACTGAGGCAATGAAGGGTACAGGAAGGATTGCAGTCAATGTGTAGCGGTTGGTTACTCCTTCCTTCTTGCTCTTCTCCTGTGCTCTAGTGTGGGTCTCCACCCCTTCAGAAATATATTTTCTCTAGGGAACTTGCTTTGGCAGAGGGGTTGGACCCAATGATCTCTCGAGGTCCCTTCCAACCCCTACAATTCTGTTTCTAATATCCGCACCACCAGGAAGTACCTCCTGCCCCTCTGACCTTGGTGTTCTCGTCCTGCTCCCCTTTGATTTCTCCTCCTTTCTCTCTTCCCTCATTCTCTCCTCATCTCTCTGGCATGTTCTGCACTTTCTTAAATATGTTTTCACAGAGGTACCACCAACTTCACTGATGGGCTCAGCTTTGGCCTCTGTGGCTTTTAATTTAAATAAATAATATATTAAATATTTATTATATTAGTCTGATTTACCTGATATTCAACAGACCTTGCTACGCATTAACAAAGATAATTTATCATTTGTATTGACATCCAGCTCTAAATCTCTCTCTGTGTGGGCAAATTTTATTATTATTTATTATGTTTATTACTGTAGCAAATAAGAACTAAAACCACATTGTGCTGAAGAGAACAACAGCTACTGACAGGCTTTCAACCTGTAGAAGACAAGAGAATGGCAGAATAAGAAGGGCAGTGATGTAAAATGATCAGCCCGATGAGATGTAATTTTAAAACAGCAGCAAATAAAGCATTGCCAAGGTTGCTGGTCCAATTTCTTAGTGAGTTATCTGTCCATTTTCCTGTTGGTCTGACAGAAACCAGTCTCCACATATGAGAAAAAGTCAGGAGGGAAAAAAAAGCCAGAAGGCATGAACTGTGGTAGACAAGATTGAAAAAATAAATAAATAAATAAATAAGGAAGTGTAAGTCATTAACTTCATTGGAGAAATGTCCAGTAACCATTCCAGAGGATTCAAATTTCCTGCAGATAGTGTATTTGGCTAAATGATATTGGAAATCACAAAATGAGATCGTTTCAGGGAAAAAAAAAAGAATGCAGTAGTGATTAAAGATAATTACTCTGTAAATGTCTTCAGGCTCTGAAAATTCCAACCCTGCTTATGAACTCTGCCTTTTAACTCACCTAACTCTCTTCGTGGTAGTTTCAAGAAACTCTTGGGATCAGAAGAAAAAAAACCACTGAGACAAGGGATTCTGTATTCTGTGGGTAAGTGCCATGGCCTCAATGGAAAGGGCTTTCTGCATTTTGGCACATCTCATGGGGGGAAGATGCAGAAATGAGAATCACGAAGATCATAGGCAAGATGATAGTGACATTGATGAATTGGTAGTCTGTTTTCTACCACAATTTTACTCTAAACATAATAATCACTGGAATATAGAGTGATTTTCCACACGATGTGCTTGCAAAACAAAGTATCACTCACTGTTCAGAATATTAAAAATCTTCCTTTCATACAGATGTCAGAAATCAGATTGTTTTAGAAATGTTTATCAGTACCACCTAAGATGATGACCCATGGCAGAGCACAGCTTCCACTGATGCAGCAGTGTTGAGCATAAGCATCCGAGAACAGATTTAGGCCCTCTATATAAAGTGACATTTCAGAAATTAATGAACATTTATGGAAAGTCATGAACAGTCCTTATATGAATTACTTAACTGACATATGCATGTCTACATAGAAATCCAGGCAAAGGTAATATGAAGAAATTAAATGGAAAATGGTATGGACAATGAATAGGGGAAAAAAAAAAAAAGCAGCTATGAAAAACTGTAAAAGAGACATTTAACATTTTACTCTCCCTAAGGGCATAAACTAAGATGATTAAGAACATGCAGAAAGGGGAGACTAACAATTAGGTCTTAGGTTTATTGATTACTTAAGCAGAACTGTCCCCCAGTAGATGTTAATATTTTATAAGGCTCACATAAAAGCCAAAGGATGTCATCTATTGGTGGGTCTTGTGAGACATCAGAGTTCATGTAGTGAGGCTATGAACCTAAAATAATGTTTTTCCTTTAAATCAATGGAAAAATAATGATATTCTTTTTAATACTGTTGAAAATTGTTCATGATTTTCCTTCAGGATTTTAAAGTGCATAGATGTAACATGCATGGTAAAGCTTACCAAGTCTGCATATGCTGGTCTCAGTCCTAACTTCCTTTTTATTTTTTTCCCAAGCAGACATGGAAAGGAAAGAAAGGTGAAATTTGTCTCTGCGGTTTGAAACTGTGTGCGCTTAAGGAGATTTATAATTATGCTGAGCAATACTTAACTGTTCTTATTTGTTTCCAGGAAGACTTGGAGGCTGTAATTACTTTTAAGTTTGAAATTGAATTATATAGACTTGAGTTATGAATTTAGATGTTGACCTCAGTTATTTCACTCCTGCCATGCTGAAATATCAGCTGAGTTGGCTTCTTGGCTGAGCCAGTAAGTTGGCTGAAATATTTCCTGGGAAATTTCCTGGAAAAGGAAGCCTTGGTGACATACAGCTGGTATAGATAGCTTGATGTTTCTCTTTGAGTGATCAATCCCTCTGAATAAAAATGGCCACTGAAAGAGAGGCCCTAGTGGGAAAGCTAAAGCCCACTTGGAGTTGAACCTGGCAAGAGACATGAGGGGCAACAAGAAAGACTTCTATGGATAACTGAGCAGCAAAAGTAAGACTAAGGAAAATGAAGGCCTGTTGCTGAATGGGACAGGAGTAACAAAAGACAGAGAAATGGTTTAGGTACTCAATGCCTCCTTTATTGGTCTTTATTGGTGAGAACTACCTTTAGGAATTCCAGGTCCTGAGACGAGTGAGACCAGAAAGTCTGGAGCAAGGAAGACCTGCCCTTAGTGGAAGAGGACTGCTGGCCATGTGCTCCATGGGATCTGGTGGGATGCACCTATGAGTGCTGAGGTAAGATGGAGATGGAGCAAATCCTGCTGGAAAACATTTCCAAACATGTAAAAGACAGAAGGGTCATTCAGAATAGTTAGCATGGATTTTTGAAGGGGGAAATTGTACTTAACCAGCCTGATAACCTTCTGTGATGGATGACTTGCTTGCTTGCTGAATGAGCAGAGAGAAGTTTATCTTGACTTTAGTAGGGCTACCACCTCTATTTCTCATAACATTTTCAGAGACAACAGATTAAGTACAGGCTAGATAAGTGGACTAAAGTACAGCTGAGTACCTGAGTGCAAGAAAAGGATTGTTATCAGCAAGACAAAGTCCTGCTGGAGGACAGTTGTTAGTGGTGTACCCCAGGAATTCATAGTGGGTCCAGTGCAGCGTAACACCTTCATTAATGGCCTGGACGACAACATAGAGTGCACCCTCAGTAAGTTTGAATATACCACAAAAACTGGGAGGAGTGGCTGTGTGTTGTCTCTCCTTCAGAGAGACCTTCACAAGCTAGAGAAATGGGCCAACAAGAACCCAAGCGACAAGCAAGTGAATTCGCGAAAGGAGCTTCACCTGTGATAACGGAACTAGTCCATGAGAGAGCCTGTCCCTTACCACTGGATGTGAAAGAAGCCTACATAGTTCAGGCTCTTATGCCTGAAGTTGCACTTTGCAAATCTGCATCTTTTAAGTGGTCAGCTTCTAGAGTCCTAGCACATAAAATCAGTCTGACAGGAAGGATGATTTCTTGAGTTGATCCTATGACAACTGGTTCTCAAGAAATGGAAAACAGCTGAAATGACGTTTCCTCACCATTGTCGCTGTTTCTCTTCTGTGTAGCACTACCCAGTGCTTGTCCAACCAATGTCCTGACAGCTTGTCAAATGTCTCCTTGGAAATAGCTTTCACACAATTTACTTCATCAAACAATCTGTCTTTATGTTCCAGTTCAAGCTTGACAAATTTGTCAGTTTCTCCCATCTTTTCACAGTTCATAAAGTCAACATTTCTGTGAAGCAACCAATTCTGAGAGACCTTCAAGGAAACCCCTGGTGATTGCTTCAAGTGTGACTAATTTAGAAATAGTGCAAGTTATTTTCAAACCTTAACAAAAGAAAGGAGCTTGGGAGGTAACAGGAGGGCTTCATTAATAATTATCTAACAACAGTTGCCATGCAGCAAAGATTTATTTCAGAAAATCTCACTGGTCTAGGAAAAGTGATTCAGGAAGCTTCCCTTGAGGAAGTGTTTGGTCCATGTTTGTAAGCTCTTACAGTGTGTGTTAGAAAAATTAAGAGAATACAATCTTTCTCTTTAAACACTTGGACAGGCAAGAACAAAACAAAACAAAACACAACACCAACACTTGTTTTGCTGACTGGATAAACAATTTGAGTCCTGCATTACTCAAGTATTGTTATCCTTCTGAAGTTGTGTGTGCGGAGAAGTTTTCAACTTAATAGCTTTCATTATATTTTTTTCCCTACAGCAGAGAACAGGGTATTAAACTGTTGCAATACACAGAGCAGTAAGGCAAGAAAAGGTAAGTTAGATCTTAAAAGTTCTCTCTCCTGCTTTATGTTCATATGTGATTTATGTTATTTTAGTCAAATTGATTTTTGCAATGTTTAAACTGTTGCCAAGTTATAAGAAGCAAATCTATCTAAATTACCAGGCAAAAAGAAGAGGAAGAATAAAAATGCAAACACATAAAACAATTCTGATACACATAAAACAATTCTGATTGTATTTTGGAGTTCCAAAGTAGAGTTAAGTTTCATTGACATCACTAAGCTTTATCAAATGATATAACCTATTAACAGTAGCACTGCATGATGCGATGTAGAAATTTAGAGGGATTCCTTTTTTTTTTTTTTTTTCTGTTTTCTGTATGGATTTAATCTCTTGCATGAAGTGGAGAGATTAGTTCAGCTTTTTGAAAACTGCATTGGCTTTTTTTTTTTTTTTGAATAACAATAACAGACTGAACAAAGACAAAGCAGATTTGTTGCTTAGCAGAGCAACATATATGGTGTCCCAACAGAGAACAAGAAGAGGTCTTTCAGTGCTGGCCAAAGCAGCAGGACTCTTTCAGTTGTTGGCAGAAGTATGAGCTTTAGATTACTTGGACATGTGGGCAGGAACGTGTAATTGATATTCACAAAGTCACAAAAGTCCTTGAAGGATTTATGGAACAAACAGGACTAGAAAAGTGACTTTCAATCTTTTACAGAATTGATTCTGCATCACAGCCTAGGCACTAACCAGCACGCTTGGCTCTGCTGTGGCAGTTATGTCAGAGAGCCCAGGGTAATAACAAAATCCTTTTGTTCTTGCTACATGCATGCAAACATTACTGCAGGTAGTTTGATTTGTGCTACCACACCTGACATTTTCTCTGTCAGCAGAGAGAGCTACCAAATTTGACAAATCGAACCACTCTTGATCAAAACACTTTTCTGGAAATCATTTTGACTGTTTCACCTGGCAGGCTTGTAAATTCCCAAAGCCTGATGTTCTTTGAGATGAAAAATGCTGCAAGATATGAGGATGATTTTTGACTTTCTTTGGGTCCTAGATACTTGTTCCAGCCTGCAATTTGCGAAACAGTTTGTTCACAAAGCCTTCAATGATTTCTTGTACCTTGAGGCAAACTTCACTCTGTTAATCACCTGAAAAATGCTACGGGAAATGATCATTGCCAGTTTTAACCAACAAGAGCCATGCCATTCTCCTTCTCTATTTTCTGTTACCAAGAAAGAGTAGTATGAAAGATCCAATTTACTTTTTCTGAATGCAGTCTTAGTAACACTGGGTCGTAAGAGATCAGATGGAGTTTTACTGAGATCAAGTAAAAACTAAGGGAAAAGGAAGATGAGATACCTGACAATTATGCTAGTAAAATACATTTGCTGAGAATATTCCTGGTTCCTGAGTCCAGCTGGCACAGAAAAGCCTGCTCCTAACCAGTGCTATCCTGGGAAATAGGCTGGCTGCATGCAAACTACCTATTGGCAGCCCTCACTGGAACTTCCTAATTCCAGAAACATACCCAGAAAGTCTTCAGTGAGTGGCACATGACAAAATCATGTGAAAAACACCCTAAAAGCTTGCTAGCATAGGCAGTTGTGTTCTACCACTGAGAAAAAGCACTACATGTTGCATGAAGAGCTAGCAGTGTGTCTCTAATATCAGGATTGCATGAAATATACATTTATAAATATATAAATATATTTAAAAATGTATATAATACTATATATAAATAAAATGCATAAAATAAAATAAACATATGAAAAAGAAATACCGTAATGGCCACATAAGGTGGCAACAGTTCTTGTGGCTTCCTGTGTACATTGCAGTCTCAAACTCTGTTTGTTCTAGAGAGTGGTTCATCTTAATTCAATTTTACATCATGTCATTACAATGACCACAAAATAAAAATTGAAGTAAGGGTCAACTCTCTTAAAAGGAAGTTGTGAGTTGGGCTTCTCTGTTCCAGTGGAAGTTCATCTAAGAAAGAATAGAACTACCCCCCCCACCTCCAAATTTTCGTCAGGTTTAAAAAATGTAATTTATGGACTTCCATGCTGTAAAATTGTGATTTTCCTCGAGGAAAAACATCCCGATTTTATTAAGGAGCTGCAGTAAATTATTACAAGCCCTTTTGGCTAGCCTACTTTTTTGTTTGTTTGTTTTCTGTTGTTTTCTTTTTTCCTAAACCAGATTTTGTGCCCAAAAAGTAATTGGCAGGTGTTCATCATAAAGATGGATCCAGCTCAAAACATCCAGAGCAACAACTAGCTATTGAAATGGAAGAACCTATTCTTTTCCCTTGGGATTTTACTATTTTAAAAAAACTCCATATAGCTATATTAAAAAATAGTCAGACACTACGCGAAGATCAATGAGTAGCTATATGAACCCAAACAGCTTCCCTTTATTTCTGGTGAACGATGCTCAAAGACAAATTTATGTTTCTATGACCCTTGAAAGCCAGGAGCCAGTTCAGCTTCTCTTATGAGTAAGAGTAGCTTGAGGTTATCCAAATTTACACAGCAAATCCACTACTCCAGCACTCAACCTGTTTTGCCAATACTATGATTGCTCTTGGGACCTTGTTTCACTGTTGGTGGTACCATTGTAGCTGTGGTATTGTAAAGGTAAATGACATATAGTACAAATTCAGAGTACCAATAGTTGTATAATTGAAATAACTGGTAGAGTTGGAGGAAAGAGGATTGTTTTAAATGTTAATCTGTTATTGGGCAGCTATTAGCATATTTCTGCCACAGACTGGAGAAAAGTTGGGGGAGGACAGAGAGAAGGAAGCAGAACAGATAAACAGAAAAATCTCACTACATAGCTTGCATTGTCATGAATTTTTGTCAGCTGAAGCTCTACCACAGCTATTTGCAACACTTCAGTGCTATATGGATGTCAAGTGAAGCTGTTAATCCTGATCAGGCCATTTATTTAGCTTGTTTAACACCATTCAGAGTGGTTCAATGATGTTTCTGAGAACACTGCAATGATCCATCTCAGCCCCACGGGATGTGACACTGTTTACTTATCAGTTGTGTAATGTTCTTTCATTCTCAATTAATGGATTCAGTGCAGAAGAAGTATCTATCATTTATTTATTTATATTGCATAACTTGTTACTGCCAGTAATAAAATTAATCATTTTCTTTTTAAAATCCAGCAGGTACATTTGATTCTAAGACCTGACAATGGCACATCCTGAATGCAGGGTATGCAAAAAATAGCCTGGAGTTGTCTTCCAAACAAACAAAGAAACATACAGACAAAAAAACACGGTGATAGCAAAAACACCAATTATTTCAAATGCCAAGCTTCATCATTTATGAATTGGATTATAGAACAGAAAGCAAGGGACTAGAATCAGTAAGCAAAAAGATCTCTTTTAGCTACACTTCTAGGTTTTTATGCCTTCTAAATTTAACTAACACTAATCATGGGTGAAACAGGCGGGTTGGGCAGTGGTGGTGTATCAGGAGGGAAATGCAAAATGTATGGTTTGTGTACTTTATATCTTCCAGGAGCTGGTTGGCATTGTAATCCAAGTACTATTTTTTACAATACCGGGATCAATACTGAAAATGGGAGAAGTAATAAGCAGCTTCCCATAAAGTCAGAACACCATCTACCAAATAATAAATAGGCTCAACCAGTGCTGTGTTTTCTGGAATGCTACTAATCCACAAGGACCTATTAAATTATTTCTTTGGTTTTATGGGTCTATCTACAGTCATTTACTTTTCCTTCACAGTCAGTTACCCAAGGTAATTCTAACTCTAATGAGACTGAGATGTTTTGCTAAAGAAGTAGGAGGACAACTTAGAGGCCCTGCTGAGAGTGTTTTCCTCTAGCTAGCAGTGAAAGTCTTTTCTGCTGAGGCTCCTGAACAAATTTGTGAAATGGCTGTCAGGGCCCAGAGGGCACTTTTTAGGCCTTAGTGCCCTGACAGTCCTCACCCAGGTCTCCCACCCACCCATCCTCTCCATGGCCCCGTTTCACCTCAGGCCTGGGCCCATGGTCCTCACCCCTGCTGGACTATTCATCTACCTCTCTCCATTCCTGTTCACTGATGTTCCTGAGCTGTTGATTAGATTTCCTGGACTGATGTTACGCCTTTGTCTGGTCCATTGGACTGTGGGTGGGACTTCTTTCGATGCGTCTCTTTGCTCTGCTCACCCTGCTCAGACACTGTGGGTCTGTGCCCTGATGGTGAGGACACTGTGATGCCTCACTGTGGTTAACCTCAGCTGTGGATTGCCCTCCCCATGGAGCAACCTGCCACTTGCTGCTCCCCGGCAGTAGTTTTGGCAAGGAATGGGGCTTAGTCTTGGGGACCTTTGACAATCCAGTGGCTGTTTCAGTCATGTAAATCTAAATTCAATAGGTTGCATGGCCTACAGCATCCTTGGAGCTCATATCCCCAGAGCACCTGGGCTCCCAGTGCACAGTTCAGCCACGTCATTGGGGCTTAGGGATCTGGACTGGAACAGTTCTCAAATCCCACTTCTGTCATTTCATTTTAAGATGAAAACCCTGCTGAATTCTAAGATGAAAACCCTGGTGAATTCTGTTCCAATGGCCTATTAATCCTGTGATTTACCGTTCCAAAATGATTTATCCTAATTATCAAATGCCTCAAAAAAGGCATCTATAGGAAGTTAGCACCCACTAATATCAGTGACAAATCCCTGTGGTTTCAACAGGAACATAGGCTGATTTTTTTTTATGCTTTTGGGGACTTCACCTGTGCTAGCGGTCATGTAATCTGTTGGTTTAAATGATCAACCAGATGGCAGCGGAAGCAGAGAGTTTTCTGAATAATCTGCCCTGGGTCTGCAGGAGAACCTTAATTTGGCTGGAATTAGTGTGAAGGTGAATGTGCACATGTATTCTTTAACCAAACTCTCTATGTGCAACAATATATGTAGCATGAGGAAAAAAAAAAAAAAAAAAGGACTTCAGCATGAAAGGTAAGCATGGAGTCATCCTTCAACAGAGCTATTTTTAGAAGATAAAATCAAACAGGCAAAGCTAATGAAAGGAGCAAACAGACTTTAAGACAGGTGTTTTATTGCATTTCTTTGTTGAAAGGCAAGAACAAATATGTAAATTTTGCACGTTGTCCTTTTGCTTTGATGCTATTTTTGTATTTCTGCCCTTTCTGTTTAAATACTTAAGCATCACTTCCCTCACAGCATCAGTCTCATTTGCTGTTAGCTTAAATATCCTCCTTTGAGACAATAAGCTGAAAGGTTCTATAGAAAATCAGTGATCCTAGCCAGATTGTATAGAATAATGATTAATCATAAATAATAATTAAATTTTGAGAGAAGTAGTTCTCCTCAGACTAGGGGCTGGAAATGTTACTTGATGCTAATGTTCTTCAATTGTTGTTTTGTTTCTTAATTACCTCTGAAAAAATAGGCAAATCTTTCTTGCTCTCTCATCATAAGTATATTGCACATAGGGGCCCACTTCACACAAAGCATGAGAATGCAAAATTAGCATTTTAAAATCCCTGCTTTAACCATTTTATTATAGACACTGTCTATACCTTAAAATATTGCAGCTTCTCTTTGGAAATATAGTATATAGAAATAAAATATGTAAAAGCTTCCATCATCTGGCTTATGAGGGCTAGCTAAAGTTTTAAATGTTATTTAAACATAGATTTTTATTACTTCATTTGATCTGTAGTGTCATATTTTAGAACATTACCAATAATGCCATCATTCATTTTAATAGAACTCAGTGCCATAGGTGTTTTTGTTTGTTTTTCTTTTTGGCTTTATTTTGTTCCTGACTCATTTCTATTAGTTTCAGCAATCAGAAATTTTTCAAAATGAAAAATTTTCATTCCAATTTTTCACATAGATCATGTTAAAATAAGGTTGTGTTAGATTATTGGTTTGGTTTGGTTTGGTTTGGTTTTTGAAGCAATAAAAGCTCTGACTCAGAACCTTATAGCATTGACTGAAAGCATCCTGAAAAATCAAATCACTGAAGTCCATTTCTTTATTTTTGGTTGTTGCAAACAAAAGAATAAACAAAACAGGTGGACAAGAATTTCACAGTCTGAGGAGACAAAACAAATATTTGAACAAGGAGAGCAGAGGGAACATCTCAGCCTTGCCTTAACTCTATTAACAAGTTTCAGTTTCCTTGTTTCTGTTGTTCTTTAAATGTACTTCCCATTCCACCTCATCCTGGCCCTATAGAATTGAGGAAAGCCAGCTAGAAGGAATAAGTTTTTTAAACTTATGTCAGCATTGGTTTTATTTTATTCCCCACCCCTTAGCCTCCTCCCACAGTCCAATGATCACCAGAGAACTCTATAGTTACAAGGCATGCTTGAGGTCAAGACAGAAACCCAAGTCAACAAGGCCATGATCAACAAGGTACAAGGCCATCCAGAGCATACCTGTGTTATAGTTCAGTCAGGGATGAAAAGCAATGGCCTGCGCGTAAATGCAGCTTGTGAGCCAATGTGCATAGGGTGCATGGTTAGAAAAGCCAGGTGAAGCTTCTTACTGCTCTTTCTCACAATTTAGTTGTCTTCAAAGAAGTCTGAACCAGGGTCTCAAAGCTATGCCAATAGCTAACTTTGACAAAGGCAGCAGATCCTTGGCAAAGAAGTTACAGAGAATGACAGAGTGGTCAGGGAAATTAAAGCCTGCTAGTGCACTTAATTGCCGCTTGGAGGCGGTGGTTGGACTAGAAGACTTCCAAAGATCCTTTCAAACATTAATTATGATTCCATGATTTGTGAGTCAAGTCATCCTTCCTCTTCAAACAGATTTAATGTTTGTTAGAGTAAGTATGTTCACAGCCTGTCTTTGTTGAAGACAGTTTAATTGATGAGATATTAGAAGATGCTGTGGTTTAACCCAGCAGGCGGCTAAGCACCACGCAGCCGTTCACTCACCCCACCTACACCCAGCGGGATGGGGGAGAGAATCGGGTAAAAAAAAAAGTGAAAGCTCATGGGTTGAGATAGAGACAGTTTAATAGGACAGAAAAGGAAGGGAAATAATGACGACGATGATAGAATGTGATGCAAATGCAATTGCTCACAACCCACAGAGCAATGCCCAATTCATCATTGAGTAGCAGTCCCCCCAACCCTGGCCATCCATCTGATATTAACTGTTGAGCATGACACTTTCTGATATGGAATGTCTCTTTGGCTGGTCTGGGCCAGCTGTCCTGGCTGTGTCCCCTCCCGGCTTCTTGCGCACCCCCAGCCTCCTCTCTGTCAGGGATGCACAAGAAGCTTGGTTCTGTGTAAGAACTGCTCTGCAAGAACTGAAACATCAGTGAGTGATCAGTATTATTCTCATCCTAAATCCAAAACACAGCATCATACCAGCTACTAGGAAGAAAATTAATTCTGTCACAGCCAAAACCAAGGCATACTTTAATATTTTTCATATATCCAAAAAGACATAGATCAAATTTTCTTTACATCCATATATTTCACAACATTATTCAGTCCTAATACTTCTCCATAGAATGTAAATAAGCTGTCCTAGGAAGATGAAACAGCATTCTGCTTTAAATCCCTTTCCCCTGCTGTTAGAAACATCTAGATAATTAGTGAAGCCTGTCTCTTTATTGGACAAAGAGACATGTTTTGAAATGATAGACAGCTTTTCTGTTCACACTTCTACCACCGTCATTGCAGTTCCAAAATGAAGTGGTTTTTAATCAATAGCTTGCAGAATAGTTGCTGGTGGTTTGCCAGCTTGCTGCCCTTCTCACTGGTTTTGTCAATACCTTTCCTACCAAGTCTGTTAACAACCAACGGTCTGTAAACAGCACAAAGTCAGAGGGGTTAATGTTCTCTCTTGCATTCAGTAACAACATGCATCTTATCATCTAGTACAACTGAAAGGCATACAAACCTAACAAATGGGCTATCAATAAAATACTGTCATCTTATACTAGCTACAGTTTGTAAGATCCCAAGTTCCTGAAAACTCACTCTGCATGGAGATTTTTTTTTCAAATATAATATCATTTCTATCTTTTTAATTTAGTCCTCTTCAGTAACTACTGTATTTCATCACTTAACTCAGAAATTGGATGCCTTAGGGCTTGACTTTATCATGCACTAATAAAAAGAAGAGAAACAGACCTTTAAAAATAATTGCCAAAATAGAGTCTGTCAGCAAACATTAGATTCAGCTGTGGCACTGGCTTGAAAAGGTTATTTTGCTTTAGAATACATTAAGCATTTATTAGATTCACCTCAGGTAAACATTCAGTTGTTTACATATCTGCAAATTTGTATAGACACACTTGTAAATGAATTTAGAAATGAACATCACATTCAAAAATGCATACCTTCCTTATCTCTGGTTTGGAAAATAAATAATCAAAGAGTTGCATTAGCAATTGGCCAGGGGTATAAAGCTAAGGTATTTGGAGAACACGACCCGTTTTCTTAATCTGTCTTTGACTTTTATAATAAAACGTGCTACTACTCATTTGATTTGTTTTGTCTTCTTTCTGCCTGAGACACTTCTCCTCCACAAACAGAGCAGGTTGGCTTAGGGGAACGTTTTATGAAAGTAAAATAAATCCTTTCTTCATACTTACCAGTAAGAGTAGATGACCTAAACCCATAAGAAATGTTGGTGCTACCATCAAATATCATCAAAAGAGATTTGTGAAAGTGAAGGTCTCAAAAAACTCTATTTTTTAAAATGTTACTGAGGGTGGGTAAGATTCAGATGATTTTCTTTGGCAACCAAAAACCTTGTTTTCTGACGGAATGTAGACATGTTGCTGGAACATGCGACATAAAACGTCCCCTAGGACTAGTCACTTAATTTGGTGTCAATATTTTGAACTCAGTCTCCTGTTTATGCATAGAAGCACTCCAGCCTGGGGAAAAAAGTACCTAGCTCATAACTGGAGCCCCTGGATTATCCAGTGAACAGAAAGGCTCAGAGCACAGCAAATCCACAGAAAAAGTGAATGAGACAGAAATGAACACTGAAATGCTGTATAAGAAGCCCGGATTCGAGCCTGAGTTCTCAGGACTATTTCAATCTTCTGCATAATGAAAATGAATAAATAGTCATAGGATTTGAGACAGTCTCCATATTTGAAGCAGATTCTAGACCTTGATACAAATTCCTCAATGCTTTTTTCCAGTGCTTGACTCAGATAGTTTTATCTGCTCTATCACTTCTCCCTGTAGCATTATTTACTTAGTGTTTCCTCAGCACTTTTATTTCTAGCTATCTTTAATAATAGATATCTTTCAGAATCTGTTTTATTATTCTTTTCTGTCTACTACATATAAAATATATGGCTTTTATGTCCTATGGCAGTAATTCAGATTCTCCTGTTTTGTTCCTTGGAACAATGCACAAGCTCTCTGAGCTTTTTACTGCCCACACCAAATTTTCCGAATAGATTAGGTTTCCTTCTATCAAGGATTGTGTTTCTACATAGTGCCTTTTTTCCTATAAATCTTACAATTTTCCTCCTCTTGTGGTCTTTCTCTTCACCGTATCTTTGATTGCCTGTTTTTCCTTTTCCTTTGTACTGAAATGAGGAAGGGACACTACATGATTTTTTACTAATTTCTTCAGTAATTCAGTAATTGAAAGCTTGCCTTACCCATGTATTTTCCCAGCTACTTGCATAGAATTCATCAGCTGAGAGGATTAATCTTAAAAAAAAAAAAAAAAATCTCCCAATGCTAATCCATCCCCAGCTTTTCACATGATTGAACCATCTTTTCATTTGTGTTATACTGTCCTTATTTCGCTAGTAAAAAATCTCCTTGGCCTGCACATCCATAAACATCTTCTGCAGATTTCTGTAATCCTCCATGCACTCTTCCAGTGGGATACTAGCAATCATTCACTGTAGTGTAAAGGGAAGTCAGGACAGCTGCTGTGGTTGCCTTCCCAGCCTCTCATCTACATCTCATGTCCTCAGTCATGGCAGGCAAGAAACAATTTTAGAAACATTGCAATGACAAGCTGATCAGTTATTTCTGAGTATGAAATTTCACTCACAGAGATATGCTTCTGCGATGTGTCAGTGTTCCTCCTGATCTCCTGTCCAGATTTCTTTCTGGCTACAGATCACCCAGCACTAAATACTTTTGGTGTGTGTATCTTATTGAGTGATTTCTTTTAACCTGTTTTTTTATTTTACCTTTCCCATGGATTACTAACACTGTCATTTAGGATTGTGCTCATGGAATTTTCTTGAAGCAAAATAAAAAACTATTCTAATATATTTTTTAACATTTAATGGTTTTAACATTAAAGCACAGAATGAAAATGTCTCAGTGTTCCCCAGAGGCAATAGCTTTATCCTTTGTTTAGGTTTCATTATAATGATCAGCTTCTTTTTTAGGTACAGAAGACTGCAGTGTACATCACATTATAAATATATGTGATCTAATACAGTGATAAAAATCTTTTATATTCAGACACTCGTGTCTAGAAGACTAAAGCTTATTCAGCATGTAAACACTGTGAAAAAGTAAGCTTCTGTCCTTTAAATTATAATCTGTATGATATGAAACTCCCTGGTGCCTGCATCATATCGTTGCAAATAAACAATGCAATACTGTAAAAAATAGTAGTGCCAGAACATTTTAATAAGTAGAGTCTCCTCTGCTAAAGCAGTTAGAAATGGTGTCTTTCTTCTAATTAGAAGACCTTTTAGCCATTACAAAGAGTTATTAACTCTGTTCAGCCTCTTCTGAGTTTTATACAGGACTGCCATTGGGGTATCTTTCTGTTTATATTTGTTTATAGATGGGTATGTGATATCAGTAGGAACAATATTAAGACCTCTCATTCCTCAGCAGGTATACCTGAAGTTGTCATCTCTTTGCTTTTGTCAATTGTATCCCTTTTAAAACTTGTGAATCTGACCTATGATCAGATTTTAAGTCAAACTCTGTGGGATTTCAGTTTGTTAAAATGATTTACTTTTTGCACAGATACTTTTGGTAAATTAATATTTTTGGATATATGTTTAGAACAAAATCTATTAATATAAGCATTTGCACTGCCTTTGTTGTGGTATGTGTGCTCCTTGCATAAAGAGCAGGAAATAAAAGGAAAAGGAAATGACTGATCAAAGAAGCTGCTTTCAGCTTAGTGTGTAGGCTGTTTGTCTTTAAGCTGTCTAGTTTGCTCATGCTATCCCAAATCAACACAGAAACATTTACTGTTTTTTTTTTTTTTTTTTTTTTTTTTTTTTATGAAAGGGAAGAATAAATGAAAAATGGTACATGACAGTTTCACTGTATATAGTATTATACTGCTTTGACTCACCTCAGATGAACTAAATGGAAATTGCACTACAGTAGCTTAGGGCAGACTTCAGAAGATAGAAAGCACCTCCTGACAGCACTGGGCTTGAAATATGCATGACCACTCTTTTGAGAGTCTTCAGGCTTCTCAAATGAACATCATGAGTATTTTAGCAGGTACATCAGGTTAAAAGAGTAAGAAAAGGTTTTCAGCCCTTGTTGTAGTCTCTTACAGTAGCCGGGTCTTTTACATGTAGTGTGCATGTAGGGACAGAAGGGGCAATAACACTTAACCAGTGCTTTTTGCAGTTTCAAAACATTTCCTTTTTAAAACAAAACAAAAATAAAACAAGCAAACAAAACCCACCACCCTCTCTTTGTGAAATATCATTCCATGCTTTTCAAAACCCCAGTTGTTGATCTTCTCCTCCCTCAGTGTTGTCAGAGCCAGGACCACATGATGCAGTAAAAGTTAAACTGGATTTCCAGACTCATGGTCATGAACTAGTACAATTTCATCCTAACTTCTGCTGTAACAAGTCTAAATACTAAGTAGATCAGGCATAGAAAGCAATATCCAGCATACATTGCCCATGGGGTAACAAGAAAACAGAAAAAGAAATTATTCATAGCCCATGTCATCCTCATTGCTGAGTTGTGTTGACTGGTGCATTCATGTCAATAACATAACAAGCATTTCACATTTCATAGGTAAAGGGGTAGGTTTGTGATGTGGTTGTCACATAAAAAAAAAAAAAGTACTGTATTCTGCTGCCTTCCCTTTTGGCAGCAAATTTTTGTGACAACAAAAATGATTTGACAGAGGGACTGGCATAAAAATAGCATCATGATGTCTCTGGGGTGGTTTTGGAAAACACTGTCTGAGATAATTTCAAAAAATCTTTTGGCTTATAAATTCCATCTTTAAGCTCACAGCATAAATGTAGTTAGTCCCATTTAAGAGTATAAAACCCATTTAAGGTATAAAACCAGGTTAGAGAAAATGTAAGAAGCTTGTTCTGTGTTTGGCAGTGAGAACAAAGTACCTTTAACTACCGCTCCACACTGCTTGCATACAGAAATGCGTGACACTTGAAAAAGATGTCTCTCAATTTTCTTACCAGCTAGAAATTACTGCATGTTACTTTGAGGATTTAGTGGCAGAATAAATTAGATTAATGTACAGCCAACAGATTTGTGTTCCACTTTGAACTTCTGCAAATATTAAGGTGAACTAAAGCCAGAATTAAAAGTTTAATTTGCCTGGCTTACATTTCTAAAAGCAAGTATTTTAGTCTTTGTTGATAATACCTGCACAAAAGGACATACAATAAGGTAATTAAGGTCTACTTTTAACAACAAAATATGTCACCTACTCTCCTTCAAGGATCCAGATGTTGTTCAGTAGCATTCCTTACTACATGTTACATTTTAAGCATTCAGAACAGTATTTTTTTATAAATTTGATATAACCACAAAACAATGGCTGGTGTTCATGGAGGGCCCTGCAATTTCAAAAATGGATGCTTGCCTGAAAGTAGATGGCTTGATGTTTCCTTGACAAGTATTGAAAAAATAAATTGAAAACATGTTATTTTTTCTAACACAGATTTGTGCATGTGAATTTTGTGGATAACTATTTGCTATTAGAATGGAAAATGGTATGAAGCAAACTTCATTGATGCTTTAATAGGATATGTCTCATCTATCTTTAGTTATCTGAAAATTACTTGTCTAGCCTAAGGTGTTTGTCTAGATCGCTCTCCAGTCAGTGGACATATTTTCAGAGTGTGGGACACTATAGCCAGAAATAGATTTCTATTACAGAATGAGATTAATTTCTCTCTAGCTGTGCTCATTTCTCTCGACAGGTTAGAGAACAATGACAAGCCCAGTCTAGGCACATAGTAAAGTGAAATAAATCCTGCTATTAAATGAGTGAAACTCACATTTGGTCAAACTAAAGGTAAAGATGAAATTTTAGCTTAATTAACTGACCTTCCAAAATGACTTTGAGAATATATATAATATTGTCCAGAGATATTTGTTCACCACAACCACTTATCAAAATTATTTCATGAATATGTGTTTAATGACCACTGAAAATGAAATTCAGTTTTTCTGTCAAATAGAAAGTAGGATCCATAAGTACAGTGAACTGAAAATGCTTAACAATGAAGGGCTGCAAAACTTCTGCACTAGCACATGTTGAGTAGCATGCTTCCACTTACTACAATCACGTGATGAGATCCAGTCCCATTAACTTCAAAGCAGATAACATTTTAGCCATGGAGACCATGCCATTATCCCCACTTTCCACCACAGAAGAAAAAAGCCTGTCAAAATGTACCTAAATTATGTCAAATTATACTTGGTCCTTTCTCAGTGAGAAGCAACAGCTGAAAGAGCATCAGTGCTTTGAAATAAGTGAGAACTGAGAAGACATCCTGAATCCTTGGTTTCAGGTCTCTTGATCCTTTTATCCAGAAGGAGATAAAGATGGAAGACTGAAGGATCTGTTTTTCTCTCCTCTAAACAGCATTGTTTAATCATGGGACTGAAATAACCTGTTCTAGTTGGTAATAGACAGTTAACTAGACAGGAATTGTGTTATCATTGTAGCTTTCCAACACCTTTCCACTTAAACTGGGTAGCCTGCAGAATAAGTAGGAGATGGCTTTATAGGTGTATATCTGCATGATACTAAGGAAACAGAGTGAAGAATATGGCCTTTTATATCCACATTTGTTACATCTTCCATTAAACTGAAATACTTTAAATGCATTTATAATACACATTTACTCTGTAAGGGTTTTTTTCTTCTTTTTTTTTTCCTTTTTTCAAAATAACAACATGGAGTAGGATTGACTAATCCAACTTGATATACCAGACAATGTTAAGAGATGCTGAGATAATAAGGGATGGTCTTTTTTAGTCTTTTTAACCTGTTACAAATGTTTTTTATCCTATTACAAATGTCATATTCAGTCAGGCAGTTTCCTTTTCCTGTAACTAAAACCAAATAGACCTCACCAGGTGGAGGAAAGGATAAAACAAAAGAGGCTGCAAGAAGTTGTTTAACCCCTATTAGCACCTCAAATCGAAAGGAAGACTGCTTGGTGGCTATGCCCTTGGCTGCTTGCTCTAATTCTTGTTCTCCCACAAAGAAACGGTGCAAATAATTTTTCTGTTGTCCTCTAAATCTTTGTTTTAGCTTTATCACAAAAATGAAGTACCTCTGCATGTAGAAAAACTCTTTCTTAAAGAAATTAATAAATCTAGGATATGATGCTCAGAGTTTACTGATTGCACTACAGTTCATGAAGATGAGCCATTTGGAGGCACTGAACTATTTGCATATGTGGAATCAGTTCTGCAGCATTACTCTAATTCTCTCTCTCATTTTTTTTTTATTTAGTTTTGTTTTACTTACTTATTTGTTTGTTTTCTCTCACTAGACCAATATTTTACAGCCTCCTCTGCCTCTGCCTGATGTGTCAAAATGCAGACACTATGTACTAATTGCTCTTATTATGACATTAAAAATCAAACTGCTGACTCCACAGCTGCAGAGGGGTCAACTCAGCAATCTCTAGTGGGTGAAGGATACATAAAAGGGATGAATATGGTGTCACATTTATTCCATAAGTGTCACAGTCTTTCCTCATAATTAAATCCATTGGGCATTCCTTTGTAAAAAAAAATACTTACAGTTAATTTTTATTACACACTTTTGGAACAAAAAGCAACATTGGTTGATTTCCTTTGAGTGACAGAGGAGGAACTTTAAAAATAAAATGTGACATTAATGCTTCCCCTTCCCTTCCTTCCTGATCTTTTAAATATAATAGCTTGATCCTTGTTACAACACTGTCCCACTGAGATGTTGCTGTTTGCACATAATAACGAGTTGCATGTTATCTATTTACTGTAGATAAATGTCAGAATGGAAAGAAAATGGGACATAAATGTAAAAGAGCAAACACTACAAAAAATGCAAGATAACATAGCAGGCTGTTTTTGCTGCTGTTTTAAAACAATGCATTTAAACAGATAGTCTTAGGCTGAAGAAGCAAAAACTGTAGGAGAGAAAATATAGAGACAAAAGCATATGTATAGATACCCTATAAATGAGATTCATACTGAAGACAGAACTTTCAAATTTATTTGTTTCAAATGATAACAAAATGTATGTCTAGAGGAATGAACTTTAAGAGAAATCAGAGCTAAGAGCAGCATTGCTGGGACTGATTTGAACCCTGGCCTGTGGCTTTCTTCACCTGACCCACTTTCCCTTATTTGTAACATAACAACGAAGAGGAAGGGTCCAAGCTGGCTTCTAGTAGGACTGTTATCATGGACTTCAGTAGGCACAGGGGACAGTGTAATGGGATGGAAGATGAGAGTGTTTTCTCAAACATTTCCAGAGAAACATTAAGCCTGTATCTACCAAAGAGAGATCCTCTGCTCAGTGATTTCATTTTGTCCTGCAGTATGCTGGAATTTTGTGGCAGCGTCTTTACTTTTTGATGTCAAAGTCAGTGGAGTTATCATGAGGGTTCCTTTTGGGTAGCAGAGCAGCATTTGACTCCTTACTGTGATGCCTCTGGCTTATCAGCTCTGGAGTCTGGCTAATAACTGTCCTAGCAAACTAATCTGTGGATGGCAGCATGGAAATCCGTTTTCCTCTACCCTGCTTCATATTCCAGTGTGGGGTGGGAGAGTGGGGTGGAAGGCACGTACTCTTTGTATTACTTAAATGGCAGGCATGGAATGGAATTGTGTAAGTAGCCATGATGCAGCTGTTTTCTTCTAGTTATCTTACTATAATTGATATATATATATGTCTACATATATGCGTGTATTTTGTACTGAGGAGAGTCAGAAAGGACATAGATAAAGGACAGTATAATTCAACTCCAATAGGCTAATTTTAAGAAGAAAATAGAAGTGAGCAAATGTGCACATACACTGCTGAATTCCATCCTCTTCTGAATATGGCTATGTGGTTGCACGGTATAAGCTAACCTCTATATTCCTCCTCCCCACAGCAAATAAACCCTTGATAGGGCACCCACACGCAGAAATATACAGAAAGAAGATCATCTTAATCTTCTGTTCTATTTACACAAACCCACAATTTCTCTGTCAGCTGTGTTAACCCCTTATCAACTGGTTATACGAGGATAAGAAAAAAGGAAAGGTGGTGAGGAGGTGGGAAGGTTCTGGGAATGTGCCACTGGCACTATGTGGCTATATGGGCCTGTGTGCACTGCATCACTGCCTTAAGGCCCTGCACCTGACCACTTATCTAAAGCACTTTTGGAAAATAGCCCTTGGTAGCTAGTGAGCTAGATAGGTTTACTACGGAGATTTTGCCAATGAAAGAAATCCCCTGTCCTCAATCTCTTTATCTAATTGATTTATCTGATTTATCCGATAAAGTGAGTTCAGTAAATAAATTCTATCAATTGTAGAATAGCATACTGTATGATGTATAACAGGTCGATGAATATATAAATACTGTAGCATGGAGTAGATGATATATTTCTGTATCAGAGAAAGAAACCGAAGGATGTCTCAGGATTAGAAATGGGAATAGGATTATTAAAGCGAAAGGAATCTCACTTTGGTAAAATAAATGTGACTTAAATCATGATTGTGTTTGCAGCTAGCATCTATTGTGGTGCAAAAAGATAGCACAGTGTTTAGAATCATGCCCACTTCTTACTTAACTTTGTTATTAATTTTCCAGTGCTTGCTTGCTTCTTCATATGGATACTTCTTTTCTCAAATTAGTTTAGATTACTGTAGTGTACTGTAACTCTAACAACAATGAAGTCAGAAAGACCTAGCCAACTATAATTGTTAAGGGCTTATTTCATAATTACCTGACACTCCTTGCATCTTTTTTCTACTAGCTCACCATTTTTAAATGGAACAAATTATTTTTTCCAGTGAAGCTGTTTATCCATGGAAGGAGATAATTTGGTAAATGAGGAGCTTTTGAAAAATGTAAGTGATTTTTAAAAATTATATGATTTTTAAAAATTATATTAAAATATGATGCATTTTAATCTGATATTTCATTCCTGTTTGCAACATTCATGTTAACATTTTTGGAAATACTTCTTTTGCTTTGAAAGACTGGGGTTCCCAGATCAGTACAATTCAGTACTTTCTGACCCCACGGCAACTCCCTGCCTTGTTACCAGCAAAATTGAAAGATTATTTAAAAAATAACGCCAGCTGGGTAAGAAAGCCACTGAGACAATAAAGCTAATTACAAAATGACCTGACCATATCAATACAGTAAAAGTTGTATGAAATTCACTGTCAAAATTATAAACGAGTTAATTTTAGGGCAATAAAGTAAGAAGCACACAGCCTTCTGGGCCCAGACCCATCCCCAGAAGGTGGCCGATACTCAGGGCTGGGGCTGTCCCTCGCTGCCCCTCAGCTCCCCTGTTGCTGGCTGGGGGCACGCAGGGCAGGAGCCTACAGACAGACCCTGTTCCCTCTGTCCCACCGCCAAATGGGTTCTGGCTGACAGGTCCTGCTCTGGCGGACAGGTCCTGCCCTGCCTGCCCTGGGGACAGCAAGTGAGAATACAGTCTAAAATTAGTTAATTAAATGCTAATTCCAGGAGATGTCTTTTTTTTTTTTTTTTCAATAAAGAAAGAAGCTTATGCATCCTTGTGATGAAACAGAAGGACGTGAAGCAGCTGGATGTGTCATTGGGTGTGTTGCTTGACAAACTGCAGGCACCTCTGACAGAGAAGAATGGGAGGATGTGATGGGGGGGGGCGGGGGGCAGAAAATGCAATGAGATTCAGCAAGAGTAATCCAATCCAAGGATAAACATAAGGAAAATGATGACATTTTATAGTCTATGAAAGAGAAGGCTCTGAAGGAACACAATCTCAGTCTGTAAATACCATCAAGGTAACAATAAAAATGAATGAAGGGAATTATACTGTCTCAGAAGATGTCATGACAGTAAGTGATAGCCTGAAGCTAAGAAAGGAAAAGCTAAAGTTAGATGTTAAGAAAAAGTCCTTAAAAGCTGGAACAATTGGACAGCGTGAGAAAAAACTGAGGGTGGCAGTCAAGTAACCAACATCATGGGGTGTCTTTGAGAAAAAAAAAAAAAAAGGTTACTTAATGCTTCTGATAAAGAAATGCAGCAGAAAGTAGAGTGACAGACCAGTTAACCAATTCACTTTTTTGTAATTGAATTTGTGAGATTATGACTATATATATATGTCTCTGTATAGTTAGAAGAACTAGTTGTGGGCATTGATTTTGAAAAAGCAATATCCTCTTTTCAGCTGCCATTTATTGAAGTCAACTTTCATTTAGGACAAAGGATTTTTTTTTTTTTTGAATGTTTCAAGGGAAAATTTTTGGAGATAAGTAGCCAATTTCTTTAATAACTCATGGACTGTGATGTTAAATACAGGAACAAATGACAGATGTGTTAACAAATGTCTGCATTCTGTTTCTGCTGATGTGAGACATTAAACTACAGATCATAATTACCTAGAGTAAACCACAGTACTGCAAGTTATGGGAACAAACAGATTTTTTAATAAAGAAAAGTTGATGACCGTTCATGATTCTGGAGATACATAAAAGACATCTGCTGCTGCTGGAGCTGGAAAGGCAGAAAGTGAAATTGTGTATGCTATACAACTGTATAAGAAATAGCAGCTCAGGACTTGATGGATTCAGAAAAAAATATTGGAAAACCCTTTTACAGAACAGCTCAAGATTCCCCCAGTGTGAAGTTGTCTGTAGCTGTTACAATGACAATATTGACAAAATTACACCTCAGCGTATTAGCTTCTTCCCATGCAGGGTGTTCCAGGGATATGGAACATGATTATTATTATTAATAATTATTTGATTATAATGCAATCAACAGAAAGTGTAATTTTTCCTTCAGGAAGTGAAAAGGTAACTTTTTTATTTTCTTCCTTCCTTGTGTTTTTATTTGGCCTGATATATGTTGGTATGTTACTATGATAGTTGAATTGACTGATCTAGATGATAAAAAAAAGAAAAAAATCTTTTGCTTTTGCAGCTCTATTCAGAGAAAATGTACCACAGGACTTTTAAATTGACGATACTGCTTTATGATTCTTGGGATGGCTGAAGGGCTCTTTTTTCCTAAATCAATGATCTCAGAGAGCTTTTCAAGCAGTAATTAGGTGTCACAAATCCATGGAGATGTAGGTAAATAGGTTTTTTTCACCCTCCACAGGAATACAACCATATTCAGACTGGCATCGAGCAGCTAAGGACAGGCAGTAGAGTGACATACAATTTTGCTCTAAATTAATATCAAGTAGCAGTCACCAGGGGGACTAGACAGTACGAAAACTGAAATCAGACTACTATGAAATGAATAATGGCATCTATGTTTGAAACATTTAGGTAGACAGACTGTAAACAAGAGTAGATTACAGATAACTACAAATCACTAAAATCCCTTTCCTGTTCCAGTTCAAAACCACTGCCCTTTCCTCTACCAGTTCCCTTTTTATCTCAAGGGCTTGGTTATTACTTTCAGCAATAAATAACATTCACTGAATACAAGCAGTATTTCTCCAATGCTCAGCCTTTCTGGGGTTCTGTCATTTAATGGTGACCCTGTTTAACTTGTGACATTTTAAAGGATCACTGTACAATCTGGTAAGCATGCAGTACCAAACAATACAGTTAGCAGAAGAGTGTAGAACAGAGGCTGCTTAAAAACTACTCCTGAGACCAACAATCATGATTAGTGTCCTACAAGGGAACTTTAAATGGATGAAAGAAGATCAGTGCAAGATTCAGTGGGCCAATGAATGAAGACTAGAAGCATTTTATATGAAGAGAAATTTCACAATGACAGGATTAAAATGTTAAACACGAGTAGGCTGGAATATTGATGGATCATGTGGGAAGGACAAGGGACACCAGAGACACTTAGAAGGGAAGGCTGTATGCTATCTATTTGTCCACCTCGGATGAGAAGTCTGTGTAAAAAATATACTTTAGCGCCAGAACTTGGTTCTGTTACATTTTCATCTATTATTAACATAGAAAATTGAAAGCCAGATTCACACACTGGTGGGCTGGTGGCAGTAGAAGCCACCCTGTGGGTGCGAGAAGGGGAAGAGGTGATACAGAGAAGGGCATTGCACATACTGACAAGAAACAACTGGCCCAGAGGTCCTGAGGATATTTCACACTATTAGGGAGGCCAGTCTAGCAGAGGATCAAAGATACCCTTGCTTAAGACATCTCTTAAGCACCCATTTCTTCTCAGGGCTAGAACTGAAAGCTAGTATCTGGCCAGAAGGATGCTGGAGTTTGCGTCTTCCAAAGTATAAAACTTGCTTTCATAGTTTGTATAGTGGGTAGGCTGTTGTAATGTCTTTAGTGGGGCAGACTGCCACATCTTGTGTTTATTGATAGAGAGACCATGTTTTAGCCCATATTTTTATCCCTGTTTTTGACTATGTCTCAAAACTTGCCTGATACTTGCAGAGTTAAAGGGAGGCTCTGGTAATGCTGGAAGGTTCTGAAACAAATACAACAACACTTAATGCACAAACATCAGTGTAAATATATTTTGCATAATTATTTCCAAGAGTATCTTTATTCAAAATAAAAACCTGAAGCACTGTTACAGATAGCAAAGACTTAATAGTGGAGCGGGAGGTCATTAAAGTTGTTTGCTACTTCCAGACTAGTAAATGACAAATACTTTTATTATATTTACTGTATTTTTCTTTGTCATCCTTGTACTGAAAGGAGTTTATCTGAGAAACAGTTGGTCATCTTGGGTTGATTTATCAGGCAGATATTGTTGTAGCCTTCTTAATGGTACTGTAGTAATTTAAAGAGGAAAAAATAAAAGAACTGAACCAAAGTAACCACTATGAAGTCTGCAGATCAAAGCCTACTCCTAACTCACAAGCTAATGAGAACTTTAAATAAAGTTAGCATAGTCTAACATATAGAAGAGAATAGTGGTCCATTCTTTGACTTATAACAACCATGACATGTTTTTCTTATCAGGTACTACAGAAGGCCGTGTAACTTTAAATTGATTATTCTAGTTTAAAGCTTGGTGATGAGGATAAAATGAAATTGTGTATGACTCCCTAAATTTAAAGTTAGCACAACTTTAAATTTGCCTCAGTACTACAAAGAAATATGCAAGCTGCAGTAGTTTCACTGTGCAACTGACAACTTCTGTTATGGATATTTTTCTTTAATAAAACCTTTTTCTGACAAATTCAATCTCTAACCTGACTTAGCTTGAATATATGCCATGCACCATATTATACTTACCATAAATTTACTTTTTTTCTGTCTGAGGCAGCTGCGAAATGTGTGAGAAAATATATATGTTCAGTTTTGATTTAACCTGTAGACAAATCAACTAAGTGTTCTCTACTGGTACAGTGCTGATAATTGAGCTTCTGATTACTCTTTCTGGTAATTTGCAATGTCCTGCTCAGCTAACATAAAACAGTACCACGGGGATCAATGCTTCAGTTTGGCCTCCTTATCTGACTCAAATACTGTAGCTTCCTATTAATCAAAAATAAAGTAGTTTTGCATGGAGACAGAGCAAGCAGAAGAATTAAGCCCTTTTTTACTGTCTGCTGCAGTGCTTTGTTAATACAATGGTAACAAATGTAAACTCTTCATTGCTAGACAAAATTCCACAGTATCTTTACCTAAATTATCTCATATTCTAATATGGTACATTACTCATCACACTTAAAAAAAACACACTTTAATTTCTGGTCTTTCATTGGACTGATCTTTAGAAAAATCCAGAGGTTTCCTTTTGGCAGTTTTGACAAAGTCAATGCTAACTTCCTAGATCATTATTAGAGAAAGCAAAATTCCTCTAAGACATGTTCCATCTCTAATGTTACATGGCAGATTAGAGAGTAGTGTGGGGATCTAAATCACAGTTTATTCTCCCCAGAAACCCACATAAATTCTCCCATGTAACTGGGTCTTGGTTACTGATGCAGTAATTACTGCAGGTGGTTGTGATTATTACCATTTTTTTTTGGTTATTATTTTATTTTGTTAACCTTCTGCTGTTTGGAGTGATAAGTATAGATGTATATGGTGCAAAAAACAGCCCCATGCTGTTGGGATGAGTAACTCTCCATGAGTTAAGAGAGATCAGATTACCACAAGAAGAGCAGAAAGTACTTGCATGGTTTTAGGGGTAACCTTGTCAGCAGTAAAGAAAGAGTAAAGGAAAGACGTCCATACTTAAGAGATGATTGGGATGCCTGTAAGAATATTTTGCTTTTCCTGCAAAAGTCTGTTCTCAGCACCAAGAGCTGATTACCCACTTGCCTCTCAGGCCATGGTCTTTGAGGTTTTTGATGTGAGGGTAATAGCCACATTCCTACCAGGTGACATCCAGATTTTAAAAGCAGTTCTTTTTTGTCTCTAAGGGCTTGAAATCTTACACCACAGCAGAAGTCCACAGATGGACAGCAGCACCACCCTTTCTTATATCTCCTGTGTACAGACATCGGCAGGAGGTAATTTTGCTACCAATAATATCTTTTTTCCTTGAACTTCTTTGGTATTTTGGTATTTACCAAATACCATTTTAGGGATCTAGGTTAGAGTTATTCTTTTTAAGAAACCACCACCTGAGCTTTTATTTTTTTTTCCCTCTCTCTGTCTTTGCCTCTAATATGTATATTTCTTTAATTATCTATTTACTATAATCTAATTTATTTCAGGAATATGCCATTGTCAAAAATAGAACAAATCAGTAGGCTAGCCCTGAGTTCCTGCTAGCCAGAGAGCACAAGACGATGCTACAGCTGGCCAGCTGGTTGATGGGGTGTAATTTATCTTCTTTAGTTTAGTTTCCTTATTTTCTGGCATAGAATTCCTCTGTGTGAATATTTTTTGTCTCCTTGCCAGATCTGTGGCCAGTTACAATTACACATTTACTGACAAATTAATATTTTCTCTTGGTATCAGCTTTATGTTTATTTTGTTCAGATATGCAACATTTTATTTGCAGCATCTGTGTATTTTTAATCAGTTTATCTTCACTATATAGCTCCCTTTTTGGGGGGATAGGAAGAGAACAGAAAGCAAAAATGAATTAAATTATACATGTATATTGTAATAGGGATAATGAATAGTAGGGTTAATCCTTTATATGGCTTTCCTATTTAATAAAAACAATAAGCCTTTCCCCTCATTCCTCCTTTTATGATTGGTCTTTGTTAGTTTTTTTTTTTTCCCAAATAGGTTCAATCTTTTCAGAATGCAAAGGAAAGAACTTTAGAGCAATGTAGTTTTGGCTGTTCCTTTATAATTATTTTTCTCCTTAATTTTCTTCTCTTTTTTATTATCTAGGTTCTGGTGGTTTCTTTTGCATGTCCTATGTGGGAAGTTACATCAAAGATACTATTATTTCATCACCTTCAATATATAATTGCTTGATATACTGTGAAATAAGTCCCTGGAGCTTTTATGATTAATTTGCCCTTATTATGCTGCTTCAGTAATACAGATGAAATAAATATTATGGAAAAGAGATGCTGAATCTCAGTAGGTGGCCCTGTTATATTGTTTCTGAAGCATGCAGGAATGTGTGATGCTAGGCATGGTGTTGATCTTTAAGGCTATGCAGGGCAAAGGTTTATTCCTCTTTTTGGCTGGGATGATTTTCCTGGAGCAGGTGTTATACATTGTGTGGTTTCTCTGAGAGGATTCTATTTGTTTATTTGGTGCGAAGATTATTCCCTTTACAGTTTTTCCATTCTTTTTACTGTCTTTTTGTCACATTCCAGCATTGATCGCTAATGTCGAGATCTCTAAACATCTTCTTGGCAGCACCTTGGAAAAGAAGGTGGGGCATGACAATAAAAAGTAATGTAAAACACATCCAAATCAATCCCTTTCTAGGACTTCGTGCCCATTTAAACAAAGATATACAAATCAGAAGAAATCTATCACAGTCTCTAGTAGCAAGCAATAGTACTGCCGCTCAAAAAAATATAATGGTTTTCCAGTTTCTTAAACTCCCTGAATCATTCACACCACATCTGTCTGCAGAGAACAATCATATACTTGTTTTAAGCATGAGTTACACCTTAGTACCACTGAAGAGTCTGGGAAAGCCTGTTCTGTGTAAATATTAAAAGTGAAACTATTTTTTTGATTTCACCTATATTTTCTATAGGGAAATTCACTTTACCTGGGGTACAGCAGGCTTATGAAAGCACTTAGTGAAAAAATACTTAGTGTCACAGGAAGATTGCATGTCACTTCATGTGTATTACTTTCATTTACTATTCCTTGTTGATCATATCTGAAGAGTTCACAATATCTCAGTTGTTCAATACGTGTGTGTGATGTTCCTGTGGTTCGCAGGTTCTGGCTGGGGCACAGCAGTGTAGTAGAGCTTCACTTTCATGAGACTGCTACATCAGCTCTGCCCTGACACCTTAAGAGTTCAAAAAAAGGAATTAATAGGTAAACTATATTAAGCAAAATATGGGAAAATGAGGAAGGTAGACCTTCAGACAGTCATTTTGAAATTTAGAAGCAATGAAGATTAGAACCGATATGATGTATTAAGACACCACAAAATATTTCATGGAGACCATTTGTGTGAAAAAAAAAACAACACAATAATAATAAATTGAGAGCTTGCTGTCCCTTCTGCCTCAAATATTTGTATATATAGTTAAAAGCACAACCAATGAAATGTGATTTATGAAAAGCCTGTATATTTATCTCTTTCTTATTAATATTGTGGCAACACCATTTTCCATGAAATTTGGTTCCTAATGCATGTGGCTTTTTTATGTATGCTATAAGATGTCATGTTTCCTGATTTTTAGCCATGTCAATACTAAACTACCCACTCTTCTCGCTGCGTAAACAACCATATGATTGAATCTTCATGGTAGATGTATTTATTATGACACATTATTCTACAATTAATCTAGAGCTGCCCACTCTAGACCCAGGTGGCTCCACAGTAGTAGGCATGGTCAAACCAAATTGCAAGAGGGAATGCCTATTTCCAGGACAGTGTAAACAGGTTAGAATGCAGCAGATAGAAACCCTATTGCAGATTAACCTCACTTAAGGAATGATGATAGATTTCAGAGGACCTGACAAATATTGTAGTTATAGACTCAGATGGACCTCTGTGATGTGGTTCCTGCGGTCTTGGTTTTCCATTGAAGTACTGATATGTTCTGGCATGTTTTTTAAGCAGAACTTTCTCTAGACAGGGAAGTTACATTATCACCATTTATCAGGGGAGAAACTAAATTAGGGAAAATGAAATACAGGCATGTGATCACCCAACAGAGACAAGACTGGAATCTAAATTTCCTGAATGTGATCTTTCTTGAATGCTTTATATACTCTGGGATGAAGGTTTTATTAGAACAATATGTCTTTTCTTCATTACACCGATATTGTCCAGATGATTATGTATGTCACTGGTATTCAGTTTTCAGACCTTCATAACTTCATGAAACAAAAACAAATTTCTTTTGGAAATGAACATGGCCAATATGTAACAGAAATACCCCTACATGATATTCTTTTTCTTTTTTCTTTAAGCACACTTGTCTGAAAGACTGTAAATGCATAAAAGAATATGGATTTTTTTCTCCATCTTTGATGTAATCAGAAATAACTAAATCATTTTTCCACAAACTTTTAATGAAACTTATCATTGGGTGAAAAGAGAAGAAATTTTTCAGTACAACTTATAAAACGAACAAATAACTAGATACTAGAGAATGCTACAATGAATAATTTGCAGCTTTAATAGTGTTTTGTACTTTTTTCTACTATGCAGTATACACACAATTTCTGGAAATGGTCTTAAGCGAAGCCCCAAATGAAAATAACTGATCAGAATAAATGGGGACTTCTGAAGGCAGCTGCAATCCCAAAGCAAATTGAGGTCAGAATTTCATTACTCCTGATTTCTCAAGTTTTCTAAGTAAAACTCAGGATGGTGAGAGCTCCTTCAGTTTTCAGAGAGCTTTTTGTGAATATTATATATTTAGCCAGGAAAGCTCTGGCTTTAATAATAATAGTGACAAGGATGTATTCTGATTATCGATAATTCAAGAGACAATATTTTTAGGTGATCTTCCATGATTGTTCCCTTCAGGCTTGAGTAAAAACATACCATATTTTGCATGGGTGTTTCGGGTCAAGCCATGAGCAGACAACATCTGCAGAAGGTACATGGGGTTTCAGATGTTGCTATTCTTTGGATGGACTCTTTACAATCAGTGTAAATTAGACTATTTCTCAGCATTAGCAATGAGTGCACTTTTTACCAAATCTAATGCAGTTTTCACAAGACTACGTTAATAACCCTTATTACCAGCATGTGGGTCTACAAGTGTAATCATGCTGAAGTTAGAAACAGTGAGATACTTTAATCACAGCACTGACTGAAAGACTTTACTGCTTTGATTTTAAAAACTTTCCTCTGAATTCCAGACTAGTTTTGTTTATGACTAGTTTGTCTTTGATAAAGTAATATCAAAGATATTACTTTAATATCTTTGTATAGTAATAAAGTAATACATCTAAATATGATATTAGAGGTGTCACTGAGAAGTGGCTGATTTTTTTTGTTTTATTTTTTTAACGAATCTACCAATTATAGCTTCAGAGAAAAGTTAATATAAAGTTAAGAAAAACAGAATCAAGAAAATATGATGGATTACATAAGCTACCTTTTGTCCCTTCATGATTTCATTTTTCATACTATTGCAGTGTAAATAGTCAATAAATATTTAACTGAAACAGACTTTTTATACTGTTTTTCAGAATGTGCAATCAATTACTAATGATGAAATGGCTATAAAACAAAGGCACATTCCTATTTCATTGCTTGTTTTTGCATTTTCCTGCAAAAAGAAATATCCCAGATATTCCATTTCAAACTTCAACATATTTAACCTTCCTTTTACAAGTTATTGAATAGTTTCAAAGTGTTTCAAAGGTCTCTGAAGAACTGATTCCACAGTCAGACCTCTCTCCATTTTCAGGTGATCTGTTCTCACATGGGGCTGATTACAAAAATGGAAATTTGGAAATTGGTATTTTAGTGACTGTTTTGGTTATTCATGTGAAGACATTTCAGTGTACCAAACCTTACCTTGTTAATGCAATGAAGTCTTCAATATTCTGTTTATAAACGTGCTGAAGAGGAGTGAAGAATCCCCGAAGTTGCTTTCTCCTCAGATCTTTTATGCTGTAACATCAAGTAGATATTCCATCATTCGCAGAACACAGGAGAAAAGCCTGGCATTCAACTTACTTTTTCTCCAACATACCCCCTTAAAAAAATGCAAAACAAGTGAGGCTAAGCCTCTTAGTAATAACATCAAGGGTGAGAAGCGTGCTAAAAAATGATATGCAAGATGCCAGAAGATGGCTTCTTTGACACTGACATCTTCTTTAAATACAGAGTTGGGAAGGCAGGCAGACAACATATGAATGAATGGATTTCTTATGTTTCTCTCTGTTTTGTTGTTGTTTGTTTTCTTGCTTGCTTGTTTTGGGGGTGTGTGTCTGTTCACTCTGAAAACCCAAACTAAATTTTCAGTGTGGTTTCTTTTTTTTTTTTTTTTAATTCTTCTTGTTGTTTTTTAATGAGGACCAAAACTAGGAGCCTGACCCAACACAAAAGGAGATAGCAAGTTGTCTTTCTTTCTGTGATTTTGTTACTGTCAGCTTATGCATTTAGCTCCTTTCTTCAGAATTGTTCTAATATGTTGCCCTTTTATTTTAATTCAATAACCACTAAGATTCCTGACAGAAGGTTAGAAATCAAAGTTAACAAGTAACAAATTACTCTAAAATAAAAATGTCACAAAGTCTCTGTGGAGTGTAACTCCAGACATCAGTTTCTCAGGATCAATTTTTCATTAAATTCTGCAAATGATTTTAAGCTTTTCTTCTGCACCTATGAAGGATCCTATGAAGGATCAGTTGCCAGAAGATGGAGCTCTTTTAATAAACCATGATGCTGTCATTTGAAAACAAAAAGCATAAGAGATTACATAGAAAAAAAAATTAGGAATTATTTCTCCTTCCCTTCCCTTCCCTTCCCTTCCCTTCCCTTCCCTTCCCTTCCCTTCCCTTCCCTTCCCTTCCCTTCCCTTCCCTTCCCTTCCCTTCCCTTCCCTTCCCTTCCCTTCCCTTCCCTTCCCTTCCCTTCCCTTCCCTTCCCTTCCCTTTTTCCTTTTTTCTTTTCTTTTCTTTTCTTTTCTTTTCTTTTCTTTTCTTTTCCTTTCCTTTCCTTTCCTTTCCTTTCCTTTCCTTTCCTTTCCTTTCCTTTCCTTTCCTTTCCTTTCCTTTCCTTTCCTTTCCTTTCCTTTCCTTTCCTTTCCTTTCCTTTCCTTTCCTTTCCTTTCCTTTCCTTTCCTTTCCTTTCCTTTCCTTTCCTTTCCTTTCCTTTCCTTTCCTTTTCTTTTCTTTTCTTTTCTTTTCTTTTCTTTTCTTTTCTTTTCTTTTCTTTTCTTTTCTTTTCTTTTCTTTTCCTTTTCTTCACTAATACTTAGTAAATAAATTTTAAAGCAAGTAAAGATAAGTCTTCTGCTGTAAAACTGAAAAACAGCTTACTAAATTAACTATATTTTCATATGTCATTAATTTTAATCTTACATTTTAACCTACCTTCTTCTTCCATCTTCTAAATTTTTTCTAACATCCCTGAATAGGACAGAACTTGCCCTTTAGTATAGAATATATGGAACTGCAAATGCGCAAAGTAAGTAAAAAAATCCTTTTTCTATGCTCAGGGTTTCAGTAGAATAGCTAGACTCTCTGGAACTACATGGCTATCAGACTAAACTTATTTCACTGACTCCCCTGACAACTGCAAAATGGGTGGGTTTCAGTTTGCCTGACATAAGCCACCTAAGACAGGTGACAGTAGAAAATGAGATAAACGGGCCTGTAAAGGTATCCCTTTGTCTCTCCTACTGTATTGGCCAAGGAGAGAAGACAAATGAGGTGAGACTACACATCTAACTTTAAGACAAAGTTAGTCACAATGAATCCAGAAATCTTATTAACAGAGTTTGTGGAAAAATAAAAATGGACTGAATCTCTATGCACATCATTGATTCATGCTTCCTTAATATAAGCTATGAACACAACAGAATACAAGAATGAAATTCAAATTTTAGGGAGACAGCTATGTAGCCTGGAAAGTGAAAAACAAATTGTTATTATTTTATATCCAATGCTGTATCTCAATTTTCCACTTAAAATTGAAGTAACCTTTCCATGAGTGTCCAGTCTAGATGGAGGAATCATAAAATACAGATTATGTTACTTTATATCATTCATCACAGAGTGTTATTGAGAGTGAATGAATAATACACTGAAGAATTCTCACATTGACATAGTGCTTGCAGAAATTTAGACCTCCACATATTGCTTGGCATGACATGATTGTCTTTTTCTTCTATTTTAAGCAAAGATTTGTTTGTGTGAAAAATAATCTGCTTATGTGATCATCCTGTTAATACATTTCAGTGAGTTTGTAAATCAACCTGGATCGTATTGAGAGTCACTTTTTGCCTTAATTTCAAAACTGAAAATCTGTGCATGTGATTATGTGTGTGTGTGCATGCATGTGTGTTTTTGACACTCTTCCTGATGCAGAAAAATGTTTATTTTTTAATGTAAATTAATAAAATAATAAAAGCTTTTGCATTCTAGCCTGGCAACAGTCACAACACAGCATTTATACTCGATGGATTATTAACTTTGCAAAGCCTTTAGCAGTGGAATGTAATACCAGTTTTGTCCTCTTCTCTTTGTATCGTGTTCCTGTGGATGTACTTAAAAGCTTTTCACAGCTCTGGCATACACTCAGGGTAAAGGCTGGCGATTCACATATGCTATTTTGGCATCTTTGCTCCCTCTCAAGTCACTGGAAATAGAAAAATATCTCCTAACATTTAAAGCTGGGCATTTTCAGAAAGGAAGTTAGAGCACTGAATGAAGAACTTAACTACAGCTTGATCTCTGTTGAGTTTAGAGGAGGTTATGCACTTTATAGTTTAAGCCAGAAGTTCTGACAACCCTCCTGCACTCACTTGTGTTTTCCAGGTGCACCCTCTGCCATATGCTGTGAATCTGCACTGTTATTATGGGTTTCACCTCTGCTCTGATTGTCACTGTTTTCCAGTATCATGAAAAGAAAGTCCACATTTGCATTTCAAATTCTGAAATGAATTTAAAGAGAAATTTTTAAAAGACATCTTTTTAATTTTCATTCTTTTTAGGATTATTTTTGCAGTCAGTTTCTGAAACATCCATTAGCTTTGGATCTTCTCCATAGGTTTCTTTGAGTAGCAGTGAAAGGATCACATCTACCACACAGGAGAACACTTACTTGACAGTAAATGCGCCTAATGGACACGTGCCAGGGGACTCAGCAGGAAAGCAGGTGCTGTCCATCCGTAAATGATGGTGCATAATGATGACAGTGAGAGTGCGTATATTATTATTTGAGGCTTTTATTACTTATGGCTTTCATATTTGTGCTGACACATCCTCTTGTAGTGTCTTAAGTAATGTTATATCAACCTCCTTGCAATTACACAACCATATAATTTATTCTGCTAGATAGTTAAATTTTCCTGTAATTTTCTGAAGAGCCTACTCAGAGGAGGTTAAAGTTACAATTTCTTGAATTTTAAGCCCTATGCTTAAAATTCAAGCACAGTGCAGCACCTTACCATTTTTCCTAGTCATTTTCGTCCCTTTGCCCAAACTAGAGATATCTCGCAGGTTGATTAACAGATGGAAGGACTTTGGCAGGGTTTGCCAGTATTAAGCCTTGTAATTAAAAGGTTCATGTTATTCTTCTCATGCATCTCTCCCACTTCATGAATACTGCTGTTATCTCTCATAAAAATAAATCCACCCTCTCCCATGCATTCATTTTACCTGCTAGATTTCACTAGTTTATTCTTTATTTACTTTGTTTATTTGAAAGGTATTATAAAATAAATGGCTTGTCAAATCCGGAAAAAAAAATTAAAAGCAGTTTTTGTTATTGGTATTGGTATCAGTAGTAGTTTTAGGTGGAAACCGATGCTTATTAATCAATTTAATCTTATTTTAGAACTAGTTTTTCTTTCTTACTGCCTTTGTGAAAGACCATATGGTAAGAGAAATAAAGATAACATGCTATGAAATAAACAAATTCAAGCAGCAAAGCTGGGAGGAGAAGAGAAAAACAACACATTTTTCTAATGCCTTCTTTACCTATACCTGAGTTGTACAACAGTGAATATAGTGGCAAAAGTTGTGTAACCCATCTGCTGAGCATGCAGTTAAATTACTGTAAAAGGCAGCAAGAGGAGGAGTGCTTTTTAGGGATGTTTTTCTTCTAGCTTAGCTGTTCACAAACAAGAGTTGTGCCATTTCAGTGGTTTAATTATTTCTATTTTTAATCATTTTTCCCCCAACCAAAATAGTTACAACAGTAGCAAATCTGCAGGTTAATTAGTACTAGTATTCTTCTGTTACAGTATTGTTCAGTGTCACCATTAAAATTATCAGTGAAAAATTTCAGGAGGAGATTGTTTAAGTTGGTGGTGATTTTTTGAGGTGCTGTTGAAAATATAAGCTAAAACAAAATTCATAGTATTGTTGCAGAGTAGGGTGGATCCCCTGACAGAGATAAATAGTTATAGAATAATTATTTCTTCTGACATTAAGCAAGGAAATTTTCTATAAATAGAATATTAATTTCTCTCAAGTGTTTACCTCTGGCATGCTCTGGAAGGTCTCTCTGGCAGACCTCTCATTACTCTTTGGAAGAAGACTGCAGACCAGGAAAATTCATGAAATAGCTAGTTATTGCCACAAAAACTAGTGGCAAAATGTGAACCTAGCTAGGTAAGAAGATAGCAGCCTTTTTGGGAACGTATAGTACATTAAGTTATTGATCCTTTTACTAAAGTTCAAGGCATTTCTAGAGAAGGCATCATCTGTTAACACACAGAAGAGGTACGCACTGTGTTGCTTCACATCATGTGGTCGCCTACAAAAGGCAAGAGGTAGACTTCCATAAGACCAGAAAGGTAACCTAAAACATGATCCTAATATTTTGGAAATAGCTTACATATTTGTTACAGGACTGTGAGAACATTCCAGGTGCAGACTCTTTAACATGTCATTTAAACATACTTGTAATTTTACGTCCCCTAATTTAGTATCCTAAGCATCTAATATACTATTTTTTTTCTTCTAAAAAATAACTCTCAGAAGATTTCAGGAGTCAGGACTGTACTGATTTTTAAGGTTCATTTGTCACTATGAACAGAGATTAGAGCTCAGAGAAGAGTGATTCACGATGTCTGTTCTCACTGCAGCATGACTGACAGTTTGCAAGCAAAGAAAGACATACTTCTCTTTTCCTCTGGGAAGTCAGCAGCAAAAAGGACATTTTATTCAGCCAGACTAGGGCTGTATTTTGAAAAAGGTCGCATCCATTTTGCCAGTATCATGGACACTAACAATGTATAGTCTGTATGTCCAAAACAATACTGATTCCAAAGTTAAAGCATTTTGTACTGATGGCTATCTGAGTGCATTCTTCTCCCTCAGTTTGGACTTGATATAGAGCCTATTTTGGGCAATGCAAAAACTCTTACTGGCTTTGGTAGAATTTGAATCTGCTAAAAAAATCACTTGCTAGGCTTTCTGGGTCCTTAGCAACAGATACATAGATGGATATTGACACTACTCGTTTAACCTCCTCTTTTCAAAGAACTACTCTTTGACTTTTCCTGTTTACAATAATCCACCTCTAACAGACTTCAGACTTGCATTATATTGTGAGGTGCAGGTGCCTTTAGATTTAGTTGCTTAACTTTGAGCAGAAAAACACGGAAATCTTTCCTAGAATTGCTAAAAAAATGTTCCATTTGGTCTCCACACAAGACTAAGTTCATTATCTTCCTGAGTAAGAGGGAAATATATTTCCTTTATCTTGGTCTTCCCCCTTTTTTGCATGATTATAGACAGGCATTGTATTTTTCCAACTCTTATGATTGTATTGATTTCATTAGGCTGTGCACAACTACAGGAAAATATAACTTTTCTACTTCTACGACTATGGGGCTGTTCTATGCAATTTCATTAATTGCAGTAAACTCACTGTAAATCAATGGATTTATCATGGACTTCAGCTGGTTACCATGAGATGATATTTAGGGTCAATAAACTCTTTCTTGCCAGCTCAGTGCACTTTTTTTTTTTTTTCCCCAATGTTTCACGTTATTGGAATATCAGCTATTGAAGATCCTTATAGCTGCCAGAGAGAAGCTGGATACTCTAGCGGATTCAAACAGTTCAGGAGAAAACTCTAATTTTAAAGTGTAATTGTACACTGATTAATTGGATTGATTTTCCCAAGTCTGATCTTGGACTATGGAAAATCCTTCTGCTGCGGAAGAAGTGCAGGGACTAATGCAGCAGCACTCGCACTTGCTGATTTGATTCCTGCACACAGAGAAGAGGATATTCATTCTCTTTAGAGCAAACATAGTGGAGGGGTAGGGAGGCATTCAAGGTGACAGAATTGCTTTGAAAGCCTGAGTCTTCATACAACAGCAAGAAACAGAACAAGTGGTGCTCGATTACTGTGGCTGATGCAGAATTTTTAGAACACAAGGACATATATAATTTATCAGTGACAGCAGTAAAGGCAGGAGAAAGAAATTTACTTCAAAGAAAGGAGGAACACAAGAAAGGAGGTGTTTTAGAAGCAAACCAAGGAGTTCTTTCTGGGAACGATGCCTCACAGGATTCAAATGCAGAAAGCTGGACTCTGCTATCGATTGTTGACTGATCTGTATTTTTCCTCCTGTCAAGGTTAGCATATGCTCAGCTTTTACTTCTAAGATCTACCTTTATCTTAACCGAGTAAAGGGCTGGATGATTACTCTCGAAGAATTTGCTTTTCAAGAATTCTCTTTTTCAAGAAAAATAAAAATAAAGACAAAACACTTAAACAGAACAAAACCCTGACGGGTGAATGTCCTTTCTTGTTTCTAAGGGTGTAGAACAAGCAATTTAACTACTCAGAATCTCCTTTTATCCACATGGCAGTCACCAGCCTCTAAACACCTGCCTGATCAGAAGTGAGGTCTGAACTGGCTCTAGCATAGCTACCTCATAGCTACTTTAAGCTGTGGTTCTAGAGATGAAGAAGGACTTTGAGTGCAAAGGATTACAGCCATGGGAGGAGGTTTAACAACCAGTCCGCAGTCACAAATGAACAAATCTACATACTGAGCAAAAGCAGAAAACACCACTGTTCTCTCATTCTGCCATCAGGTAGGATTCCTTTTGGCCCAAGGGAATCACAGCCTCTGCCAGGACTTGGTTAAAACTGCAGTGGTCCCTTTGTGTTCCCCCTCAGTTGAGTGAACATTCAGGAAACACAGTCTTCATATTTATTACATCATGTGGTTATTAATAAGACAAAAAAAAAAAAAAGCATTCTACTTCTCTCATAGAAGTTTAATTTGATTGCTATCCTTGCTGGAATGAGCATTATAATACCAGAAACATTTAAAGCACTGTAGGATGTGCTGAATATATTGCATATTTATCCTGAACTCATCCATGAGGTAACAATTAGAGCTGGAAATCTGCACTGAATTCTCTTTTGGTCTTCCTCTGTAAGGATGAGTTTGCTGGACTAGAGCCAGCGGGTTTCTAGACTAATCACTGCATATGTTTTGGGCAGTCCTTCTCGCTTTGAAGGTGGTACTTCAAGAAATAAAGAAATCACCCTACAGACATGATTTCCAAAAATAAAGTTAGCCTCAACTGGATTTTCCCATCTGTTTTAACATATCTTATTTACAGGATACAGAGAACCTGAGTAATGATGTCCTGCCTTGCTAAAATAAGGTCTTTCATGACAGGTGGCAAAATAAGGTAAAGTGATGCTAGGAAACAACATTTCAGCAAAGGCATATTGTCCAAGTTTATGTTTTTTCCCATCGTTAATTAAATTTAAACATTTACATTGGAACCTTACTGAACATAGTAATAATGAAGTAAATTTTGTCTTGAGAAGGCTGTTGTTTTCAACAGCGGTGTATTCACATTAGCATTGCCATTGTCTGTTAAAAAACAAAACCACCTACAGCAAAATTTCTGACAGCCTAATTTGGTTAATATATACCATTTTGTGGTAAATACTTATATTGTGAAATGCAGTTATTATGTAGTAGCTGTTAAAAGTCAATGTACACTGGGCTATAACTTATAGAAGTATGAGAGAGCAATTATTTTGCCTTTCTAAATATTGGGAATTATTGCCATACCACAGATGTTGACTAATAAAACTTGTGGGTATTAATTGTGTAAGTATAAGCTTCGAAAATTTATATTGTTGATGGTAAGGACAGTTCCAGAAGAAAAATCTTAAACCCTCCTGGGCTATTCTGTGAAAATCTGAAATGGTTTTACCAGCTTATTACAAACAATTTTGATCATTTGAATATGATCTTTTATAAAATGCAACATATAATTCCAGACTATTAAAAGAAATTGTCTGTGGCATTAAGCATGTAATAAACATAAATTATAAACTTTTTTTTTTCTACTGGTTATAAGACTATATTCAGCCCAAAAGCTAGGTTTAGTGACTCTTTTTAAAACTCTAAAAAAAATTTGCAATTTCTGAATTTTCTCATAATCAATCTCCAATTTTTGATCAGTGCTGGTTCTGAAAAAAGAATTAGAAATTGGTAATAAGACATTAAAACTTACTAATTTATCTAATTATTTTAACTACTAAGGTCGTAGTAGTGTTAATAATAATACTGATTAATTAACATAATAATAATAATGCAAGAAGTATGTGCTGATATAGCATATTTATTTATAAACAAAATAGGCAATATGGTTACGCTTTACCAAAAGTATGTTGCAACAGTACTTCTCAGAACAAGGGTAGCATGATTTAAGAAAATCTAGATGCAGAATTCTTAGTTTTATTATCTCAGTCTCTAGATTCTCGTTACATTCTCTAAATACATACATCATTAGAGACAGCTTTTTAATATTTCTATTGAATTGATATTTAAATGATTTTTTTTCAAATGTTATTTTTTAAAAATCAAATCATTTATCTCTCAATTTGTTTTGACTTAAATATTCTGTTGATTTAATATTTTCACAGCCATATTAGACTAATTCTGTTAGATAGTATTCTAAAAAGCAGTGGATATTTCACTGTTGTATTTATTTTTGTGTACTGAACACAGAGAAATAAGTCATTGGAATTACGTGTTGACTGAATGCATCAAGTAAGATGTGATCCACGCAAGTGACTTGGAAATTACATTTTATTTATATTTATATATGCATATATGTAAATGCTTGTTTTCAGTTCATTACCCTTTAGTCTTTTTGTGCCTCTCCCATTCCCCAAGATTTCACATAGGGAAGTTATGTCTAGACACTCCCATCTGCTCAGGAAACTGTTGCAGAAGTTTTACATCATCTTCTATATGTCACAATCATAGCAGCTAATGTTGCCAAAGTCTACATCTGGAAGGTAGTGAGAGACATGCAGGATCAGAGACTTATTTAGCAAAGATAATGGGCAGGATTCAGATGCCTGAACACAGTATCTAGTGACATTTTAGACAGCCCAGAGCATCTTGCCTGAATTCCAGATGGCTCACTGGTGGGATGTGAGTCTTGCAGGAACTATATTATATTTACCAGTCCTATGGAGATTCTCTTGGGCATTTGAAGTCTCTGTAGACATTGATGTTTAGACAAGCGAATCCCAGCCAATTAATCCACACTGTTCTGTAGTGTTTTGAAGGGGTCAAGTAGAGGAAGAGCATATCCATACAACAGGGTATATCAATTCGAAAGGCTTCTAACAGCCATATTGAAGAAAAATTATTGAAAGCACCCCCCCTCTCCTTTTTCAGAGTATTTCATTCCGTATTTACTTTTGTATAAAACTGTGAGATGAGCTTTTCAAGGTGACTTTGCAATCCAAGTTAATTCACAACCTGTCAGAAACTGTTGCTTAAAATAACTGACTCCAGAGGTTTTCCACTCTATTCTAGAAAAAAAGTAAATAAGAAAATAGGTAATATAAAAATAGCTCTACTTGCATTTTAAACTCACAGTTCAGAAGAATTTTGCCTACTAAAAAGTATACATGTCAACTTACAACGGCCTATTTCCTTTGATATTTTATATGCAAATAATGTTACAGTTATTATGAATTAAAGTAGGGTAATAAAAACGACTAATTGAGGCTCCTGATCATTAAAACTATTTGAGCTTTGATGCTTAAAGCATCATTGGACTTAGATTCTGTACCTGTAGTGTACACAGAAGACTCATCAAAAAATCTCCTTCTATTGTTTTCTTCTTTTTCTTCGTTTTCTTTTTAATTTACCTTTATGCAGTGCCAGTTCCCAAGACATTACCCAAATAGCTCATTCAGAGGTGTTTTTTTTTACCTTTGTTGATTGAAATTCCATGTGCAATGTTATTTTTATTTCTCCTTTCCAGCTTTACAATGAACTTCTTGGCTCTGTGTTTCTCCAGCCTGAACAGTTACAGAAATCTGGCATAGTAATGGAAAGCTATGCTAAGGCACTTGGAAAGCTATGCTTTTGAAAAGTAGATGATCTACTGCTACAGCATAAAGATGTTCTTTTCGGATGCTTGATGTGCCTGGGCACTGAACTTTTTCATGGACTGCTGTAACCTGAACATTCCTGTGAAGTAAGAAGTATAGGAATCTGCGGTTTTGGTTAACATAAAAGAAGTGGCAGAGGATTGGAGAGTGTTTATTTGTCATTTTCAGTCCTAAAACTGAAATATGTCAAATAGAAAAAGTTTTAGGCAAAGTGCAAATTCTGGTTTTTGATTCTGCTTCAGACGAAATTAGTAGTGTAAATTCTTTTGATTTCAAATGGAAGCAGAACCATCATCATGTTAATTTTCCTCTGTATTTTGAAACTAATGCAATACTTAACTCTTTAGGAAAAAATCCTGCTTGAAACAACACATTGACTGCATTGCTGAGGTACTCTTCCAGTTTTCAGGGCTACCGGTAAATTTCCAGAGTGACTTTGCAGGAAGCTACAGATTCTATGTGGAAAAGAGTCAATGCAGTTGGAGAAGTCAGAAGTCAGCGTGTGCAAGTAAAAGGGAGGCTTCAGAAAGCACTCTGAAAATTTTGCCCCCCCCCCTTTTTTTTTTTTCCTCCATGTGGGCTGTAGTTGCTCTTGTCACTATACTCACTATCGCACTATTGCGTGGCTACACAGTCCTTCAGAAAATGATAGGAATCTACTCTTAGGAAAAAACTTTCCATATCCCCTCCCTTTCATATCTTATGAGACAATTTGTCTCATAAATAGAAATAACTATGAATTAATTTTTGGTAAGGAAAAAAAAGTTTCTTGAGGGATTTTTTTTTTCTCTAAATTAAAATTAAATTAATTTAAATTTTTCTTGCTCTAAATTAAGCACCACCACCACCCTGAAAAAAATAGGCTAATTGGAGACTACATTAACAAGCTTTCAGGAACATTTACCTTTGTTATGAAGTTGGAGAACAAACATTTTGAAGCAGGCATAAGGGTCAGTTTCTAAACAAAGCATTGAAGCAGGCAAGATGGGAAATCTCCAGTAACAGTCTGCCATCCAGCACTTTGTCTCTCTTCATTTACAGATCATCTTAAAAAATATATGAAAATAGGATGATGGACTATCACACAAGTGTACATGTCTCTGGGAGCTGTCACCTGACCTGGGGGGGTGTCAGGCTTCAGTCCCTGTGGTCTATGTTTCTGGATTGCAGAGACATTTGCTTTTCTTAGATGTCAAATAACTCCATGAACCATTTGCTTCTTGGAATCAGCCAAGATTTACTTTCTAAATATATTTAGAAAACTGTAAAATTACATGGGAAGAATCCATAGAATAATTTAATTTCTTTAATATTAGAATCTAGCAAGTTAAGCTTTTGTGTCATAAATTTGCAAGGAATAAGAATGTAGTTTGCACAAACCCTTCCAGGATGCTATATTACAAAGCATTTCACTTGTCTTAGTATGTGAACGAGGCCTGCATAGGCATAAAGCAGGCCTAGAGGACCTCAGAAATTTCCCTCCCATTTCATTTAGTCTGGATAAGGACAAACTAGGGCCTGATATATATGCATATACATATGCATATGGAAATATATACACATGCATGTACACATACAGCTGTGAGCATGCATATGTGCATGAGTACCTAGTGTGTACCCTTTCCAAGACAATTAAAAAAAAAAAAAACAACAAAAAAACAAAGATTCCTGCTTTTCCTGTATACCTTCTTGATCTTCAAGTATATTCTCAAGAGACTGTAAAAAAGATTTTTTTTTTTATTTTCTATGGCACATTACAGTTTTTTGTTTGTTTTATATTGTAGACTGCTATAATAGAAAGTGTGAATGTCTCAAATTCCAGGAAAAACAAAAAAATGCAGTTGTCAGGTGATCTATAGATAACTTGCTATTTTCTTTATTAAAGGACTAGAGGAAAAAGGACAGGTTTTAGATGGATGTGGCAATTAGAATTTGCATTTCAGTCTATAAGTAAGCCACTACAGTTAGCTGTAAGTGACAATCATTCTTGTTGTTGTTGTTGTTTTTGTTGTTATGAAATGAAAACTAGGAAGACCTTTTTTTTTTTTTTCATTTAATAAATTGCTATGCAACTAATCAAACCAGCCTCCCAACCCACAAACCAATAAAAGCAAGATACACTGGTAGAACTTCCTGCACAGCAGAAGTCTGACAATATCATTCTTATGCACATAAATGTAAAGGGTTGATGTGCTTTATTATGAGATGGAAGTTTCTGAAGGAAAGTAAGCATGAGTAATGACATTCCTCCTTCAAGCTACCACATTTATGAGATTAGACAGTTAAAAGTATGTTTGTGTAATTCTTCCTCCTCCTCTCTCTGGAAGGGCTATGCACATAAAATTGTTTGCTTGCATTTTGGTACATCGTTTTATCGTTTTTCTACAGAGATCCTGAAATTTTCTTTGTTTTGCCCTTAGAGAATATTCATTGCCATTCTCGGCAGGCAATTCTTGATGTGCAATTTTAAAATATTTTCAGATATTTAATACACAGGAACAAGGATGATAAAGTTTATATCACTGCTGGTAGGCTTGACCAGCACTGTATGGTGCTTAGATTCCAAGTATTTTCACTTTATTCTGGGTACAGTGAAAAATTGTCTATGAGTCTTAATGCTCTAGTAACATAAAGACTGTTAATATTTTTGTTTTTTTTCCAAGAAGTTTTATAACTAAATTGTTTTTGGCAGTAACAATTATATTTGAGCACAGATTGTCAGGAGAGTACTTTTGAAATAAAGCTACTGCAGGAATAGTAACCAAAGACTGTATTACTACTGGATGTGAGGCAGAAAAATAACCTGCAAGATCATTTTCTTAGATAATTGCTCTTTGTTTGCAAGATAGATTCAGATATTCAAATTCTTGAACGTGGCGATGAAATGTATTATCTGAATAAGATGAAAATGTGTAATTTCTTCTAAATATTAATTAATATTTTCTAAATATTACAAATGCTGCATACAATAGAAGCAAACCTTAGTCTTAGGAGTGTGTCCAAACCTATTTCTCCTTGAATTAGGTATTCTCTGTATAAGTCAGCTGTGCAGCCTGTGAAAACAAGTTCCATCTCCCTGACACCTTAAAAATTGTAATTTGGGTATCATCATGTATGGTTCTTCTCCATTTATCCACTTCAGAAAAAAAAAAGTCTGAATCATCAGAACTGAGTGCTCATTATATACCAGTAGCTGACAGTCATGTGACATTCAGCTCCATGCCATCCATTTCATTGATCACATGTAAACAGCCAAATCTAAGTCCACTCTCCACTGATCCAACCCAGCCTCTAAAGCTTAATCTAGCCCAGTTTTACTATGATCAGCAGAACTTTATCCATGAAATTCTTGTAGAAATTGTAGAAATGCTTTCTGATTTTCAGCATGAGGAATCCAAGTAAAGGCCTTGGTCAGCACCTTGCTCCTTGAAGAGGATCTGCTGGCCAGAACACAGGGCTCTATTCTCCCTGTATCAAACTCAACACCATTTTTATATCAGAAACTGCTACCTAAAAAGCCAGGATGACCCTTCTCATCTTTCCTCATTCTCTGAGTATCTTACATCCTTCAGGACAGACAAATTCCAGCTGCAGAAACACACAACTTGGACAACATTTATAAACAATATTCAAGTTTGTACAAAGAATGGCTATCTGGAACAGGAGCTTCTAGAAAGTAGGCTGATGAATTCAGATTTTTTTGTTTTTGCCAGGTTTCCTTTCCCTGCACATTGCTTACTTTTCCTCATCTTTTAAAGAACTTTTGCAACGAGTGATTCATTTGAATACTTCTGGAAAGTAGACAAAAAAGGGTCATATGACACTTGAATTGAATTTTCAGGAGAGTGAGTATTTTTAAAATATCTGCAGGTTGTTTAGCAAGTTGCAGTGAAGGGACATTTTGAAATATGATGTTCATGTCAATATATCAAGTGTAGACTGACAGTTCTGACATCACTAAAATTGTACAGCAGGTCCTGGAAACTGTTTTGGCAGAGATCTGCCACTCACATGCTGTAAAACAGGCACGAGGCTGATTTAGCCAGGCACCTGAGGATGCTCTACAAGAGAAGGGAGGCCCATGGAGATAGCATAGCGGCAATCACTGTTCTGAATGCGGTGTTCAGAATATGTTCTGGGAAAAGATAAAATGCTGGGTTGCTCAGCCAGTTCCTGTTGCCATGACAACTCTGGAGAGTGGTAATTTAGATCAGCCTTAAGGCCACTCTACCAGCTCTAGTGGAGGAAAAGACATAAGACCACTTAGAGCTGCTGGAGAAACCAGTGCTAATGATATGATGACTGTATGTATGTATGAAACTACTGTATCAACTAAATAAAATATTAAAGTTACCCTCATTTGTCTTCAGAAAGATGCCAGCAATTGTCAGTGCAAAAGTAGAGCATGAATCTCTAAGGACAGAGAGAGTTCGGGTAATTCCATTGAGCCAGACTTGCAGCATCCTGTAGCGTGTGTGCACACTGTCCACTGTCTTTCCTTTTTCCTCCTCCCTGGCCTTATCAGATGCTGCTGCACATCATGCCAGTGGTCTTCATAAGTGATTGCAGCAGCAATGATGGGCTTCTAGGATTGAAGGTACCCCGTCCCCATGTCATCCCCTTTCCCCCTTCTATGAGGCACACTTCAGGCAGCTCTTTTGCCTCAATTTTGCTGTCTGTAGCAACTGCTGGAGATAGATGACTCTGTGCTTTGTAGATGGCTCATAGATTTTTACAAGTGTAGAGAATTCACTGTTTTTTTTTTTGTTTTGTTTTGTTTTTCTGTTACTGTTCAAGTAATCCTCTTTTGATATGGAACAGCTTGTGCTGTTGAACCAGAATGCGTCTGTGTCATGTACCTCTGCCCCCATGTCCTCCTGTTTCCTGGCTTCTTTCTTTTTACAGCAGCCAGGTATAGTTGATTTCCATTCAGTGAACTAAGCCACTTTCGCTCCAATCATAGTATGAAATACAAGCAATGATCACTCATACTCTTACTTAGCATATTATTTTCTATGACATAAAATACACAAACAGTAAGACTGGTTCATAGGTCAGGTGTAATGCATTCACAAATGCACCTTTAACACCTCAATGAGGAGAATACAATTGACAAGTCTGTGTAAACAAGAAGCGTATCCAGAGTGTTAATGTAGGCCATTCTTTTCTTCTCTTTTAGCAAGAAAAGACTTTGGAGAACGGAAGGCACAACATTTGTCTCATTATGCCTAGCATGCTGCTGCTTTGCCTTTTCACAATGGAAAGGTAACCTGCTGACACAGCTTGCCAAACTCCTGCCTCCCTCAGCGGAAATATAAGCCAGGCTGATGCAAATGACCTACTGAATTGCATTTACTTGGCAGTCCTCCCACACACAAGATGAAGAGCAGCAACTTTGATTTGCAGGACCTTTTCTCATTTACTTTTGCAGTGCAATATCTTTTGTTTGAGAAATAGATGCAGTCTGAACTGAGAATTTAAACTCTGTCCTGTGGTCCTGTAGGGGAAATCTTTTTCCTGCTGTTAGAGCTAACAATCCTCTAGCAAAACAAGATATACAACCACACTCCTGATAGCAGTGGGTCTACTTGAATATTTGACAAAATCAAGTTCCCAAGTTCTTTCTAGTATATGGCTAAATCCTGAAGAACAAAAATTTGGTTTGGAAGAAACCAAAGGGTGTTCTCAAAATGTACATATTGCCATTGAGTGTATGTGTGTATATATTTATATATATATTTACCAAAGGGTTGAATTTGGGTGGGATACTTTGATGTCCTTAGGATTATTTTCCTTTTGAATTTATTCTTTAGGTTTGTTAAGAGTAAACAAACTAAAGAAAAATGACTGCAATTTGTTTTTAATTGGAGTTCAATTTTTAATTGTGGTATTTTTCAAACTTTTTAATTAAAATAATTTGACTTCCCTCCTAGTTAAAACTTGCTTTCAAAATTCCTTGTTTTTTTTTTTTTTTTTTTTTTTTTTTTGTGTGTCTGTGTGTGTGTGTGTGTCTGTGTGTGTGGTAAGGAAGGAGATCTGCAAAATCAAAAAACTATGATTCAGCTTCTGATTTTGGCCATCACTTCTTGGTCAAGAAGTGGAGTGGAAAAAGCTGTATTTCTAGAATAACGTAGTTATTTATGAGCTGCAAGGGAATGCATGTGAGATGTAGTCTTTCTTTCATCACAATTTAATCAAATTTCAACAATTAATTTCAAACAATTCAAATTCAAATCAAATTCAAACAATCAATTTAATCTTCCTTCTTATGTAAATCTAAAAAATTGGTGTAATGAATTCCTGCATAATATAATATGGAAGATAAGTTCTGCATTCTTGTAGCACCTGCTTTGTTTCCAAATCACCCCCAGCAACAGTAGTATCAGGGCTCATGTTGGGACCCACAATGGCTACAGGAGCACAGACAAGCAGGGGCATTTCAAGAAGCACAGACCTAGCCTACGTTCAGGCACTTTCAGTGAACTCTGCAATGCAATTTCAGAGTATTTTTAGACTGTTTACTGTATTTCTCAGCCCCCTCACCACCCAAATAGGTGCTGCCTCTCACAAGGGTAATTGCTTCCCCTAGGGTGTGTTGATCAGTTCTTGTGCCTGCAGTGCTGCAATTAGAGTAACATCATTTTGATCCTGACTCTAAATGCAGTTTTACTGGAGACTGTAACCTTAACATTTTCCATACCAATTTCAATAAGGAGGTTAGAAAGTCTCTGTACCAAAGAGCCAAAAGCTTTAGTGCTACTTCGTTTCTCAGCGTTTCTCAAGATAGAATTGCCACTACAAACTGCAGAGGGATTTGTCCTTACCCCAAACTCTCCCATTTCTCTTTGAAAAGGAAATATTACTGAGCACTAGCCAGTTTTCCTAGGAAGCTATTATCTTTCTGTCCTCTCTGTCCACCTTGATCTGAGAATTTAGCCACAGAGGCTCCAGACAGCAGCCGGCATCCCAGACTCACATAAGCACCATATCTACAACTTGTTTTTTTTAATGAGACGGAGGGAAGGACTCCCGTCCCTCTCCTTTGATGCTGATTTTCGTTGGTGTACTCATCTTCACTAATCCATATCAGCCACCTTCTTCTCCCTCAGAGCCTGTCAGGGCCATACATTTTTAGGCTTTTGATTGTCAATTCAATTCTCACAGTTAGGCACAACTCAGTTAATATCTCACCTCCAGTTCTTCAGCTGACTGGCATGTGTCATCCCCTAGCTCACCATCACAGCCAAACAGTCCTTTCTTCTGAGCCAACAAACTGCTATTTTTAACCAGCACTCAAATGTCAAATAAGTAGCATTGCACCCAGTAGCTGCTGGACATATGCTGAGACACCAGGGCAATGGGGACCTTAAAATACCTCCTGCAGGGCTCAGAGACATCATCAAATCTCTACTGCATTCCTTTCAAGACTTAAAAACAAACAAACAAACAAAAAAAACTACCGTGTACAGAACCAATAGCCTATACTTTTTCAAATTGAAAAATCTAAGAATTGCTGCAGCTGCTATTCCTGACCTGACCAACCTATCTACTGCGAGCTTCTCAGAGTAAAGATTGCTTTGTCTAGCTTGGACTTTATCTTAAAGTGCCAGCATCTTACTTGGCCGGATTTGGACAGGCTGAACTTCATGTGTGGGAATGTTAAAGATTTCTATGTAATAACTAAAGGGAAAATTAAATTAAATGTTCACTTTAGAACATGAAAAATTCGAGCTGCAACAGAGGTTTTGGTGCAACAGGATTTCCAAACCTGGTCCCTTGAGAATACCATTGGTGCACAATTATATTTGCAGATCTTTGAAGCCTCCTTCCTCCCAAGCTGTTGGACTGAAGAAGCAGATGTCATGGAGTGGGTGGCAGGTCAGACGCCTGGGGAAGGCCATGTCTCTACCTTCCAGCAAGGTTTCTGCGACAGCAGGGCCCCAGTGGACAGACTCATCCCCTCCTGAGTATGAGGATTCACTAATTGCCAGGCTGACCAGCTGTTCCCTGCACCCTGGGTCACAGGGCACACAGAGGTGACACTGCAGGGCAGCGAGGCACAGATCCTGCTTGTGGACCTAGCAGGATCTGTTCTCCCTCTGCCTTTTTGCAACTCCAAGTGGGCACACTGCTTGCTAATTTATTTATACCAGCTCATTTGGTAAGGGGAGGTGACTGAACCATTAGTGACAACTATGTTAGAAGTCAACAGCTGTGGAAGAGTTTTACTGGCAGATTCGGGACACATGAGAGATCTCTTTGCAGGTAAGAAAACAGAGTTATTGCAGACATCTCAATTCTCCTCTTACAGTGACTATAGACATGAATTCTCTGTAGCAAAAAAAAAAAAATAAATAAAATAACAATAAACATTTAAGATTAAGAAGTGATTATAAAGTTAGCACTATTTTGTAGATAGGCAGGATGCATTTCATTTTTGCATTCTGCCTTAAGATACTGCATTTATTGTTCTATTCTTCCTTTCTTTTTATAGAGGTCATTACAGACTTTTATTATTATTATTATTATTACTGTTACTTTTTTTCCCCAGTTTTTCATTAGCTCCAGTATTAGAATCAGTATGAGAGGCCTCTAGAGTGATGCTAAGATACAACATATTTTCCTTTCTCTCTAGTTACTGAAAACTTAATCTGACATGTTTTTCACATGGAAAGTAATCCTTTTTGGTCACTGGCATCCCAGCACTTTCCCATATTTTTGCTGTTTTACTTAATTTAAGGAAATCATTATTAGTAAAAAGCCTTTTTTGAATAATTAAGGAATCGAGAATTAAAATCAATAATTTCATTATTACGCAGAAAGGTTCAGAGGAGATTTTGTTTCTTTATTACATATAAGGAGTGAGTTACATTCATGAGATTGGGAGAAAGATACATGTCATGTTCTTTCAGACATAATAATTATGACTGTTCTTATGGCCTGATGACTGAGGTTTTCAGAAGCACAAAAAGCTTAGCTCTAAAAGACAGAGGGTTACAAATCTTTTCTTTCTGTAAAAACAAAGAAAGACCTGAGTGTTTGGAAGAATTAAATTTCCAGGTGTATCTCTGTCTTCTCATCCAAAGTATCTAAGATCTTGATTTCCCCACCCCCAAAATACTGTTATTTATCAACTATTTTTACTTCTCATACCTTGTGGTACATCATCAAAACTGCACACTTGTAAGTATTATGAGAGTGCTTCCTTCTTTGGCTTGGATTGTTGCTTGCCTGAGTGCCCTGAGTCATGCCATGGGAACAAGAAGACGTCATTAGTAGGGTACAAAACCTACAAGCTGTATCTAAACTGTTCTCAAGGACCCTGATTTAAAGACTCCAGTTAAGTCCACAGTAATGCAACTGGTTTGGTAACATGGAAAGCAACTTATTTTCAAGCTTTGGATAAATTCTTTCTTCTTTCTCTTTTTATCTTTCTCTCTCTTTCTCACTAGAACATACTCCTTGTGTGGTTCTACAGGCCTGCCTTCCTTACTACTCTCACGGTATTTGATTTTTTTTTTTATCTTGATCCCTACCCTTCCATCTGTGTTTTGTACTTTCCATTCTCTCTGTTATATGAAACAGTTGGGCAAGTAGTTTCCTCTTCCTTGAGATGTGTATTTAAAATCTCCTTAACTTAATAGGTATCTCAGTGTTTATTTCTATGAAGAGTGCATTCCCTATATGACTGAGTTCTTTTACCTGAATTAGGTTGGAAAAAGGGTCAGGTTCAAAAATTAACCGTCTAAAAATAGTGAAATATGCAAGGATATCTATAAAGTAATGAAAAACATACTAATATGCCCATTTATGAATATAGAAGAAGATGACAAAGAAACGGGCTTACACTGGTGGGAGATGAAATGACTCCCACCAGTTATATTGCACATGTATTGTCCAGAAAGTGTTTCACTCTAACGATTTGTTAGGTAAAGCTGAAGGAAAAGATTAAGATCAGTGAACCAAGGAAAAAAAATATAGAAAAAAAAGGAAAAGGAGAGAGATCAGAGGTTTGGTTGTTCAGAAGCACATGCCTATTGGGACAGAATTTCAAGCAAATTCCTAGCTCTGTATAAGCTTGAAGAATTTAATCACTTCAAAATTAAGATTCTTCAGATCTTTGCAGGTTTGGATAGATAGAGTTGGTCTTTATATGTCAGTAACACTTAACTTTTTTTTTTTTTTTTTTTTTTTAACATTTTGGGTCATCTTCCTTCACTGTAAAGATCAGAACTGATTTAGCGGAATGAGCGTAGAACAAGGAAAATTGAACACTTTTATAAAAGGCAAAGGATACTAATTTAAATTTATGTGAACCTGAAAGGAATTTCTGTTTATCAGTTTGTATAATATACCTTTTACTCTTCTGAAAGATAATTGCCTTAAAATGTGTGAATACCAAAGAAGTATGATCATGGTGAGCCTGCTAAAGGCCAAATCTTTCAAAGGCATGTAGATACATAACAGACACTCACGTCAGTTTATATATTGAATCTATGTATCTTCACATAACATTCTGACCTATCATTGTCTTCAAGAGGAATCAGGCCCAAAGAGAAGTCAATAGTTTTATTCCCTAACTCACTAAACTCTGCAGGAAAGAGTTTAGTTGGTGTTTACCTACATATATCAGGACAACTCATAATAAAGAAAGCATTTCAAATATCTGACATCTCTTAATTTACCATTTTCATTTTTAGTCTAGAAGCACTGTAATAAAGAGTAATAAATAAATAATAAATACATTCCAGAGCAGCTTGGAATTAAGTAAGAAGACAGAAGACTTCTCTACATTGTGTTGAGTCTTACATTTTCATTTTCAAATCTTACTCTGTGCAAGGGAAATGATATTGTGCTAGGGAAATGAACTAGAATTATGTTACTGATGCTAGTCCTGCATACTTTGATAATTAGCAATAAATCAGCTACCCCAATAATGATTCTATGGACAGATAATGTGCTTTATCTCTTTTAGAAATAAAAGTTACAGTAGAAGCCTTTAAGAAGGTTTATCATTTGTTAGATGATCTTTGAACTTCCTATTTGATCAAATACAACATTCATTTTTTGTAGAAGTTTGAATATGAAATCATCTGGGAAAATATGATACTATTTCACACCTTTAGTTTTGCTGGGATAAATGCCTTCCCCCACAACTGTTTTTGAACATAGAATATTAATGCTAATTATGTTGGAAATAATAACATTCAGAAGTGAACTTAATATCTGAGCTTAGTTGAAAGCCAATTTAAACGGTTAAATCTTTTCCTTCTTTAGGTTGTCTTAGACTTTATGCTTCATCTTTGTCTTTTAGTCAGCTTCATCACTGATCATGCATTGTGCTCTATGTGAGTGAATTACTGAGCACAGCCAGACTTTATCATAATCAAGATCTACACAAGGCTTTTCTCCAGCTGTTCTTCAGCACATTTAACATGCTATGATTGGGGCGTACAGCTCAGAATACACAGACATTGACCAATATTATATTTTAACACTGTCCATATATTCTGTTTGAAATATCCTTATTGCGTTTTTCAAGATGTTAGGACTGCAAGTCAAGCCAAAAGGGTATGATGAGAGGAACATAACAGGAAAGAAAAAAATGATAACATGCTGTTTACAAAATGCTGCCTTCTTTCTCTGAGACTGCAAAAAATGTTTTGTTTTGTTTTTCCATGTGGGGGGCTTCTGATATTTTTGAAATGAGTGAGCATTTTACTATCATTGGAAGACCTGTCCTACCAAACTAACTCTATCCTGCTACCAGAGACTTAACTGCAATGTGGAAGACTGCTTTCATTACTTACTTCAAGATTTGACTCGCCATCTTCATCACTCCTCAGAATTTATTAATGAATGAGCTAAAATGGTGTGGACTTTAGTCTATGTCTTATAAGACACATTTGTATGTCTTATACATACCCACATTGTATCTCCATTAGAAGATACTTCTAGAGCCTTTAGAGCCTAGTGTATAGGGAATTTGTGAAGTGGTAAATAGAAATTAAAATCCCAAGTTTTATGAAAACTTTATGGCAACCTAAGCCTCACTGTAGACATTCAAATTTTAGAGCCAACACTATAAATTGGTAACAAAAAAATCACTGGATTTATCCTCCCTTTATTTTAGTTCTGATGTTATTAAGCAAAAATCTCTGGCTAGATCTTTGCATATCAGATATCTTCTGAGTTCTGTTCCCCATCATGCAAAAAATCAGAGATGAATTCCATAATCTATGTATTTCACTCAACTGACGATTACCAGAAGGCAAGACAATTGCTTGTTACATGTCTAATTTCTTTCAGTCTTTCTCTAACTATCCAATTTTTAAGTAAGGCAATAAGCTCAATGGCCCTTTGCATTGAAATAATGTGAAGATTTTATTGCTGTTTTAGGGTACCTGAAAATGCTACATTGAATAGAAATTTACCTTAAGCAGTGAAAAGCTTTTCAGAAGTAACTGGTGCATTCTGAGTTGAAGACCTGTTTCAACAAATAAACTATTTTCTAGCAAAAAGGCAAATGTCAGTAAGAAAAGTTAGCTAGCTCCTGTAAGAAAATTATCTGTGTATACTCTAGCTACAAGCCTCTTTCCTTCTCCTCTAGATTTATTTTGATGAGACAGTCTCATAATAAGCAAGGAGTCCAGACTTTATTGATTTTTATAAGTGTAAACCAGAATGGCTATTCCATTAAAGTCAATAGATCTGTACATAAAGGATTACAGAACACACCACAGTGTGTCTTAGTTTTGCTGAAAGTCTCATTCTGGTCTTTTCTGGTATAGGCTGCAGTCCACTGGTCTTTAGAAGAGGTTTCAAGAGACCCCTAATGTTTTGAGGCATTTCCATTTTGAATGAATGGTATAAACCTGCAGCTGCTAATTTCAATCTTAGAAAAAGTGGGCTTCTATAAGCAACGAAGCAGGGCTATCTGTTCCTCCTCTTTTGTGAACATTTGTAAGAAAACTGGACAGAAGGAAGGAGAAAAAACTTCTGAGCAGAACCAGCGTACAGTGATTTTGAGAAGCACCGACCTATTCAGTCTTTTCTTCCTAAAACAAGTATGAGAAATATTGCCAAGAACATAAATTAGTTTTATAATATATGAGTTTCCCACAGGATAGTCACCTTAGTAAGCAATGAGTTTAGAAAGTCACCACAGCAATGGGTATGTAATCAGGAAAATTTTATCTCATGTGGAGCAGTTTACAAGCAGTAATTAATCACACTGCTTCTAAGTGATGATATGCTTTAATATCTTCATTTTATAAGTGGGATCAAGGAAATAAGGAATGAAAGGTTATGTGATTTAAGTAAAGTCATGTAAAGGTTTAATGTCAAAGAAAGATTTAAAATTCCAGTAATCTCTTGATCTCTAATCTTTTTTTCTAATCTTTTTTACTTATTTCTTCTAACAGACTTTTAACTGTCTTGTATCACAGTTGTAGATAGTTCTCTCTCTCCAATGATTTGGATAAATGCATTTGCACTCTGTCCCTCAGATCAAAGGAATCTTCCTTCTCTGTGTCCCTCTACCCTCAAAAATCAAAGTGGACAAAAAATCTTCATTCAGGGCAGGCCATAATTTCTAGAGGATAAGTAGCATTATTCCTTGGTTCTTCCTGGTTCAGTGTTTCTACCTCTCTCTAAGATTCCAGTCCAGTTCTTTGCTGTTAGCATCAATGAAATAAGGCAATTTTTCCTAACTGGTGTGCAAGAAACAGGGTTTTGCTCTTACATAAAGGTAACAATTAAAATCAAGCCCAAATTAACATGTTAACTGTGGTGGTTTAACCCAGCAGGCGGCTAAGCACCACACAGTGATTCACTCACACCCCAACAGTGGGATGGGGGAGAGAATTGAAAAGTGCAAGAACTCATGGGTTGAGATAAAGATAGTTAAATGAGCGGGAAAAAAAAGAGACAAATAAAAGTTAGGGAAAGAAAATAATAAACAGCAACAACAATAAAAAGAATAAATAAATTGCTCACCTTTTTCTGGCTGATGCCCATCCCGTCCCCAAGCAGTGGCAGCACTCCCCTAGCAACTCCCCTGATTTTATTGTTCAGCATGAGGCCATATGGTACAGTATACCCTGTTGGCCAGTCTGGGTCAGCTGTCCTGGTCCTGTCCCCTCCCAATTTGTGCTCCTCTAGTCTCCTTGCTGGCAGGGCAGCATAAGAATCTGAAAAGTTGCAAGCACTGCTCTGCAACAGTTAAAACATTGTTGTGTTATCACCACTACTTTCATCAAAAATCCAATACAGCACCATACCAGCTACTAGGGAGAAAAATTAACTCTATCCCAGCTGCAACCAGGACATTAGCCTTCCTTACTTTTCCTCAAATTTTATATCTCTGTATTGTTCCTTACATTTCTTAAAGCCATATTTTCACATAATTATTTTCCATGGTTCTTCCTAGCACTCCCAATAATAACACTCAAACTCCCTCCCTCACAAATGTGAAGGATAACATTTCTTGTTAGGATTATATCTTGAATTCTCTGCAAGTCCTTTTAAATAATTTTATGTAATTGTTGATTTGCTTTTTTTTCTTTTGTGTGTGTGTGTGTGTGTGTGTGTATGTGTGCCTGGTCATTATTTAGATCTTTACTGCTGTGTTTGTTGAAGAGGGCAAGGAAATAACAGAGTCAGATATTTGTTGATTGGCATTTCTTTGTGACGACAAAAGAATATGAACAAAGTCCTATCTTACTCAGTATGGTAACAATAAAGACCAGGAAACAGTATCTTTCTTTGTTTAGGAATCAAAATCTTCTTGCAGACAGTTTGTGACCCAGGGAGTTCTATCTCTGCTTCCTCTAAGATCTACATTATCTCATGTCGCTCCGGTTTTCTCTGAGCTTTCTGATAGTCACTTGTTTAGATTCATCAGCAGTAGTCACAGCCCCTCTCTTCAGTCTGTAAGTTGAGTTTCTTCTTTCTCAGACGTTTCCAAGCAGCACAAACAGATATTCAAGATATAGTGTCACCCAGATTTTCAGTTATTTAAATTCTCAGGGAGGCATTAACAGATTGTTTCATCAGATATAGATGGAAGATTGCTAGAAGCTTGTCTGCTTTAACAAGCTCTGTGTTTCTTACAGATCAAAGGCATTTTTACTAGCACAAATGCTTCCAGTACAATTATGGATTTTCCCAATTAATATTTTTATGTGAATCCCTCCAAAATTCCTAAGAATAGGAAGTTCAGGGACTGCTGTGTTATTTTTCAAGATTATTTATGAGATACTATTACTCATATTCAGTGAAACAAGACATACAAAAATGATATTCTGAAAAGTAAAAAAAAAAATTAAAAAATCTCTCTTTCTTAGCACTATGCTAATTTTTGTTTGGCAATCTTTTTTTCCTGTTCTTTAGCCAAAGAAAATAATGGGGAAAGATTCTTATATTGTTGAAAAAAGCACTTGAATTTGACTTTAATGAGGGTATGCAATTAAACAAGAAATTAGCAAATATGGATTCATTCAGCTCATTGATTTTAGCAATTTCACTGATGTCTTTGGAAGAAAGAAGACACTGTTACTAGATTTCAACACACAGATTTCCCTCAAACAGCTGCATATGAGCTTTCATATTCACCAACAAATTTATATTCACATATTTTACAATTCTGTGGGTTGATTGGTTAATAGCAGATTTAGCCACAATAAAACATGTATGAAAGGATTATAAACTATGAATGGAATGTGGTTTCAGGGAAAAGAAAAAGGTAAGACATCCTGCCTGGAACACTTACAAATTAAAAACAAGAATGCAGCAATCCTGCCCATCTAACCAGCAGCATGTCATTTCTCCATAGACCATGGAGGGCCTCCATGGAGGGGTGAGGGCAAGATGCCTTTTTCCATGCCAAAGGGAAAAGAACAGGCTCATAATGCAATTGATGCTGTCTCCTACAAGATAAATGTTCCTGCATTTTGGATGTGAGAACTTGGCCTGATAGATCTTTCCCATGCTGTATTTTCAGTTTGGGTAGATTTAATCTAGCCTTGATTTTTTGATCTAAGTCCACTGTGCAAACTAGTTTCGTTTGCATTGCTCATTGTAGAGTGTGTCTGTACAGTTGAACAATGGGCTATATAGGGGCTTCTCCCCACAATTAGGTGACATAAATTAGTGAAGCTAGCATTATGGCAGTGTTTTATAGAGCACTTAGAATGTGTTGATTCTCAGCTCAGGCTGGCTTAAGTATCACTTAAGCGCATTTTCAGAAGAATAAAGGATGAGTGAATAACATAATGATTTATATCTTAGGTGTAAAATAACTAGCCTGATGCATTGTATTACAGGCCTGCAGCACTATTACAGAGACAAACTTTTAGGCTCTCTGCTGCATTCACTCAAGTACGGTATCTAAACGATCCTGCGTTTTGAGGTGAAACTAAAAATGCTGTTTCTGTCTCCCATTCATCCTATATTTTAATGTTTTCTCCAATGATATTCTCTATACTTATACTTTTCTCCTTCACTCTAAGTTTTATGACTTACCATATAAAAAACAGTCATAAAATTAGATGCTTTTATAACAAAAGTAGCCAGAACTCTTCAACAACCTAATGCCAGTAAACACTTAATGTGTTAAGAAGAAATAATATTTCCTTTTACCTTGAATACATTTAGCTCATACTTGAGGATGATGACCAGCTCTTGTACTCACCTGATTTTCATGACAATACTCTTTCAAATGCATGATTTTTTTTCCTGAAGTTCTTACAGCTGGCCCAGGACTGCTCCCCTCAAAACCAGCTGATACTTTGGCAGTGACCCAAAAGTTGTAACTTGGTGACCTCAATTTTGAGGCTAGCCAAAAGTCTTAGATATAATTTTCTCATTGTATACAACAGGTTCAAAATTCATATTTTCTTCATTTTGAAAATGTTCATTTATATATTACTTGTTATAATATCAGAATGAAAGCTTTTATTTCTGATAAGCTGCTCTCTTAATATGAAACAGCATTGCTTTGGTTGCCTAGTAACAAAGAAAAGAGAAAAATGTTGAAAAGTAGAACTTTGGAGCCAGTAAAATGAACAACAATATTTACATCAACAGAGTAAGACAAGCCTTGCTATCATGGTGACAAGTGCAAGTTTATCACACTAGCACATTTACAATGTTTAC